>NC_081437.1:28247959-28620833 GCF_949786415.1 Peromyscus eremicus
AGACCCTGTCTCGAAAAACCAAGGGGGGAAAAAAAAACTAGAACAGCGTGGATTTCTATTGTAATGTAGGTATTTATTGTGAGACATTTGTTTCTCATTTTACAAGTGTGTGCTGCTATCTCAGGTTACAGTCTGGAATGTATATCTAATTGTGAGTTAAGGAGAAGTTTTGAGAATCATTCATCCAGACTGGTGTAGCACAGAAGCTGTGAGAAGGGAAAGGAGGTCCGCAGAGGTGCAGTGTGTGGAGGACTGGAGAGCCCTGGCTCCCTGTCACTCACCCTCAAGACATGGAGTTCGTTTCCTCCCCTTTGCACTGAGGCTGGGCACCTGACCTATTTCAAAAAGTCACTGCAGTGCTCGGACGTGAGGTTCTGGTACTTCCAAGTCCAGACCTCAGAGGTCTGAGACCTTCTGTTTCCTCCACCTCAGTGGGCAGCTGCCATATTCAAGGTCTAGCTGCTCTGGCATTGCCTGGCTGGCCGCATGAGAGGGTCCCGAGGCACTTGGCAAAGCGGCCCTTCAGACCACTGAGTGCTGCATCAGTGGCCCAGCTGATCCAGGAGCCGCACTGCCATCCAGCTGAGTCCTGTTGGAATTCCTCACCTGCAGAGTCCTGAGAGGGAGCAGCGCTCTACAGTAATGGATAGCTGAAGTAAACTGACACCTGCTTAAGAATATAAGGAGGTGGAAAGCATCAATTGCTCGAGTTAACATTGGAGGTTACCCTGGAGAGTTCATCGTTAGTGAAATAAGAGAAGGAAGCTGCAGAATGTTGAGTGATAGATATTCACCTAGAAGCCGACCAATGAGGAGAAAAATGCAATACAGGAAATAAGGAAGTGATCGAGGGAACATATATATTTTTCATTTTCCCATTTTTATCCTTATGCATACGGGTGTTTTGCCTGCATGTACATCTGTTTACCACATGCATGTAGTGCCAGAGGAGACCTGAAGGGGGCGCCGTATCTGCTGGGACTCCAGTTACAGTCCTTTGTGAGCTGCCCTGTGTGCTGGAAATCCAGTCCAGGTCCTCTGCAAGAGCAGCTAGCACTCCTAACCACTGAGCCATCTCTCCAGCTCCTTTTACTTCAGTAAAGATGTTTGCTGTTGTTTCTTCAATACTTGAGTTCTTCAAGGCCATAAGGGGAGTTGTGATGGGAAGTGGGTGAATGTTTGCTTTGCAGGGAGTTTGGGGAGAATTTGGAGGGATCAGAGCATGCGTGAATGTTGTCAAGGCAGAAGGTAAAAGAAGTTGGCATTGAGACGTGGCTAAGGGCAGAAATTGAACTACAAACAGGATCAGACTTGTAGAATTGAGATGGGGGCCTATGGGACAGTACAGTGAAGGATCTGAATTCCACAGGAGCAGTGCAGTCATTGGACACTTGTGTCCCTGGGACCCACTATTGCCCTGGGGTGAGAAAACACAGTGATCAGATAGTCAGCCATGACTACTCGGACTTGTGAAAGACTTCCATGTTAGAGAACGGTAAATCTATTCAGGGGACGTTTGTATTAGAGTAGAAGGCTGTTCTTCCAGTGACTTCTTAGACTCTGACTCCGTATATATTTGTCTTTTAAATGTTCTTTACATTTTAATGTATTCTGTGTGCCTGGATGTGCAGATGTGTGTGGTCGTACATGCCCACACTGCACACATGTGGAGGTCAGAGGTCAGCTTGTAGGGGTCAGCACACTCTTGCACTGTGTGGGTCACAGGGATAGAACTTGGGTCATCAGGCTTGGCAGCAGGTGCCTTTACTCACTGAGCCATCCTGTCCGATCCAGAATGTGTTTGTTTATGTGTGTGTACACGTGCTGTCTTCCCTGAATCACTCAGACTACTTTGTTGAAAACTGGACACATGGAAGATTTCAACTTTTCAACTTCAGCCATTGTTAGCTATCTGAATATTTTTGCAAATCCTGAAACTGCTTTCAAAGTGGAAAATTTATGTGGTCTTTTTTTTTTTCATCTTTTCTTAACTCAAAAACTATTTAATATATTTTTCTCAAACTTTGCAAAATAATCACCTTTGGGCTGAAACTAAGCATGGAAAATTTCACCACAAAAGGCTAATTTTTTGGAAAGCTGCAAGGAAGTGAAAACGGGTTTATAATAGAACGTTCTTCATGCATGTCAGCACTCGGGGCTTTATTGAATATTCTTCACCTGGGGGTTCCTGAGCTTCGCAGATCTAAGTCTACACTGTCACGTGTAGAGAGCCTCCCACTTCCTGCCAGCCCTCGGTGAGGTGTGCCAAAAGGACAGGTAAGACAGGCGACGTGGCTGCTGGCTGAGCACATCTTGTCTTCATTAACTTCTTGTGATGCCACTTCCTGGGCCTGGAGGAATTATTTTTATTTCTGAAAAGATCAGATACCTTAAATTTGTCTTTAGAATTTTTGAAATTTTGAAATGTTTCATAATGAAAAAGTAAAATTAGCAATTAACGAAAGAAGTTTCTTTATTTTTCCCTCTCCTACATTAGCTTACCATATGCTTCAGTGAGATGGTGTACTCCTGAATATGTTTGGTTTTTGTTTGTAACAGGCTTTTTCTTTTAGGCTACTAGCCAGCTCCCAAATCCTGACTGCCATGCTCTTAGCTGTCCTGCTTATATGCTAACATGAAGCTAAATGCAGCCTTGAGCCAACAGCCAAGAAAAACCAGAGCCATGAGTCCTACACTGCAAGGAACTGACTCCTGTTGACAGCTTTAGTGATCCTTGACCCTTTCCCCATCAAGCCTCATGTAAGGTCCCTGTCCCAGGTGACACCCTGATTGCAGTCTCTGAGGTCATAGGCAGAGGACCCAGCTCAGCCACACCTGGACTCCTGACCTACATACACCCACTGAGATAACGTGTGTATTATTTTAATTTGCAAAGGTTTTAATCACTTGTTAGGTAGCAATAGATTAAGAATAAAGAGCGAATTAAAGCATGAGACACACTGCATGATTTCTCTGCAAAGAGCCCCATTTCTAAGCCAGTCACAGCACAGTGTATCAACATCTTTGTTAATAGCTGCTCCCCTGGCTTCTCACCCTGCCGCTCTTCACCCCTCTGCCCTGTCTAGCCTCCTCTTAGCATTCTTCCCTGCTATTCTGTGTTGTACAACCAATGCCTCCCCTCCCTCCAGATAACCGGAATTAGTTGGGAAGTATACCTTTCATTGGTCTGCCTCATCATTGGCTTCTGAAGTCCTAACAAAACCTCAAGTAGAGATTGGTGTTGATCATTCAGCTGAGTTAACACAGGCCTCGTTTGAAAAAAAAAGACAGTCATATCCAAATCTCCCTCTACCCTGAGAGTCGTAGTGGTGGGGTAGCTAGAGCCCCGGGAGACAAGTGAGTGGCCTATAAGGCAGGATACGGTATTTGCGAATTCCTTTGCAATTAGACGGCTACAGACATGGAAAGTACAGTTTGCACAGTGGCACTCCATAGACATCCATAGACGCTCAGCTTGTGGATTCTCGGTGGCTGGAACATGCTTGTCAGGGCAGAGATGAAGAGGGCAGACACAGATCCACAGAACTCCCTGAAACCGCCTTCTGGTGTTCATTCCGTCCAGAAGCTCCTCTCTGTAGCTCTTCCTGGAGACGAGAAATGCGAATGTGGTCTCTGAGGAAGGGAGGGCCTCGGCCACAGTTAGCAGCACTGGAGGGTATTTTGTACTCGCTCCTCGCTTGTGTGGAAAATCTGTGGACAATATGCAGCGAGGACCACTAAACGGTTCCTCAAGTGGAAAAAGCCTGGGAGGCCCCAAGTGAAGGACACCTCACGAGAAGAATGCATGGTCGCCTTGAGAGCGAGCGTTCCGGGTCAGCTTCCTTGTAGTGCACAGGCACGAAGCAAGATTGCCACGTTCCAGGAAGGAACACCGATGGCCGAGTGAGGCACCTGAGCCTGGTGACAGGCTGTCGGAAGCCCGGGGGACCTCGTCTTTACCATCCAACTTTCGTTCCTTGAGCCCCATCAGATTTCCAGGAGCTTTTTCAACACTTTGTCACTCACTCCTCTCTAAGTTCCCCCTTTTCCTGAGTTTGTCCCTTTGGCTGTCCTCTGCACTGTGGGGTTTGGGTTTTGGGGTTTTGTTTTGTTTTATTTTGTTTTTTTTTTTTTTTTTTTTTTTTTTTTTGGTGGTGGTGGTGCAGGGGACTTCTGAACCATAGTTTCCCTGATTTTCTAATTGCTCTTGGCAGGGAGATGTAGCAGGAGTCCACTGCCCATCCCCACCTATTACCACCATCACCAGCTGTTGTACAGCTTCAGATTCTGTCTGTCTGTCCGATGAAACGTGTGCAGTCTGGGTCTCTGTTGGGCAATTGGGGTTTTCTGTGGGAAGTTTGGAACCTTCACTTTATCCCCAGTATTTCGTCTTAATGATTGTATGTGTGGAATATTTACCCCTTTCACTGTGGACGCTGGCATACTCGCATACTGAGAATACCGTCCCCTGGATTTCTCATTATTCATGTTACAGTTTCGGAAAAGATTCCCTTCATTTCTTTTATGCCCTGTCCATCTCCTGCTTTTTTAGTTCCATGTGAAGAGAAATAATTTCTCACAACATTATTTTCCTGGTTCAGCTAATGGAACTTTTGGGTTTCGGCGTCCATGCTAATAGTTTCTTAGGAATTTCTTGTTCTGTGTCCTTTCCATAGTGTCTTTCCTTTCATGGATCTCAGGACAGCAGATTTGTGGAGTTTTGTCTTACATTGTCTCCACTCTCCGAATTTACCTTTTCACGTTTTGTTTGCCTCGACCTGTTACAATCCAAGCTCCCCTCAGCTGTCTGGTGCCCTTTGTCATTTCTTCCCAGTGAGGAACGGGACACCGAAGGTGCTGAGGTGCCCTTTGGTCGGGAGGGTATTTTGTTAGCGGGTCAGCTTCGCTGAAAAGTGAAGCAGGTACCCTGACGCCTCAGAGTCTGTTACTCCCTCGTGTGCTGTGTGTGTGTGTGTGTGTGTGTGTGTGTGTGTGTGTGTGGTGTTTGCATTTTCTTGAGCCACTGTGTTTCCCTGGGGAGAGAGAGGACCTCCAACCCTCTTGTCTGAATGCAGTGTCCTAGAGGCAAACAGTCCAAAGGTGACTTGGCTTGCAGAGCCTCTGATTGTGGACACTGGGTGAGGCAGGTATTCTGGAGGACCAGCTGCAGCTTACCTGATCTTTCATCTATTTAGTCTGTGAGACTAAAGAGAGACTTGGGGAAACCTGCATGCTGCATTTCTATTAGGTTCCCTTCCCATTTGTGTGTGTGTGTGTGTGTGAGTGTGTGTGTGTGTGTGTGTGTGTGTGTGTGTGTGTGTGTGTGATCTCTTCCTTGAACTCATTTAACAGAACTTTAATTTTCTTGGATTGGAGAGATATATAATTTTATTTATTAGTTCTTGAGAATTTCATACAGTGTGCTTTGATCATATTGACTCCTTACCCCCTAAATCTTGCTAGATCTTGCCCCCTTCTCTAACCATCCGGAGTTTCATCCTTTAAGACACAGAATCAAGACCAATATGTGCTACCCAAATCTTCTTGGATGTGTTGTCTTCTCCAGGAGCATAGTTGACTTGAAAGGGGCTACACTGTTAGAGAAAACCGGCTCACCCTCTCCCTGAAGCTAGCAATGGCCAACAGCTCCATGGCTGGGGGTGGGATTTCATGCCCAGATGCCCTCCCCATGCTGTGGTTTGGTCCAGCTTGAGCTTGCCCAAGTCTCGTGCATGCTGTCACAACGCCTAGGTGTTTATATTGCAGCTGCTCTGCTGTGTCCAGAGGACATGGTTTCCTCCTTGTCACTCACAGCCTCTGGCTCTTACACTCTCTTCCCCTGCTTTCATGGGAACCCTGGCTGCTAATCTCTGCTCTCAGCAGGATTACTTCTAATCTGCTCCTTTTTAGATCTCAGTCTTTGCTCTGTAATTAGCGTTTAAGCAAGCTGCCATTTCTTCTGCCCTTTATTGTCTTTCTCTGAACTCCTTTTGCAATGATTTTGCTCTCTGACTTTAGTTAATATCTGTTGGTCTGTTGTTTCTTTTTGCAGTTAAGACTGTCAATGAGTTATTTGGAGGCTGTCTGAATTTGTGTGGGCTGAACTTGTAAACACGTGGACTTCTGGCCTTCACTGAGACATGATTAGGTCCCAGTTACCTTTTTGTCCAGGACCCAAATGTTAGTATGGTAGCCAAAATCAGGCTTCTTTAAAACGATTATGGAAATGTTTTAATAATAAAAGAGCCAAAAATCCCGTTTGTAGCAACAGAGTGAATTCTTGCATGTTCAGTTATTGTTCTTGACCATACACACACACACACACACACACACACACACAAGCACACGCACACACATACCTACAAGACACTCACAAAGTCTAATCCAACCATGAGGATTGTTAGTTTCTGAAGTAGTCGTCTCTGCTTTGGTGTGATTTGGAATTTAAGGTGTGTACACTTTCCACTACACACGCCCATTGAAGTACACTAGTGAATGGTCGTTTTAAAGACATTAGAATATGCTATATGAGAGAGCATGTCAGACGCATTTACCCTCATGAGGCTGAACAAATGTGTCATGGCTTATTGTTACAGATGTGTCCTTGATTCACTGAATTGTAATTGTTTGTTTCATGGTCTCGTTATTGTTACATAGGGAGTTTTCAAAGGAGGAGAGGAAATATTTTTCCCTCAAAATAAAATCTGGAAACCACTACTTGCTAGTGGCATTTGATCTCTGGGTACTTTTCCTAACAGATGTACTTTTCATGTAGTATCTGTTTTCTACCCATGGAAACCGAAATCCTGAGGTTTTCTAGAACTTGTGTGATGTTGAAGATAAAGGAGGTACTTCTAATCTTTAAAAAGACAGATGGGATTAACTAAGAAAATCATAGTCTCTTTACCTTTTCCTCACCTTAGTGCAGGCATTAAAATGGCATTTTTGTGTACGGTACAGAAATGTTTTTGGATGTCTCTCGGCAGTTAAATGGGGAATAGTCTGCAGTGAGTTTCCCAAGTGACCCTTTGCTCTGCTGTCAATGCATTGTTCATGGAGATGTCCAGTGAGTGCTGTCAGAATTCTCTGTGAGGCCTTTTACAAGGATTGGGGCACAGTAGACAAGACTCTGGGGGCCCAAGTTGTCCTGCTCTTTATTTCCAGAATGCAGACACCTGTTGCACATTATCACACACACACACACACACACACACACACACACACACACACACACACCCTCTCTGAAGTCATAGACTGCATTTTTTGCCAATCTGTCCCTGTCACTCAGTGCAGCATCTGACATATCAAGGATACCCAATACGTTTTCAATGGATGAGTGAACAAACCACTCGCTATCCCAAACCTCCCCTGTAGAAGACTGGAATCTAATTTAGACCAGTCTGGGTTTCTTTGCCCAGTGGTTGAGGTGTCCTGACTTAACAACCTGTAGCAAACACTGGATGTAAAGGCTCACCATGCCAGAGGCCATAGTTGTCAAAGTAAGAATTTTGTAGCTGTGGACATGAGGGTGAGTTACAGTGGTCACCGCTCACTGATTCTGATCCACCTGGAGAGGGTTCTTCAGTCAGAACAGCAGGTGCATCCTAATAGATTCCGTGCTTAGAGCCACCTGGGAAGTGTGATCTGCAGTGAGCCGGGGGTGTTCCATCTTCTCAGGGATTCTTAGTGGAAGCATCAGGAGGATTCATTCCAAGAGCACCCTGCATCCCAAGGAACAGAAATGTGAGCTGTAAAGATAAAAGCTTCACCAGTAGGAGGACGAGGTGATCAGGAAACACGATTCAAATGTCTGTGTAATAAGTCGTACAGAATCTCTGTGAGTATCCCATGTTTTCCCTGTAAATTAGCCACTCTGGCCTGTAGATTAAACACATGGAGTGACCTGTTTTCCCTTTACATTGGGATAATTAAAGTTTAGAAAAATCATGAGGTGAAGGATCTCAGGCTTCTTAGGATGTGGAGTTAGTTTTTTTTCTCGCGCTAAATGACTTCAAAGATTTGCATAGATTGCCTGGGAATAATGGCAGTATTTGTTTCATCGTGAGAAAACTGATGCTTCCAAACAATAATTATTATAAAACTTTTTCATAGGTGCTATTTCTAGTGGTTAGCACCCAAATCAGCCTGCTTGGGATTATGCACCGTCTTTATCACTTTGTAGCTAAACCTCAGTTTTTCTCATCTATGAAAATGAAGGCAGCTACTTCACAAGGCTGCTTTGTGTATTAAATGATAAAACGCTCAGGAAGTGCACTTCTGTAATGCCTAGAAAATAGCAGATAATCACACTGCTAGGCCAAGTCCTTGCCTAATGTACCGTATTTTTGACTTTCTGATACATGAAATTTTAATGACAGCAGTGTCTCAGAAGCAAGCTCTCTGATTGAAATAAAGTGACATCTGCAGTTTATAAACTGTATGGAGACCAAGAAAGCTAACGTACTTGTGTCTCTGAAAGGACACTGAGAAGAGGAAAACATGAAGTTATGGGGAAGGAAACAAACAGAACTAGATGATTTCTAGATCTGCACTTTGTTCCCAACTTGACTTTGGAAGGAAGGTCTGTATTGCATATTTGTAAAGAACTGGCGGCAGTCGTAGGGGAAGAAAGGTTCTGTGCCGTGTTTGCCCGTTTCCCGATGTGGAGCAGGACAGCGCACACCCTTACTGTGGACAGGAAAGGCTCTGTGCGGTGTTTGCCCGTTTCCCGTTGTGGAGCAGGACAGCGCACACCCTTACTGTGGAGAGGAAAGGCTCTGTGCGGTGTTTGCCCGTTTCCCGATGTGGAGCAGGACAGCGCACACCCTTTCTGTGCCAAGCGGGTCACCTGATGGACAAAGAGCAAGGGTGTGGTGTGTTCTCACAACAGTGTCAAAGTGTTACTGTCATGGTTTCCCTTCATCACCACATGACGGCGTCACTGTTGCTCTTCAGGGACAGTGGAGGCCTCTGTAATAAGCTACCCAAATGGTGAAATGTATGGAGGGCTTTTAAGATTTACTCTCCTTTGATGTTACATTCATTTCCTGTCTGATTTCCAGATACTGTGAAAAATAACTAAATGATTCTTACTGAAATGCTGCACAGAAGCCGCCCCTGAGCATCATGCTCTTTCCCCATAGCCACAGCTCTTATGTTTCCTGACTTCTTTTCTGAAGAATGATTAATAATGGAAATTTAAGAAAAATAAACACCAAATACTGCCACTGACCCCCAAATATAGCCAGTATACACAGTCCTAATATGAATATTTGCTTTTTTCTAATGTCTAAGAAAACCTGATTTTGCCTTAATTATCAAAACTTGACTCTGAGGTAGGCATGGTGGTACATGCTTTAATTTTACCACTGGGGAGGCAGAGGCAGGGTGATCGCTGTGAGTCAGAGGCCAGATTGCTCCATAGTTCCAGGCCATCCAGGGCTACATAGAGAAATGCTGTGCAACATTAAAAAAATTTAAAAAAAAATCTCTGGGTCAGTGAGATGGCTCAGTGGGTACAAGCACTTGCCACCAAACCTCGTGGATGACCCACATTTGATCCCAAGAACCTACATGGTAGGAGAGAACCCACTACCAGGAGTTGTTCTCTGACCTGCACATGTGTGCACATGTGTGTTTACCTGTGAACACACACACCAAAACTAAATGTGCAAACAATATGTTTGAAGCTGACTCTGCTAGGTTTCAGATGAAAACGTTACCGTAGAGCAGACTGAGCTGGGCAGCGTGGCCGTGCTTTCTGTAAGGAGGCAGAAACGTAAGAAAATGGCTGGTCACATCAGAGAGTTGGAAAGCTGCTCTACACAGCTGTGTTAGAAAATTAGGTCCACTTCCTTTGCCTGAGGGATTATTTCTTTTGTAAGTAGGTTTCTATATGAAGAATAAAAGATATCTCGACAGTATATTTCCTACCAAACTTCAACTATAAATTTCACTGAAATTATCTTATGGTGTCTGGGGAAAGTATGTTTCAGGTGAGCAGTAGTTAATTGTTCTCCACAGGCAGGAGAGGGAGCCTGTCCCATCCACTGAGTGTTGGTTGTGACAAACAGTCTCTGGTCTTCTTGTGTTCTTGCGAGGCAGTGAGGCATTCAGAGCAAATATTGGAACTTCCTTATTGTTGTGGTCGTTCCCATGATTTCAGAGTGCACTTTAATTCTCAATTTGTTTCGATACAGATCAACCAGATACACCCCGTGGTTGCTCGTGTGTGTTTGGTTTTCCTTGCATGCAGTTTTGTTTTCACGTGGGTCACAGTAAAGGATCATTTGTAAAAATAATGATTGCTTCCTGTTTCTGCCAGCTGATTTGATCAGCCCCAAGTTCCTTAAGGACTGTGGATTACACAACTAGTGTGGAATCTGTGATACTTTCAGTTTGATAGAAACTGAATTAACCATTTGAGTGTCTACATTTCTGAGGACAACATGGTACCCATAGGCGTCTGATTTTGAAATGAATGAACTTGAAACAAAAGTGAACAATGAGTTTCCAAACAAGACTCAGTTATCAGATTTCTAGGAAGACAGGTTGTTTTCATTAATTGATTGCACTGGTTAGCTATAATAACCTCAACAGGAGAGCTAAAAATAGTCTCTGTGAGTTTGAGGCCAGCCTGGCCTACAGAGTGAGTTCCAGGATAAGCACCAAAAATACACAGAGAAACCCTGTCTCAAATATATATATTTGAGGTGGTCCTCTGCATCCTTACTTTTTAAAGATTTGTTGTAGTTTTAATTACGTGTGTATGTGTCTGTGTGTTTATGTGCATGTGAGTACAGGTGCCTGCTGAGGTCGGAGAGGGCGTCAGATCCTCTGGAGCTGGAATTGCAGGAGTTGTGAGCCTCCTGGCGTGGGTGCTGGAAATTAATCTCTGGTCTTTTGGGAAAGCAGCAGGGATTTTTTCACTGCCAAACCATCTCTCTATCACTTTTTTCATTTTTTTTAATCAAGTTACTTGTTTTCTGGTTATCAATGTGTTGAATTCCTCATCTGCTTTGGATATTTATCCCTTGTTAGAAGCATGATTTGTAACTATTTTCTCCTGTCCTATAGACTGTCTCTCTGATTACAAGCTGTCCCTTCCTGCACAGAGCTCTTTAAAGGATGTAATCCTGTTCCCTTGCTGCACAGAGCTCTTTAATTGGATGTAATCCTGTTGCCTTGTTTTTGGCCTTTGTTGTCTATGCTTCTCGAATCATCTCTAAGAAATTCTTGTCCAGACCAACTTTATGGAGACTTTCCCTCACATTTCCTTCTAATAGTTGTGTAGTTTTAGGACTTACAGCTAAACCTTAAATCCTTTTTCCTTTTTTCAGTTTCTAATGAGAGGAGTATTTGATATCATTGATCTGCATATGTGTATCCAGTTGTCCCAATTCCATTTACTAAAGAGTGTGTCCTTTCCACAGTATGTGTTCTTGACATCAGTATGTGTTCTTAACATCTGTCTTTTAAAATCAAGTGTGAGGAGGGGTCCTTGTTTTTAAGTCTCATTGTATATGTTCATTGTACATGATGTTGTATTGCATAAGGATACTTTCATACAAGTGTATATTGTCCATTGGCCATACTTTGTTTAATTGCCCTAATTAACTTCTGTGCCATTACCATCCTGTACTATAGCTTTGTAGTGTGTGTTGAAGTCAGTAGATGTAATGCCTCCAGCTTTGTTCTTTTTCTTAAAGATTGGTTTGGAGGGCTGGAGAGATGGCTCAGAGGTTAAGAGCACTGACTGCTCTTGCAGAGGTCCTGAGTTCAATTCCCAGCAACCACATGGTGGCTCAGAACCATCTGTAATGAGATCTGGTGCCCTCTTCTGGCCTGAAGTTATACATGCTGTATACATAATAAATAAATACATCTTTAAAAAAAAAAAAAAAAAAGATTGGTTTGGATATTGGGAGTCTTCTGTGGATCTGTGCACAGTTCAGATTTTTTAACTGTGAAAAACACCTTTGTAACTTGGTGGAAATTGCATTGATCTGTAGATTACGCTAGGTGGTATGGACATAGAAGACTTCTAATTCATGAACATGGAATATGTTCATGAAAATAATAGCTTTTCATTATTGATGTCTTCAGTTTTTCAGTATTTTGTACATCTGAGTATACATCTCTTTGGTTATATTAATTCTGTTTTAAAAGTTTTATTTTTGATTATGTTTATGTGATGGAGGATAGGGAGAGGAGGTACACATGATTGCAGTACCAGCAGTGGCCAGAAGAGGGTGTCAGATCTCTGGAGGGTGGAGTTGAAGTTGGATGTGAGCCATCTGACATGGATGCTGGGATCTGAACTCCTGTCCTCTGGACGAGCAGTAGATACTTTAAACTGCTGAGCCATGTCTCCAGCCCTACTGACTAAACTCATTCTGGAATTAAAAGATGGAATTGCTTTCCTGATACCTTTTAGGGAGAAGTTTGTTGCTGCCGTATAGAAATATTGCCGATTTTCTCTAAGAATTCTTTTCTTATCCTTATCCTGCAACTCTACTAAACGAATTTTTTTCATTCAAACAGATTTTCAGTGTGCCCTTAGGATTTTCCATATGCATCTTACTGTCCATAATGGTTTAACTCCTTTCTTTCTGGTTTACAGACCTTCTATTTCTTGAACCTAATTGCCTTGGTAAGGATCTCCAGTAGTGTTGTCTTGTTCCATGTAGGGAAAGCTTCCAACTCCCTGCCATGGAATATGATGTTAGCCCCAGGGATGTCATATATGGCCGTTGTTGTGAGACACATTCCTTCTACACCTAATTTGTTGTGAAATTTTATTATGAAAGGATGTTATATTTCTCTCAGATGATTTGTCTGCATGGTTGGCTGATGGTGTAGTTTTTGTTTTCCATTCTTTAGGTGTGACTTGGTGCATTTATAGATTTATATTACCTTTATCTATTAAAATGTGATAAGAAAGATAAAGAAATATGGAGATAGCCGAAAGGTGGGCTGGGAGAAGGGATCTGTGTACCTTGGGTTCATACCTAAAATATTAACAGTAACTAGGATGAAAATGTATTCTCACTAAATTGTGAGATTCAATAGAGGAAAATTCCAACCATATCCTATATAGAAATGTAGAAAATAAAAGAATAGGAAAAGTCTTATCTTGAAATTCTTGCCAAGAGAAAGCTGTTTTAGCTGGGTAATACTATACAAAATAAGCCCCAAGAGAAAAAAAGCTAACTAAAAATGAGTGGCTTGCTTTATAGTTACAAAAGTGTGCTCCTTCAGGCACTATAGGCAATATAGGAAATGTGAGTAGTGACATCATTGCTAGTAGTACAGAGACTGAAGTATAAAACAGGATGTTATAAATAACCTTAGGCAAGTGAATTTGAAGATTCAAATGAAATGGACTCAAGCCCAGGGGGGAATATATGAAAGGAAATTCGAGAAGAAATATCCTGGATAAGCTTGAACTATTAAATAAATTGAATAAATCAATAGTCCATACTTTTCTAGAAAATAAAAACCAAGATCCAGTTAACTTCAGTGATGAGATCTAATGAATATTCAGAGAATATACAGTTGTGTTATTTTACTAACCCTTCTCGATAGTGGGGAAGGGCCCATGCTTTGTAACTCAGCAAAGTCTTCATATACAAAGGAACTTAGACACAGATGAGAAAAGAAAGTGACAGCCCAGCCTTCCTCACCCGCACACAGAAGTCTACCCAAGGATTATGAAGAACACTGACTGTCCAAGAAGAGCCTGTGTGGCCATAGCTGTGGCCAGCCTGGCTTCCTTACCAGATTGTCACCCCAGGACCTAGCAACACCGAGACTTCAGTTTTTCCATATCTGTGTTCCTCCCTCAGCTGCTATCAAGCACCCTGCTCCTTGGCCTGGAGGGGAGCTCTTCTTGCATGATGTGAAGGGGAGGAAGCTCCCCACCTGGGAAACCTGCACAGGACAGAGGGGAAGCCCTTCCTGTCTCACTATGAGGGAGGGACTGCTTTGCACAGACCCGCCCATTTGAAATTGGATGTTAAGTCTCCCTAAGTCTAACACAGCATCTCTACCACTTTCAGGATCAAAGGACTCGTGATGTCAGAATTACCTAAAAATGGAACTCTGAATTGGGAGATGGAAAGTCATTGGTTAATATAGCACCACTCCAATCCTGAAAGATTTTTTTATTAGTTTCACCCCTCAGACTCCTAAAGCATGCTGCTTGGTGTTGAAGTAACATGGCAAAAACTTGCATTATAACATGAAAAATTTTACAAAATGGAGTGTCTGTGAGTTTCAGAATCTCAGATTATATTGTGGCTGAAATGCTGCATGTTGTTTAAGAAGTTTTTGGAAGCGTTTGTAATGTGTTGCTACCATAGCAGCATTTCAAGTTGTCTGAAAAAGCTCTTGTCCCCCACCTCCGCCCAAAGCATTTTTCCTCATCATCCTGACCATACAGGAACTCCAGGAACAATACATTTATACTGGACAGAGGACGAAAGCCAGAGAAGCCCATTTGCTGTGACCAAAATGGAAACAAAATATCTCAACTATTGTTGTGGAAGAAAACGTCTACAGGAAATAGCTGAGTATTTAGCTGAGAGATAGGAGCAAGAAAAAACAAGATATGATTAGAAAGAAAAGACTTCCTCAGTTTTCACTCTCATATCTCTGTTCCATATTAGTGAGAGACACAAAGAATTCCAGGGGACACCTGACCAAATTTGGCTTTTGGGCAATGTCATCGAACAGGTTACCACGAGAAAGGAACTGGCCACAGCAGAAGATGAAAAAGAGACAGAAACTCACCTCTTAGGAAACTCACCCACAGTGAAAGTGCATTGATTTCACACAGAAAGAGACATAAATGCATGAAGAAAATGGTCAAACATTCATTGATATCTGAAATCAGAGAACAGACCCACAACTGCTGTAAAACAGCCAAAGGCTTGGGACTACACTGTAGAGAAGATAAGAAGCAGCATGTCTAATTTATTATAAAGAAACAGTTTGAATGAAAAAACACATTCTTGAATTCGAATTAGAGATGAATTTCTTAAACACACACACACACACACACACACACACACACACACACACACACACCACAGAACAGTAACTGGAAAAGAAGAGACCAGGTGGGTACGATGGCTTCTTGGGTAACAGCATGGGCTCACAAGCCTGACAACCTGAGGTGGATCCCTGAGTCCCATATGGTGGAAGGAAAGAACCAGCTCCCTTTCAGATGCTTTAATGTACAGGTGTGCACTTCGTGTGTGCATGCCCGCACACACACAAACACAATAAACAAATGTTAATATATAAAAACTTTTTGAAAAGAGAAAACCAAACTCAATTAGGAAAGATCAAAAACTTGATTAGATATGTCTTCAAAAGAAAAAATACCATTGGCAATACATGTCTGAAAATGCGTTCAACATCATTAGTCACCAGGGACATACACCTCAAAGCCACAAAGTTGTATCACTGAGGATATGCCAGGGTAGCTATTGTGGCACACGGTCCTCTAGACACCATGTGGCCATTGCCCTGTTGAACAGTGTGCAGCTGTAATTACTGGAAGGATATTTGTACAGAATTGAGCTCATTAACTTTCCATCATAGGGCAGGGGAGGGGCCCACGAAGTCCCACCCCTCCCCAGGGAGTAACAATTAACAGTTGCTGGGAAAGAGAGTTTTTCCTAGCAGGGTAGCCACCCGTAAGTAGCCGCTAGTTCTGAAAGTAACTGCAGGTGAACCCACGGGGTGGATCATTGCTTTGTTTCCGTCCCTGACGCCCTGTATGGGTGAGAAGATGCTGATTCTCTTTCTTCAGGACAGTTTCACACAACCGCTATTTAAAAGAGAGAGGGGTCTGGAGAGATGACTCCCCAGGCCGAGCGCTTGCCATGCGTGCGTGAGGGCCGAGTTCAGATGCCCAGATGCCTTGTAGAGCCAAGCAGGCCTGAGGGCCACCAGAGATCAGAGGGACAGATGGGGGTCTGCGAGGTGTGACAGCTTAGCAGAGTGGAGAGTCATAAGTTGACACCCTGGTGGGAGCCAGTACTGAGGTAGAAAAGCTGCACATTGGTTGACTAATTCCTGAAGGCTCAGAGTAGAGAACTGTGAAGTTTAAAATATCCAGGAGGTCTCAGACATGTGGGAACCGTATAATTTTGAGATTTGTCACCTAAGGGCTCAACCAGGCTCTCACACAAGATGTTGTAAAATTATCCCCTTGTACTTCTGACACATAGCAGAGACAAAGCTCCATGTGAACTACACAAGAGCACTGTGTTACTAACACCATTGTTGCAGCAGCTAATTTTCCTGGGTGTCTAGCTAACAAGAAAAAAAAAATATTACAAGACATGCTGAGTAAAAAAGGCATAACTTGAGAAGTGGAGTAAGCAATAAACCCATGTATGCAGGGATGTGAGGATTTTCAGGTCAGGAATTTTGAGCAGGTTTGAGGAACACATTAAAAGTTCAAGTAGAACAAGTGGCCAACTTGAGCAGATAGGGGACTCCTATGAGGTGTGGGGATACTGCCCATCAAAACTACTGTAACAGAGTTGAAGATGGCCTTCGTTAGGTTCGTGAGTAACTTGAGCACAGTAAGAGTTTCTGAGCTTGAGGATATCTCAATAGAAACCTTTAAAGTCAGAAAGCAAAGAGAACCAGGAAAAGTTAGTATGGGAAGACTGTAGAACTCTACAAAAGTTGTAACAGGAGTAACAGGAATACCATGGGGGAGAAAGAAACAGAAAGTAATGTAAAAGATAACAACTAAATTCATGTCAGACACCCCACAAGGGAGGCAGGGACCTCAGAAGACACCACACTGGATTTACACCTCCCTTGAACATGCTAGTTAGGCATGTGTTTCCAAACTACAGAAAGTCAAAATACTGAAATCCAGAGAGACAAGCAGAAAAAACAATTGTGTTACTTACAGAGAATCGAAGGCAGGAATCACTTCCAACTTCATGGAACCCATACAGACAGGAAGAGAGAAGATGTGACATATTTAGTGTCGAGGAGGAAAAAAGAAAGAAAAAGTAAAAACACCAATCTGGAATCTCTACCCTGTGAGATTACCCTTCCAAGGTTAAGGAAAAGTAACAACTCTCAGACAAAAACAGCTGAGGAGTGTCGTCAGGACCTGCCCTTGCAAGAACTGTGTTGTGTTCTTCAGTCAGAAAACACTGGATCAGGAAGTAAGATCTGAATAAAGATCGCACACAACTCAGATAACTATCAGCAAAATGAAGAACGTGTGTATGTTCATGCGGTGGAACGTTAGCGAAGCTGAGGTCAGCAAGGATGGTTTGTAAACATGAACTTGAATAAAGAAGGGACACTCGAGTGTGCTGTGGTCCACACACTTCATCCCACAGAGGATCTTGGTTGTGAAGGGAGGGTGGGCGCTGATGGGAGGCCGAGGAAGAGCTGCCATTGGGAGGTGACGGATGTTGACTTGAAGCCTCGTGACTGGAGACTCGCGGCAGGCTGGGCTCTCTGCATCTTCCCAGCCTCACTGTTTGCTTTACAATGACCTGCTGTACTGCACGTTTATATCTGACATGCCTCACTGTACGTGTGTTATGTTTACCTTAAAGTGTTTCCACATAAGGCCAGGAATGGTGCCAAGCTGGACATCCTAAAGTCACAGTGGAAGGAGTGAATTGACTCTCACACTAATTGTCTCTGATTTCCAGATGTGCACTACAGCATGTGTACACACACACACACACACACACACACACACACACACACACACACATTAAATAAATTTTCAAATCTATTAAAGAGTTAAGGGATGGAGCTGGAGAGAAGCACGTGGTTAAGAGCACTGCTTGCTCTTTGGGAGAGCCTGAGTTCTACCCTGGCACCACATAATAGCTCACAACTGTCCGTAATTCTAGTCCCAGGGGATCCAACACCCTCTTAAAGGGTGATGCTCTTAAGAGATGTCCTCAGCCTGATGGTGGTTAAGGGTCCCAGCCACATCTCATGCCCTGGTATACTGGGGCCACCTCAGCAGTGTGGTTAAGAAGAATTAACAGAAGATCAGGTCAGAAATCATTCCCAATGCTCCTTTTGGTCCAGCTACATCCTCCCCCTGCGAACCCGCTCCGTGGTCCAGTTGCCCTTCAGAGGACGACCTTTAACTTGCCGGTTGGACTGCAGGCCGCCCTGTTGTGTTTATGCGTTATGTAACGTCTGTGCTCCGGGAGAAATCTTATGGAAACAAATGGAGGAAGTTGGCTAGTCCAAGTGGGAGACTGTAAATCCTGCCCTGTCCAGATAGGGCATCCTTCCGAGTCCTTCAGTTTGTGCTCACGTTTTTGTTGTTATAGGCTCAGAAACTTCATGAACCAAAATACTCAGTCATTTCAGGTGCTGGCACCCCTTGGCAAAGACGGCACACCAAGCCCACTACTCCATCTCACGTCCCCACCCTTCCTCTAGCAGGCCGTGGAGTTCTTCTCCAGTGGGAGGGAGAGAAATGTCACTTCCCAGCTAGACAGTGGCCCTGACTCAATTAGCATATAGTGTAAGCATTTCCTCTGCATCCATCAGGGCAATTAGATTGTAACTAGATTGTCTCAGATGTTGTTCTTAAAGACTATACGTGGATTTCCCCCATTAATTTCAACTCTGGAATGTTTGGTACTACATATTTTCCCTGGAGTGGATGGGCTTTCGTTTCATGAGACATGGTCTTCCCACTAAGACAGCTAAATTAGATTTTCTGATCAAAGCTAAAAGAAAATATATTTTAGCTCGACAGTATATAGGTCAAACAGTTAAGTGTTTAAAATATGTAAGGTCTTTTTGTTAGGCTAGCTTAATGTTTTAATTCTTTTCCATTAACTAAAGAGAGAAATGTAGCCTAGGACCTGAGGAAGTCCTGCCGGGTTATGGTTCTTTGTAAATAATTCTTGTGAAAGAAACATTCATAATCTTTCCCCTTCCTTAATATACATGGAAATAACTTTTTAGACTGTTTAACGAGCTAATGATAGCAAGCTTCACCACAGATCACAAATTTCTTCTCACTAAATTTCATTTAGTCCCAGAATAATTTTTTTTTTTTTTTTACTACAAGGAGACCAGAAATCCATGTGATCTTCTCTCTCACTCAGGTGGTCCTCTGAAAGTCTGTTCATAAAGGCCACCTGAGGACCTAGTGATCCGAAGAAGCTCAGCCTGAAATCCAAGAAGAAAAGAGCAGAAAGAAAGTGTTTATCTGTGCTAGATTTAGGACCAACGGTAGTGATATGGCTGTAGGACTTCATCTCTCTTCTAAAATGAAGTAGTTCTGGGAATATGTTATTGTTTTTCTGAATAGTTTTTACTTACATTTTAAATTCTCTTCCAGTCTAAAATGTGAGAGTTTTAATAATCGTTCACCACTGAGCACTCGTTACGTCTTTCCCTGTGGTAAACATACTGTTATAGATAATATGGTACGTTTGCATGGATGGATGGGTGTAATGAGCGGTCATGTGGTCTATTCAGTTCTGTAGGCAGCGGGCAGTCTCATAGAAACTGGAAGCCTGGCTGAGAAAGAAACATAATGAACTGCAGAAGTAAGAAACATTTTTCTAAATGGCAAAAAAATTTTAGAATGAGAGAATTTCTTTTCTAAGCCTAGTTTCTGTGTTTTTATACACATTTTGCACCGTTAGCAAAGATGAAACACAATGTAAACAAGAAAGGCTAAATAAGTTCCCCCTACTAAGTGTCTTTGTCTGGGTTCTGTGCATGTCAAATTCTGTATAGTTTTTCTCGGGGCCTCCTGGTTTACATGGCCTTGATCTACCACGCTGTTTTTGTGTTGGGGCCTCTGTTCCGACTGAAGCTCTTGCCCAAGGACCCTCCAGTTCTCCAGTCTCCCTTCAGCTCAGCTTCTATGCCCTGCAGCCCTGCCACAGGCTGTGCATCCTGCCACTCTCAGGACTAGTCCAAGCATTGCAGGAAGGGCCTTCCTTGGAAAGGCACCTTCTAGTCCATAGTGCTTGTGCCCCAATTCAGGGAAACTTCCTATGCATGTAGATGAAGAATGTGCCTCCCTTCTCTGCTGCTAAAGTAAAGCACTACATCCCCTTTGCTCTGACCAAAATACCCAGAACATTCAGAGATTTGTCCCAGCTTTGTTTTTTATAGATTGGAGTGAGATGGACTATTGTTAACAGAAAGTTCAATCACTGTGGCCACAGCAGATAGGAAGCTGTTTTTCTCATGCACCAAGAAAGAGCTGCAAACACCGTGTAGAAATAAGCAGCACCCCATCCTCACAGCTGCCGGGCATGTGGACACTTCAGCATTCTCATTCCGCTGTCCTTAGCAGGCTTTTCTCCTGGTCAGAATCCCATGGTCACGTGACAGCTCCTACGCCCTCCTCTCTAGCATTGACAGAGAGAAGGGGAAGAATAGAAAAAAGCGAAAGACTGACTCCTGCCTAGAGAGAAAGGTGCCTCCCACAGTCCTCTTCCTGTAGATTAGAACCTGCATCCCTCCGTGTAAGGACGTTGAAGTCATTGATTTTGACTTTGAGTTTCAGGAGAAGAATTAAAGTGAATGGGTACATTCCCGTTGCTTTTAGGATGATTACATCACACCTGCCACATCCCCACCCAGGGCTGATCCTGAGACCTGTAGTTCATGGAGCTAACCTCCTTCCTAATGCCTCACTAAGCCAGGTCACAACACTCCCCTTGACCACATCTGATCCGTCCCAGTGTGATAGCCTCAGACTAAGGCCACCTGTTTGATCAGGCTAGCCCTCTTGATAACTTACCTGAATACACCTGCCTGTAGCAGAGCCCCTCAGTTCCCATGATTATGATAGTTTACATTTTGAAGAGAGTTTAAAATGTAAGTTTTTACCCTTTGATTTTTATTAATGCTCACAACTCCCCAGTCACTCTTATCCTAAGGAGGAGGTTAGCACAGGAACTCTTCTGCCCAAATGAGTCTTGTGAGAAACACCAGAAATTCCCTCCTGTAAACATGAATGGTTTGAACATATAGGATCTATTCGCCCTTTTAAAGATGCTTGGGGCTGGGTGGCTGTGGCACATGCCTTTAATCCCAGAATTAGGAAGCCAGAGCCAGGCGAATCTCTGTGAGTTCGAGGCCAACCTGGTCTACAGAGTGAGATCCAGGACAGCCACCAAAACTACACAGAGAAACCCTGTCTTGAAAGAAAAAAAAAAAAAAAAAGGATGCTTAGGGTAACTAGAGTCGTACCTCAGTCACAAGAGACCACGAAGAACAGTAATAGTGTTGGTGATGGTAATGATTGGCAGTGGCTTTGTGTGTTCTGTTTCAGGAAACAGGGGCTGTCAAGTGTTCAAGGCTAGCCCCAGACTCTCAGTCTTCAACCCCAGCCTCCTGTATACTGGAATTGCAGTTGTGTACCACTGCACTGGGCTGGAACGATCACATTGTGCACAAGAGTACATATGCCCACACACAGTAAATGTTCTACCTCCACAGTTCCCCTGCCCTGATTAAACTAGGCCCATTTTCAGTAATTCCTTTTGCTTCAGGACCAACCATCTTTATCCTCCAGAATGATTGCAAAACCAAACAATTCCAGGACACGTTACTGTAAACCCTACTAGTGGCACCAGATCACACGCCTCCAAAGAGCTGCACAGCTGATGTCCATCCCCACATTCTGCTCAGAAGGTTTTGGTATATCTCTTTAGAACCTTGCATTTTTAGTTTATTGTGGTCTTTCTTCCTTTGCCTCATCCCTGGGAGTTACAAGTTCATGGCCGATGTCCACGGAAACACTTAGACCCCTCTTATCTGTGCTTCTTCACCCACGTGTGAACCTGCTTAGCTTATCCGGGTGCGTCGGCCTCCATCCTTGGCCTCCATAGTGACGACAGATCAGGGACCACTTTAGATAAAGAGGCAGGCTTCTCCTCCACACCCCTCTAAAAGCACCTAGCCAAGCACCATCTCCCTCAGCCCCTTCCCATTTATGTCACTTAACTCTTTTTTTATATACCTGCTGCAAGCAAAGCACTGGATAGAGTAATGGATGAGGCACAGCCCCTGCCCGTGAGTTACCAGTGGAGTGGAGAGGCAGTGGGGGCCATGTGAGTGTGTCCCAGTGTCTGCTGTCAGAAGAACAGGACGGGAGTGATACTTAGAGAAAGTCAGACCTAGGTCAGTTACAGGACAGAGGTGACTGAGCCTGGTGTGTGGACGGCATCAGAACAGTCCACAGGAGTTATAGAACAGAGGTGACTGAGCCTGGTGTGTGGACGGCATCAGAACAGTCCACAGGAGTTACAGAACAGAGGTGACTGAGCCTGGCCATGGGGATGGCATCAGAACAGGCCACAGGAGTTACAGGACAGAGGTGACTGAGCCTGGCCATGTGGACAGCATCAGGACAGGCCACATTTGTACAGAATGCAGCCTTTGTTGCCCACTATGAGCACTTGGAAACCCAGCGACACTGTGCTGTGAGGTCAATGCCCTGTTGGTCCTGGGCCATCCACCCTCTCTCAGCTGCCCTGAACCCTTCAGCCTTTCTCCTGGACACTGAAGGTCACTCCATGGTGACACTTGAAAGTCAGACATGTCAGAAGGTGGTCGTAGCAAAGAGATCAGAGCATTGAGCTCCTTGTGAACCTTTGTGCACCTGTATTTAGGCTTTAATGAAGCCTAAGTAAACCGCTGTTTCCTGTGTCATCCTTCGTGTTTTCATTTCCACGGTCCTTGTTCTAGACCTTTCCTTCAAAGCAGTGCCTGGAACTCGGAAATCTGCTGGGTATCAGGCACGCTGTGGACCGTCATTGCCAAGAGCAGTGCGTTTCCACTGAGGAAATGACACTTCGGTGTGGTACTGTTATTTCTGACCACTGTGTTGCACTGGGAGCCTTGCTGAGGAATGACAAGGATGACTTACACAGAGCGGTTACCTGAGAAGAAACAGGAAGTCTTGTTTAGGAGAAAAGAAAGAAGTTTACTTAGCTGGAAAATGATGAGATAACAGTAAAAATTAAAATAGGTTGGAGTATACTCACTATAAAAACATTTTCAGAAATGTGAGCATCTCACATTGTTCAGATTTTTTCCTGTTCAAGTCTGTACCCTTTTCGATGTTTGGTCATCACCTCTTTCTTGTTGGTTTCTAAAAATTTGAAAA
This sequence comes from Peromyscus eremicus, assembly GCF_949786415.1. Lineage (NCBI taxonomy): Eukaryota > Metazoa > Chordata > Mammalia > Rodentia > Cricetidae > Peromyscus > Peromyscus eremicus. The sequence continues at coordinate 28,271,127 of NC_081437.1, forward strand.
TGTATCCAGATGCCAGTACTTTTGCCATGTGGTGCATGTCTGTCTCCGTTCTTAGGCAATCCCTTAATTCCCAGAAGAACTCGCTTATCTCCTATCCTGAAGACCTGTGTGTCCACATCCCAGCTCTCCTGTGGAATGTGGCCATTGCTGGGTGTAGCAAGAATCTGACTTCTTGACATGGGGTTCCAAAGGCCACCCTCAGTCCTCTAGGTCCTGTGTTGTTCGTTAAATGTTTTTCCCCTGCTCTGGCAGAAAGAGTATCCAGTTCAAGGATTGTTCCTGCAATCCCTTCTGAAGTTTCATTCCCTGAATTCTGACTGTTTGTCACATGACTGTGCTGGTCAGTACTCAGCTAGAACTCAAGGATGACCCTTTGTCGATCTCTGGAGCTTTCAGTCACTAGAGCACTCTCCTCTCCACTGCTCTGCTCTGCCAAAGCCACTGCGTTCACCTTCCCAGAGGCCCTGTCTCCTCGATGCAGAATGCATTTAGAGTTGTGTCAATCAGATATGGAGGAGGATAGACATGCAGACAGCTGCCTTTGAGAGGAGAGGGGATTGATGACAGCTCCCAGTGGTGGGGACATGCCACACCAGACAGGTCCGCACAAGGAGGCACCCTTTTAGGTCAGGAGGCAGAAGGGACAGATGACCCAGAGCCTATATTGTGGATTCCATGGAAGGATGGGATGAAGTGGGCTGGGCACCTGACTGGAGAGATCTAGGATTTCCTGTTATAACATCTGAAGTCTCTGAGTGGTCTCCTGTCTGGTACCTAGTAGCCCTGGGTTGATTTCAAGAGGAGGAAGGGGGTGATGCTGGGATGCTGTGTCGGAGTTTCCAGAGAGTTAATACCTGGGATTTGAGACTGTGATGGGGTGGTTTGCATAGGAATGGTGTGTTGTTCACTGAAGAATCTGTCCCTTACCTACAGTTTATGGATTTCTGGGAATAGGAGCTTTGAGTCCATATCCTCCACTTGATAACACTCCAGCCTGGGAGTACAGTAGAAAGGCCACCTGGAAATGTTGGGTGCTTACTGATGAAGCTCTCATGAGGGCTGTAAGAGGGCCTAACCACTACATGGCAGCCAAGGAGGGGCCTCCCAAGGTCTCACAAGTGTGGCTTGAATTCTACTTCTCTGTAGCACCAATTGTGACTCGGTGCCTTGTAGTTGGTATTTTGATAAAATCTTGTAGCCAAGAAGTACCTAAACTTTAGCCAGTGTTAGTCAAAATGATTTCTGAATTTAATCTGTAAATGTAGCCACAAAGTCTTCCTTGTGAAATCTGAGGGGTGTCATGTTTCTAGATGTTTCCAGAGACAGAAAGTGTAATCTCTTAATGAAGACTTCTGAGTTGTAAAAGTGGCAGCCAAAGTGTTTCAGTTGTTTGCTTCCAAACCTCTCCATTGGGAAAATCTCAAGTGGATTTTCATTTCCAATGGCAATAACTTCACATAGCTCCTCCACTTCTGAGATGAATAAGAAGGACTTCATTTGCCCTCTTGACTAAAACAACTGAAAAGACAAACAGAATGTGAAAGCCAAAGTTGTTAAGAAACTGGATGCTGGACAGCGAAAAGCAGAGGTTCTGAGAAAAGAGACACCAGTGAAGTGAATTTTACAATTCTCTGCTTTTATTTTTTGATGTTCCCAGGCTGTCATGACGGGGGAGGAATACAGGAGGAGCTCTTCTCACTTGCCCGAAGGGTGTTGGTCATGCTCTTGTGACCTATGATGCATTGGCATCATGGGGCCTTGCTGGCCAGGGTTGGCTGCCCCTCCCAGGGTCAGCTAAACCTTGGAGACATGTCCTCTGTAAACACACCTTGCCTTTGCAAGCCTGCCAGAGAGCTCATGTACATCTTTTAGACCCACAATTCCTGACATCACATAGCACTTGGCCTCTAGAGGAAGGAAGCATGAATTTGCTGAAATTAATTTGATATTTGTGTTTCTTCTGTATATTCTAAGTGTTTAACTGTTTGTTTCTTTGTTTTTTAATGAAGCTAATGCTGCCTACCTTGGGAGCCAAGAAATGATACACGTGCGGAAGAGAGATGATGAAATCATAAAGGAACACTTACCTAAGGTAACCACTCTGAGGCTGCAGGCATGTCAGTTGATGGGTAGAAACACTGACTGAGGACACGAGGCTGGAATTGACTAAGAACTGAAGACGTTGAGCCTTTGTGGATTCAGCCGAGGTTCTGTTACCCTTGAAAGTTACATGGAGTAGGTAAAGCTGATTACAGCTACATAAGTTTATTTTGCCACTTGTTTTGTTAAATTGATTTTAAAAAATCAATGCTTTTTTATTTTAACAATGTATTAAGCTGAGAAGTCTCAATAGCACCTGTAGAATAAATGAGTTCTATTGAAGTGTAACAATTCAAACAGTGGAGAGGAGCTAACCTTGCATGTGACCTAATGAACAGGAAGCCTAGCTTTCTTTTTCTCCAACACACAGGGCTGTCCTGTTCTTGCATAAAAAGCAGCTTTCTGAGCTATCAGGACGTGTGTGATGCCTGCAAATGCTAGACTCACTCACAAAAACATCTGGAAGTGCCAATGTCCGAGGCTCTAAAGACACCATGGTTTAGAATATGCCCAAAGGTCCTAATGCATAGATAGCTGAGGCGCTTCTGGGACATCATCTGTCTGTGTCATCCTGCAGAGGGTAGATCTGCGCTGGTGTTTGTTTCTTGTTTCTTTGTTTTAGATATTTATTTTATTGCATTGGTGTTTTGCCTGCATGTATGTCTGTAGAGAGTGTTGCATATTCCCTGGAATTAAGTTACAGACTGTTCTGAGCTGCCATGTGTGTACTGGGAATTGAACCTGTGACCTCTGGAAGTGCAGCCTGTGCTCTTAACTTCTGAGCCATTTCTCCAGCCCCATTCTTCACTATTTTTGTTCAGTTGCTTCAGTTCCATCAAACCTAGGCCCTTGCACATGCTGAAGGCACATGACCTGCGCTGAACTTCTCCACAGCCCAGAGCTGCACTGTTAACCTCCCACACCCACACTCCAGAAGTGCTTTGTGTGGTCAGTTTGCATTGAGATGTTTCATAAGTTCAGTGCACATTGACTTTCAGGACTTTAGTACCTGGTGCTCAGGATGCAGATCAGTGGTAAAGAGTTGGCCTGGTATTGTCCAGGACTGAGTTCAACCTCAGCACAGGCAGAGAAACATTGGTAGCTTAGGAGGAAAATATGTCATTAATATATTGATTACATGTTGAAATAGTTTAGATGTATTGTAGTAAATATGTTTAATGTACATCTACAGTAATTTTACTCATTCCTTCAGACTCTCTTTAACATTGTTACTAGAAGTTTCTCGAAGTACATCTGTGCCTTGCTGTGTGCTTCTGGAGACAACACTGACCTAGAACTTTATAGCTGGTGTGGAACACTGACATCTGCTGGGGACAGTAGAATGATCCCTGATGGATGAAGCACTGTGATAAGACCTGCAAGTCAAATCCTAGGTAGCGCACTGCATTAAGGATCTCTTCTTAACTGTGAGACATTAGACTGAAGCCTGTCCACAATGGTGATTCATAGTTCTCTAAGCCCCAACACAGTTTTCTGAAAGCAAGCATTATATCTGTTGCTTAGAAAAGATTTCATTGTATTAAAAATATTCACTCCAGCAGGACCTGGGAAAATGCTAGTATCTGTTGGTTTATATTGTCATATTTACGTCATCATATGATCATCATATTGGTGATCTTCATATTTCCTAAGCAGCAGTTGTCTAGAGATAGAAATGTTGACTCAAGAGGAAGCTGTTCCTAGCTGACTGGAGAAGATTGGGCAAGGAGGACCTACTTACTCTCCAGGGCTCTGAAATACTTCCAGCATTGAGGGAATGAAATTACCAGAAAACAGCATTTTATTTTGTAGTTAAATTATAAACAAGACTGTTTCCAGAATGCATTTAAGTTCTCCAGGTTGGAAGTTTGTAAAAACAATTCACCTCCTGCTTTATAGCAAGATTGGCAGATACTTGCTTCCAAACTTCACACTTTGGGAGTGAGTGGGCTGTCCTGCCACCTGGGGAAGCCAGCTACTGTAAAATACAGGATCCTGTTCAGGATTCTGTGTGCACGCTGTGCTCTGAAAGAGGTCAGAGAGGGGCTAACTTATCCTGTGCTAAGTTGAACCCATATGTACGTGTAATCATTCCCAGGTAGAGGTCTGCTCATGGTGATTGGCAGGGCTGGATGTCTCCTGACACTTTCTCTGGATAAACCTGGGAGCATGCTGGTGGTCAACATTTCAAGGTTGATGTTAACACAGGTTCAGGAAGAAGCTCTCAGTCTCCAGGGAATAAGTGTGTTTCTAAGACGACAACATCAAGTGCATGTTAGAATTGAAGGCTAGTCTGGTGTTGCTGGTCCTGCTGGTGTGCAGCTCCATAACTGTCTCACTGGAACTCCCTTACCGTGAGCTCATGAAATGCCTTCACCAGCCAAAGAGCAGCTCTCCACTCAGCTAGGGTGGTCCCTGGTCCCCAGCATTCCAGAGCCAAAACAGAGAGACAGGAAGTGGATGGTAACTTCCTGTTAGGAAATGAAAAAACAGGAGGAAACATAGTGCAACTTAATTTTGATGAAGGCGTGTAGCTGGAGAGCTTCTCTCCAGGACCCGGCCGAGCCCTGGCAGTCCGACAGCCCACTTGCCACGTGGCTTGTGGCTTACCGGCATCTTCACATGCTGCTTGTTATGGCGGTGGCTGGCAGTGACTCCCTCCACCTTCCTCTTCTCTCAATTCTCCTCTCTATTAGTCCCGCCTATACTTTCTGCCTGGCCACTGGCCAATCAGTGTTTTATTTATTGACCAATCAGAGCAATTTAACATAGAGACCATCCCACAGCAAAGGTGACTCAACATAGTATGTCCCATCCGCTTAGGAAAATATGGGGAGTTAACTGGACAAACAGTTCTAGGAAGGTGGGCATTGTCTCCTCGATACCAGAGATTGTTTCTTCCAGTGGTTCTCAACCTTCCTGATGCTGCGACCCTTTAATACAGTTCCTCATGTTGTGGGGACCCCAACCACAAAATTCTTTTCATTGCTACTTCATAACTGTAATTTTGCCCTGTTATGTGTTGTTATATAAATATCTCTGTTTTCTGATGGTCTTAGGTGACCTCTGTGAAAGGGTCCTTTGACTCCAAAGGTGTCAAAACCCCCAGGCTGAGAACTGCTGTTTTAGTCAAAGCCAAAAGCCAGTTCCTGAGACTGCAAATGCCTCTGCCTTGGATGCTGTGTTCAGGGTGCCCTCTCCCATTTCCACCAAGGCAGAGGTACTCAGAACCTGTGTGCCTATTCCCACTGCCCAGCGTGAAGTTTCTGAACCGTCGTTGATGCAAAAACTTTTTGCTATTAAACTCAAAACGGTTACATAAAGAGTATTTTTGTACCATCTAGCTAAGAAAACTAGTCTAGAAACGGTGTCTCACCACATTGTGTCGAAAGCTTCCTAGACTCTCTTCTTCTACCTTGATTGGCTGGCTTTTGCTTTAAAGTCACAATTAGATTTTCTTCTGTTGATTTCCATTGCTCACACAAAGAGAGGTTTGAATATATTTAGGGAAACTGACCAATTGAACTCTGAAAAGTCGAGGCCAGCTGTCTTCCTTGCAAGAGCAGCAGAATGTATTCCCAGTCCTGGACAGCTGTGTTGGTTTTCAGTCTCCGACAGTAAATAGTTGCTTCCCTTTCCAGGTGAAAATACTGCATCATAGTTCCTTCCAAAGGAGTGTAGCATGATGGTGACATCAGAGACTATACTGTCTCTTCACCAGGCTAACTCTCACTTTTCCTGGAACTCGGCTCTCACTGTCGTCTCCACGAAGTTGCCCCAGCTGCAGCATCCCGTGGCTCCCATGGCTCCCTGTTCAGAGTTAGAATATCACATTTGTCACACATGGTGTGAATGCACAGCCTTCCTCTCTCCCTACCCACGGAAGGAGCAGTTATTTTCATCTGAGGGTCCAGCACAATTCAGAGTCTCTGATGAACCATCAGTGAATGGGTGCTAGCTGGGAGAGGAGAAAGATAGATCAGTCAGGAAGCTTTTATAGGATATGGATTATATTGAAATACAGTCAACAACGTACTTAAAAATTAATTTGTGATACAGTACCGTGGGCACCTTTATTAACACATTGAAGAGGAAGAGGTAATAACAGGTGCTGGAGAGATGCTCAGTGGTTAGCAGTGAGCACTGTTCTTGCAGAGGACCCAGGTTCAGTTCATGCATCCACATCAGGCAACCCACAACCGCTGTATCTCCAGGTGCAGGGGGTCTGATGCCTCAAGCGTCTATGTGCAATTCCACTCATGTGTATAGACATGCAGAGAGACACATGTACACACATATAATTAAAAATTAAATATAATTAACGATATAATAACAGAGTTACTTCTTTGAGTTTGCAATAATGAGTGTCAATCTGTTTTTACTCATCTACAGTGAGTTTACTGTGATTTGAACAAATATGTATTAATAATATAGCGGCTTATTATCTATATTTATAATTGAAAGAAATATTAAATTATAGTTAGGGGTAAATGACAAGTTTATACTCCAAAGCACTGGACCTTTGTGGCCTATAAACTTCAAGTTAAAAGCCCCACATTTTGGAAAATGGCTGGGTACGTGATGTGTGGTCTCAGGCACTGATCAAGTCATGGACAAGGGACAGCATCAGGAGTATCCATTCTCAATCTGTGGGTCACAACACATCTGGGGCGTGAACCACCCTTTCACAGGGGTAGCCTAGGACCAATGGAAAACACAGACATTTACATTAAGAATCTTAAAAGTAGCAAAGTTATATGGTAGCAATGAAAGCAATTTTATGGTTGGCGTCATCACAACACGAGGGACTGTATTAGAGGGTCACTGCATTAGGAAGTCTGAGAACCGCTGAACTAGAGGATATTATGAATATTTGACTACATGATATAGCCACTGACCAATCAGAACCAGCCGCCAACAGCCCGTTCAGATATTCCTGTATGTGTCAGTTATCCTAACAAATGTGGTGAGATCACCCCGCTTGAGGGATAATTTCGGGGAAGTGTTGGGAGAAAATTGGGAAACGGTTACATTTTAGGCGGCGTGTCTGTTTGAAGGCTTTAGAACAATGAATACGGTGGGGTTGGGAATGAAATGATTCAGGAGGGAGACTCAAAGGCCCTTAGTGCAGGTGGGGTGTTAGCAGATGGGGTGGAGGAATCTGAGATTGTTGCCCTTGGTCTAGATTTGGTGGTGAGAGAGGATGGGAAGTACTCCCAGGTTGTGGGAGGTGGTTGGTACTTGTGTGTGCGACCCTGTGGGATATCCAGGCAAATACATGCCCAGATGTATGCTGTGAAACTTAAAAAGAGGAGCCTGGGCTCAGTTTTGGTTTGGGCATCATAGGCCTAGAGTTGGAGCTGTGAGCATGCATAGTGACCACCTATGAAAGTCTGTAATAAAGAAGCCGTCTGAAGTTTGATGCTTGCCCATTTCAAGTTAAAGGTTGGGGATAGAGGAGCCGTTGAATATAATGGGAATAGAGGCAGGGAGCGGCATTAGGTGAGCTCTGGACTAGAGTAAGCCAAGGGAAGAAAGTCAACCGTACATGTGGCCGCTCCAGATTTGTGTGGGACCCTGCGGGGTCTGCTGTGCTTTACCAGGCACCTGGTGTATCTGAAATAACAAGAAGGTCCGCGTTCCCTTATTCTGTCCTTGTTCTAAACCATCAGGATGTACATGTCTCCTTCATAGACAAGTGAATGAGTGTTTGGTTTTAAACTTGACATTTTCATTGAAAACTCACTTAGGAGGGAAATTCTAAACTGCCGTGACCATCTCTGGCTCAGGCTCTTGGAAACAGCTGTTATGTGCTGCTTCCGGATAGAATCTGAATATCACTCTGGGTCCACAGGGGTCTGCAGTTGTTCTCAAACAGAGCACGTGGGCTGCAATCTTTGGAAGAAGGTAGGCAGCTGTGGCAGGGCAAGGTGGTGTTGCCTCTGCCTTAGGCCAGGCCTACCATGGGGCTTAAAAAGGGGGCAGAGTGCTCTCACCGAAGGAACTTTCCACCCTAGCTCTGCCCCCATCTTCTGCTTAGCCTGCCTCAGCCAGAGGTACACGCTGCCTGTGGGAACAGCCCTTGTACAGTGCCGACATTTGCAGAATGGCCGTGCAAATCCTTCTGACATGCACACGTCCTGCTCGGCGGAGCATAGGAGAGTGCTCCCTGGACCAGCTCACTGAGGCTTGCCTTTCCGCCAAGCCCCGCTCTGAAACGGATTGCGTTAGTTCTGCCTGTTTAACTGGAAGCCTGTCCAGAACGTCATGATCGTCCTGGAAGCAGATAGGCTTGTCTTTAACTCCATCGTTTTGACCTCAAGAGCTTCGTTCAAGGGGGTTGCATTCGCGCGCTCTTAAGTCCTCTAGCGGAGCGTGATTGAAAAGAGGTCCGTCGTCCGTGTCAGAGAGCAGAGTCCGCGATGCCACAACCCAGGTTCAAATCACAGCTCTGCCACTTGCTTCATTGTATGATGCCTTCCCCCATCCATAAAACCATTTCATAGTAAAATATATTCTCGGGGAGTTGTGCTAAGATGGTGGTTATAATTCCTGTCTCATAATTCAGACCTTACCAAGAGTGTCCAGCATATATGACGCCTTCAGTAAGCACTCACTATTACTGCTATAAAAATTCGCCACCGCCTAGATAGGCCTTTGAGTATTTTTTTTTTTTTTTTGGAAGACTGACTACTTTCCCTCCCCATATGCACTCCCTTCCCACATGCTTCTTCTGTAACGAGAGGTGTTGCTGATGTTGAGTGCGTGGCTGAGGCCCTGGAATGTCCAGTCCTGTTGAGATCGCAGCCACTGCTCCACACAAGATGCCTAAGGGAGCTGTTCTTTGGAATCCAGGAGGGGGGGAAAACAGGGTTGCTAAATTTTTCCCAGGTCTGGACTCAGTACTGAAGTGCAGGGGGTTCTGATGAGCTGGATTCTGTCATTTCTCAGTTCACTCGGACCACTCAGGCCCCTCAGCTACTTTTTTCTGAGGCGTATGACCCAGGAAGCAGCAGAAACATAGGAGGAAAAACGGCTTCCAGGGCCTCATACTCAGCTGCCTCGGCCAAGGAAAATGTGCCCTGGCTCAGCTTCTCACTGCAACCCCACGTAGTTTAGATGATTGCTGGATGCCTTTCTGCAAACTTCCATAAGGGAGACAAGAAATTCTGGCCTTTTGCCTGGTAGCCATGCATACCTTTGGATGCGTAGCTGTTCAGCCTGCGCATGTCAGTGTGCAGTGTATACTCTAATTACTTGGACATGATCTGTCTCCTGATACCCTGAGGTAGCTTCAGGATTCCCAAATCCATGCTGAGTCCCCCGTTCACCAAACATCTTAGAGCAAGTGGCATCTGATGGCATCTCCCAGTGCCGAGGGTTCATCCAACTGGGCTTCTCACTGGACACATTTCAAGTTTTGGTTGCCTCACTGAGAAGCAAACATCAGGATTGTCATAGAAATGGTTCTCGAAGTCTGTCAGAGAGCCACACCAAGTCCAGTGACAGTCTTGTCAAGACAACTTTGTGAGCTGAGATCTTCTGCAGCAGCTCTGCTTCCCTCTGATTGGCTCTTCAGTAGTAGTTTTCACAAGAATCACCACCATAGCATGGGCTAGTCGGAAGGCCCCAGACTGCTGTGGTAGCCTCAGAGAGCAGGATGCCACAGAGCAGGCCACAACAAACCAAGCCGGCTGCCTAGCTTTCGAACTGCTGGTTCCTGCGCTGTGGAAATGCTAGACAGCCCTACATAGTGACGGCTTTCATCATTGGCTCTTTTGTGAATTGTTTCACAGATTCCCAGTGACAGTCGCGGAAGTCCGGAGAGAGCCTGAAGTAATTAGCTGTTTTTGGCAGGTAATTAATCCCTGCAGGTAGTTTGTGCTCACAGCAGTTTTTTTTTCAAAAGGGGTGTGACACCAGGAAAATCGCTGAGAGAGCCTGGGAAATGATGTTTCTGTGATTGATGTCATCACTTGAGAGAGCACGTCTCCAGAGGTCAAGAAGGAACCGAGGCCAGGAAAACGAGGCAGCTGCTGGGAGCTTTCCTAAGTGTAGAAGATGATCGATCGCAATATGATCTTTCTCTGCCCCGCCCACAGGCTTATCCTCCACCAACTAACACAAGGTATCGGCGGTAGCTTTTAGTTCTCCCAGCACTGCCACGCTCTTCATGCCTGTGACTTACTCTGCTTAGTCTGCCCCACAGCGTCCTCCTCCAGCTAAAGCAACTCCAAGGGATCACTGCTGTCCCCCGCCAACCCCAGTTACCCCCATCTGGACTTGGGTGGTATCACCTCTTCCCTCTTCCCCAAGACAGGTTCCTGATACAGAGGGGGTGTGATCAAGTCATATTTGCTAAATGTTAATGCGTAAATGACTGTATGTGAGTGAGCCAATGTGGTATGTTATAGAAACTACCAGTGACTATTTCAGATTACTTAGGGGCCAGAGCTGGCTGGGTCTAACTTTTTAGTTCTGTGATATGTCACAACTTCCGTAAAATCTAGTCTTTATTTTTTAATAAAAATGATCACTGTGGTATTTTACTATGAAAGTCTAATAACCTGTTTGGTCCCCAGGACCCACATAAAGACGGAAGAAGAAAAGCAATTCTACAAAGTCCACTGACATCCAGATGTGCTCTGTGCCATGTATAAACACACACACAAATAATATCTAAAAAATTTTAATCATCACTATGTAACATTCTGAATATCATTTTACTTTTGTTTCTTTTTTTGTAAATTATAGAGAACATAATAGTTTTCAATGGAGCTCAGCAGCTTATAATGTAGCATCTGTATGGTACGCACATCTGTTTCGCATGCAAAGATAGGTACATCTCCAGAAAAGATCTTAGTAATGCCTCAAAGGAGGCTCTGTTGCCACTCAGGCTGGTTGGTGTCACCTGAGGAATGAGTGCGAAGTGTTCTCATTGGATTGTGCATGCTCTCCTGTTGCACGGAGCTTCTTAGAGTGCCACAGAGTCTCTTAGAAAGCTCATCACATTTCATAAGGACATTGAGAAGCCAGAGACAATCCAATTTCTTTGCAGACTGATCTCCTTGCCTTCGTTCATCAAACCTGTCCCTGGGCCTGCCAAAGGGCTGTGTGAAAACAGTGTGTGCCCACCACTCCGGCAGTGACTGGGTCAGCTTAACTGTCCCCTCACCTCCCTTCTGCTCTCCCGTGTCCACTCCAGCCTCAGTACACATGACCTTGTGAGACCTTCTCTCACAGGGTTAGAGGAGTCCGCCCCAGAGTCTCCAGGTGTGTGTCTTCCCCTCACACGCCCTTCATGCATCCCATGGTCTCTAAGGACTCTGGAGGGACCTGAGGACCAGTGGGTGAAGTCGGGCACAGGTGCTCCCTCCAAGCACTGCAGTCCACAGGGGTCAGTTGACATTGGGAGGGGACAATAAAGTGCTGTTTCTTGTCTTTCAGCTGACATTTTACTATGGTAAGACAGATGGCTGGTGTCCAGTAAAGTACTATGAAGACATGAAGAAGGATTTTCCAGAAGGCGATATCCGACTCTGTGAGAAAGGAATATCCCATGCCTTTGTCCTTGGTTTCAGCCAGGAGGTGGCTGCCATCGTTGCTGACTGGATGAATCATAAACTGCCCAAAATATAAAAACTGGCCCTGGGAAGACGCACCTAACAGCTGATACGTGGGAGCTGTAGGTGTGTCCTGCTGACGGGTGAATGTTTAATCTTAACGCTTGAAAAGGAAACATGAGACCCTGCTGGCTTACAGACTACCAGCTCCCTGTGCTAAGACTAAAGTGAACACAGTTGATGACTCATTCCACATGTTCCCTGACTCAGGATCTCCACAGTGATCTCCACAAAGATTCCTCTTTTTACAAGGAGCCCGACAGAACTGTACAGTGCAGTTTGCCCAACAGGATCCTAACGAGCCCAAGACAATCTACATATAGGTGATTCCAAGTGAATCCTTACTTTAGAATAGATTGTCCTGAATGAAATTATGAAACACTGACTAGAAAATGAAACCCCACCCATGAGTGTGAAGTGTGCAGTCAGGTGTGTAAAATGTGTAAGACTTCGAAGAGCACCCCTGCTCTTCCAGCTGCAGGGAGGAATGAGCAGGGACGCTGGCAGTGAGCTTGGTTTCCCTGAGGGACGGGGGAAATCAAGTGAGACGTTGTACGGGTCTTGGCTGAGGTCATCAGCATGTCTTCCTGCTCCTGCTGCAGTAAACCAAGAATCAAGGTTGCCTGGCATTCGTCAACTAACTAGACAGAGCTGCTGAAGGATCCTGACTCTGACCTGCCACGGGATGGCCAGATGGCCAGGAGGCTCCACCTGAGCCCTAAAATGCCAGGTCCCTGCAGGCTCCTCCTGAGCAAGAGGGAGGGATGGACTGTCCACATCAGGTGTGTATGGCCGTGGAGTGGCTCATTGCTGTGATTCCTCCAGTGAAGCTCCATGGACAGGAAGCTGTGAACTGATGCCTTTCATGATGCTGTTCGCTCCCCTATGATTCTTCCCTTCTGAAAATCTAGAACATACTTTTTGGAAAGATGTTTTAAATTGTTGAGTAAAACATTAGCATAAATTTATTTCCAATTTGCCCAGACTTTATTGATCGGAAAGATATTATTTTGCGAATGAACAGAAGTAATCCATTAAATTTTGTGTTACTTCACCTCTGAAAGTGTATTATTGACTGAGAAATGGCAGACCAGCTAGGCTGCCTTCCCTTAATTGACTCAGTCCTAAGATCCCAGAGTCCAGTAAGCCCCACTGTCTGTAGTGACAGCTGATGCACATTGGAAACATTTCATTTTCTTCTAGAGAAAAGCTCCCATGGCTGTATCATTCCTCAGGGGCAGTGAGATGGTCCTTCCTCTCACAAACCTAAGATGCTGATGGAAGATTTGGTTGTGATGTGCCGCCCACTCAGTGGTGAGTGAAGAAAGTTCTAGTCCTTTGTATGACTTCTGCATCTGAGCTCTAACTTCTCAGAAGGGAAAAGCCAAACTCCAGACAAGGAGGCCTCTTAGACCATGGAGAAGACCGTTAGCCACACAGTAAGGGTTGGTGCTACACACAAGTCCTCACTGGCATCTGCACACTGAGGCCTTCTGGAGAGCTGACATGGGAAGCCAGGACTCATGCTCTGAGTACCTTGCTTAGAGGACAGGTCCAATCAGTGAAAAATCAGTGCACAGAAACAAGTGTTGGTAAATCAGACCTACAGGAACAAAACAGCATTCATTGATTGCTTCCAGAAATCACTCTGTGTCTTCCAAACTCTACTTAAAAGACCCTGGTGCCTCATTCCTATTCCTCATCTAAACACCTAATGATATTTATAATAAATGTTTTACCTGCAGTTCCTACTGTGTCTGGTCTGATGTCTGTGTGCTGTGGGCAAGGATACAATGTGAGCAATGGGCCTGAGCTAGACTCACTATTAAGGGGAAACAGTATTTTGTCATTGCACTTTTGATAGAGGGAAGGATCTGCTTTCAGGAGACTGAATCTTTAAGAATTACAGAGGGGCTGGACAGATGGCTCAGTGGTTAAGAGCACTAGCTGCTCCTCCAGAGGACCAGGGACCCACAGCCCAATCCCCACCACCCACATGTCAGCTAATGACAGTCTGTCATGAAGAGGATCTGACACCCTCTTCTGGCTTCCCTGAGCACCAGTTGTGTACTTTGAGACCATCTTGAACTACATGGCAAGACCCTGTCTCCAACATAGAAGGAGGAAGAGGAGAGCACAGGAGACGAAAATTGGTAACTAGTGGATGAAATGTTTCCCAGTGGTTCTGCCTGTGTGTTGCAGTTAGCCACGTGATGGCCACTGTGGTCTTCCTAGTGCTTCTTGTAAAGCTGTCTGATGCTGTGTGAAAAGCATTACTGGGACCCTTGATCCAGGCCCATGGTGACCCCTTGAGCCATGAAAGAAGCTCCAGAGGCAGCCTAAGTTGGCTCATGTCTGAGACCCTTTCCCAATTTGCTGCACTGAACCACTGAACCCTTGGACAGCCGGGCATGTCCTCTGTTTTGATTTCCCTCATACGTATGTTAAAGCTGTAACAATTCTGACTAAAGGATCATGACAAACTAACACGACCCCTGACTCTGGATTGAATGTTTTTATTAGAAAATAAATGTGGGGGACAGTTTGTGTCTAAAGGTGGTGGTGTTAATTTTCTGACTTCAATCTTTGTACTATGAAAATGTAGGTGAATTCCTGTGTTATGCTGAGAACACAATGATGTATCTAGGAACTGAGAAGCGTCATGCCAGTTTACTCACAGATGATGTACAAGAAAATACTTTCCTCTGTGTCTACCAATATTTGGAGCTTCGCAATACTTCGGGATGTATAAGATATTTTCAAACGCAGCAAGCTCTCTCCAGCTTCTACCTCCCATTGTTTCTTCTCTAGACAGTAGATTTCTTCTAGACAGTAAAGGGAGAACTGACTTTAAATCCCAGATCTCTTATTCATAGCATCATGATGCTACGTAAGATTTCATCCCTGCCTGAGTCTCCTAACTTCTCACCTGTGGAGCTGGGATAATACTAACACTTGTCTGGTTGTGTATTGTTGTTTGTTATGCTTGGGGGTCGCAGGTGTTTTGTTGTGTTTGTTATAAAGCAATGAGGTCATGCATGTAGCACTCAGTATCATGTCTGCTTTATGGTACCTCTATGGTACTCGCCCGCTCTAACAGGTACCTCGAGGGAGGAACTGGCAAACTCCTTCACTCTCACCATGCAGCGGAGACACCTATGCTGGTTCAGTCACCCAGGTAGTAAGGATACTCGTGGCCTCCAAGCTCGTGGACTTTGCTCCTGTGCAGGAGTGATGTACTGACCTAGCTCAGCTTTCTGGCTGTGGGCCATGCAGCTTCCACACACACACAGCCTAGGATGCTCTCACGGTGGGCTTAGAAAAGGTGCAGGAAACAGCATTTCTCAGAAAAGGAGACATCTCTGTTCCTGGTCTCCCACTGGTTACAGAGGAGAGGGTTCCTCCACTTGGGGGTGGGGCTTAAGGAGAGGTCAAAGGCTAGAGCTAAGCAAGCTCTGTGAACAAATCCATCTCCAAAGATGTGAGCAAAGCTCTCCTGATGAGGACAGAAAGGCTCTTAAGTGTGTCCTTGTTGCTTTCTCACATGTTGTGACTCCCATCTGTGCCCCATACACATAGAGTAAGTGATCACACTGGTCCAGGCAGGGAGCAGCTGTGGACCATTAGTGGGGCCTCTGCTACCTCCAGACCAAGACTGGTATCAGTGAACACGATACCTGTTGAAGATCCAGGTGATGCCCTGGCAGCATGGCAAGGGTCATAGAGAACACAGTATTGCTATAGTTCTGTGAAGAGGGGTTTCCTGGGGCAGAAGGGCAGGGGCTTCCTTTACTCATACAGAACAGGCAGAACTTGGGTCAGTTTGGCATAGAGAAGAACAGGTCCAGGTAAGGTAACCCTAAGCTGTCCCTGTCTCACATACAGGCTTCTCAATCCTTGGAGGCTCTGACTTGCCCAGTGTTCAAATAACCTGTGTGCAAAGTGTCCTGCCTCACTCAAGATTTCACAGCTGCTGGGGCTGGAAAGATGGCTCAGTGGATATACACTCAGACCACTCAGTGACCTGTTTTCAGTTTTTGGTACTCTTGTGGGTCTGCTCACCACCATCTACAACTCCATCTTCAGGGAAATCTGATGTCTCTGGTCTCCATGGGAACCTGCGATCAGAAGCGTGCGCACGCGCACACACACACACACACACACACACACACACACACACACACAAATACACATAATTAAAGTACACTTTAAAAAATACTTTCTAGACAACAGGTTGTAGGAGCCGAGACCCTAGTTCAGGCCACTGCTCTGAAGAAATGGCTTTGTCAGTTCTTTCTACTACACCATGCTGCCTCCTGGAGGCCACAGTGGGCAAACCCAGCCAGAGTGGAAGGATCGGAAAGGGAATCACATAAAGGGCAATTGAGGACCGCCCCCCCCCCAATCTCTCTCTCTCTCTCTCTCTCTCTCTCTCTCTCTCTCTCTCTCTCACACACACACACACACACACACACAGAAGTAAGAAGAGGTAGTTAATTATAAGTGAGGCTTGTAAAAGACTGAAAGCTTTAACTGCCCAGTTTTCGGAGGCAAAAACTACACCAGACAGTATTTTTGGAGGAGAAATGCCCACATACTGGTGTCTATAAAGGATGCACTCTGCCACGACTTCTCACCACCTGGTGCTCTGTGCCTAACACAGTAACTCTTCTGCATGTGTGCCTGCTCTTCAGCCTTGAGAATCACTGTTTCCAGTTTCCATGATGTCCAGCCTCTGAGACGTGTCCCAAACTACCAACTGCTTCTACCTCCTGAGCACACATTTAACTCTGTCTTGCCAGCCCATCCAGGAGGGCTGGTCATAAATCTGCTGGTTCTCGGCATCATTACTGCAGGGACAGAAGCTTTGCTGGCCAGCTCCTTCCAGCCCCTACTATCACCCCTCCTTGTCCTTTAAAGGAGAGTTCTAGAAAGTGGGCTTGAGTTGTAATCATCTGTATGCTTGCCAGAGAGTAGGGCCTGACACTAGATTTCAGTATAAACTAGGTTGTCTAAATTAGTAATTTTTTTTTTCCATATGTAGCAAGCAAACTCACAGAATGCAGGTTCTTAGTGGGTCAGACTCTCGGGAAGTCCCATTTGAGGACCTTTGCATTTCAAACTCGGCATGCCACTGAAAATGCTGGACAGAAACATGTATACAATTCCCAAACAGAGTAGATTCAAAGACAGCTGTGCAATTCCTGACACCAAGAAACTACAAAACGGGGCCACTACCCTTTGTGGCCCATCTCGTCTGATATGACTTACTGATATGGTTACTTTTCTTTTGCTATAATTAGAAAACCTTTCAGGTTTAAGTATTGGCAACTACCAAATATGTGGCTTATTAGATACTGAGCTCTAACCCTGCAGAGTACCCCAAATGGAAATTACAGCATCAATACACAAGACAATGGACAGGCCCAGTAGAGCATTCTCATTTTGTATTGCATTCCTCAGATATTCTGGTAAAGGGGCTTGTGCTGACCTCCCCACAGTAGGGTGGATTTCCTTCCTGGGTATGTCTATGGGAAAATTCCTCCTCTCTGCGATGAGAATGTGACCCCCTGACTGGGCGTCCATTAGAGCCACAGGGTGTGGGTGCACCTGCAAGGTCTCACTCCCTCACACAGGGACTGGAATCCCACCTCTGCAAATCCACCCAGCTCAGGCTCTGCAGAACATCTGGGCTTCCTTGTACTGGCCATCACTGTACACCTGCATGTGATTAGGACTCGGCAGACACCCACAGCCTCACCGAAGTCAGCTCTGGTGACATATCCCTGTGGAAAAGCCTCTCCCCAGACCGCTGATCCTTCTGACCACATGAGTGCAGGTTCCAAGGATACGTGAGCTCCGCACATCTGTGACCACAGCAGTCCCCATCCTCAGTGGAGCAGCAGCAAGGACACCTTCACCCCAGCCTGCTCGGAAATGAGCAGCACCAAGGGCAGACTGCATAGCAGAGCCAGGGAGGGAACAGAAGTTTGGCCTCCTCAGTGTCAGCCACCAAAGAGCCTTTTAGACCTGTTCACAGCTGTGTTTGGGAAGTTGGATACAACTTCAAATCCCATGACATTCTCCCCACAAATGCCCCTTCTCCTGTGAATGTGTAAGCCCTGCACAGCATCCTGGATAGCCATGTGAACAATGAAGAACAGTGAAATTTTAACCTAGGAACGTGATGAACAGAGCATGACCAGACTTTACACCTTTCTATGGAAGGGTCATAGAGCTTCCATATTTATTGTACCTGCCAGAGTATTTAGATGGACATACATTTTCTCCCAAGGAAAGAAATTTTCATTTAATAATGAAATTAAGAGCACAGAGAGAGTCTCGAGATGTGTCTTTGGTAGGAGGGAATCATGACCACAGAGACTTTGATTAACATACTCCAGGACACTGCATCCTCTGGGCAGGTGCTGCAATCATGGACACAAAGGTGGGTCACACTGCGGGGGCTTCATATCCCCAAAGGTCATATTGGTCACATAACAGCTGAACCATCCCTCCAGCCCCTCTTATCTGATTCTTGTTGGGGTTTTTTGTTTTGTTTTGTTTTGTTTTGTTTTGTTTTCCAATTTTTAAGACAGGGTTTCTCTGTGTAGCCCTGATTGTCCTGGAACTTGCTCTGTAGACCAGGCTGTCCTTGAGCTCACAGAGATCCACCTGCCTCTGCCTCCCCAGTGCTGGGATTAAAGGTGTGCACCACCACTGCCCAGCCTCTGCCTGTGAGAGGGAACCAGTGGAGGAAGAGCTGGGGATGAACCTACAGAGAAAAGTTGAGGTTGTAAAACCATTAGCAGCAGTAAGGGAGAGTGTGGAGAGTGTGAGCAGTGCTATGTTTATGCTTGACCCTCTGTAGCCAGCCCTCCAGTGGCACTGGGGTCACAGGAGCCTGAAATTGAACTCCCCAGCAAGCCTCGGCCTAATGAAGAATGTCTGCAGATACTTCTCAGAGAGTGCTAAGAAAGATGCAAAGTTCTTCAGTGATGCGGAGATCATCCAGTTGGTCAATGCCACGCACATCCCAGCTTACAAATTGGAAACTCTAACGGAGACTCACGAATGTTGGGGTATCTATCACAGGCAGCTCCTCTCCACAAAGCTTTAGGAGCCTTCTCTGAAGTACCTGCCTTACAGAGATTATAATCACTCCCTGGTGATGGGAGCTTGCTGTGAGAATGTGATCAGATGTATGTTGGAGGTGCAGGGCCTCTGTGCCCGCATGGGAAAGAGTACCAGGTTCCAATGGCAACAACAAAAGGCTGTCATGTGGCCAGCACCAATAGTCACGTGACCTTCAAGAGGGCCAGGTCCTGTCACAACTGTGTCTCTCAGTCATCAGAAACAAGGGCAGCAGCCTACTTCCCATGGAGGAAGAAATGGATCAGAGCATACTACAGGACTGTTAGGAGAGGAGCTGAAGCAGCCAAGGAGGTGCTCTCTGGAGGACCAAGCTAGAAAGGCCTGTCAGACTTGCTCTAAGGCTAGATTCTCTGAAATTCGTCATCGGTCTCAAAGAAGAAGCCACTCCATGGTCTTTATACCTTGAGCCTTCAGAGGCTAGACCATGCAGCCTCCAGAGCAGAGGACCCATGCTTTCTGCCATGAGATGGGTCCTCCTTGGCAGCCTGGGGTGCAAAAACCAAGTGTTTACTCCTTGCAACTATATTTTGAATGACTACTCATTCCTTAGAAGCTGTCCCAGATGCCGGAGAGAAAAAAAAAACCTTTTCCTTAACATTGTGGCCTCTTCTCCCCCGAGCCCAGGCCGATTCAGTGACCTTATGTAGTACATGGCTGTGCATAGAGTTCTCTGCAGTTTCACAGTCCTCACAAGGACCCAGGGTATAGCAGCTCTATGCTTGGGGCTCCTGACCACTGATACCATGTTGAGACTATTGCTCAGCACAGACTAACAGGGCCGGGCCTACCATGTAGCTACCCATTTTGATACACTCATTCTGATGCACAAGTCCTTGCCTTCTGCTCTCCAAAGCAGAGAGGAACTGTAATAACACAGAAAGGCTCAATTACAGAGGTCAAAAACTCCATCCCCACACACCAGTCAGAAGCATCTTTATGAATAAAATATTTAATCGACTATCTGTACAAAATATTAAAGTGGTGAATGATGAGCATACAAGCTGTTTAACAAATATATACTGCTATTTGCTCGTTGAGAAAAATAGTTTGCTGTTTTACAGGTCATTTACATTTCAATATGTACAACCTACTTAAATTTCAGAAGACATATACACACAGAGTCATGCCTGCCCTCTAAGGGTTCTCTGCTAGCTGGCCTGGTCACAACAGCGTTGTACAATGTCATCCAGGGCTGCTCAAGTGGCCAGGCTGGGCAGCAGGCAGATGCTCAACTGCAGCCTGCAAGCCTTGGAGCTCTGTTCTGGCCAAATCCAAGCTGGAAGATTGCCAACAAGGAGATTTCAGTTTTCAAAACCTCTCCCGCCCAGCGCCTGCCCCATCTTCTTAGGAAGCCAAGCTTGAGGAACAGTGGGTGTCATTGCAAAATGAAAGCGACTTCCCCGAAACTAATTAATTCTGTCTTTAGCTGCTGAGGGAACAGCATGGACTTGAGCCTTGGTGGCATTACCACTGCTTTGAGTTTTGCCATTTCCTTAAAGCAACAGTATCAGAATCAGGTTAAAATTACTTTTTAAGCAGCAGGCCACTCACTATGTGCCGCATTCCACTGCCCACCCAGGGCCTGCTTACACAGCATCATGCCATAAGCAGGTTCAAGATTCAGCAACTACCTTTACAGTGAGAGAACTCAAAAGATCCGCCTCTTTATACATAAAACAGAACGCAAAACAATCACAAACTTTTCGGGGCCACTTACATCATCCACTAAAAGGACAAGTCACAGGTAGTGCTAAATTGTTTTTGTTTTTAATGCATGAATTATTCATTTGGAGCGGGAAATTTGCAGCTAAAAGACCTTATTATGACTCTTTATCAAAGAACCAAAGACAAAAGCTGTTTGTCCCACCATGTAAAGTGAAATGCAAAAATAAAATTACACTAAGGGTGCTCATGTTTAGTCTGTGCTTTATCTGAGATGGAGAACGCCAGAGAAACTCCTCTCTGGAGAGTCTTGGTTCCCATCTTGGAACATTAGCTTGTTTCCCAGCCAGGAAGCATGTTGCATGCTGGACCTTCTCACCAAACCGGATCATCATTTCTAAACAGAGTGCAGATTGGTTGATTATGTATGACTCTGACAGACAGCCTCCAAAAGTGGGGCCCGTTCCTCCAGCCATCCCATAATCCTCAAAGCAAATTGTTGCTGCACACCTGGAGGAATCAAGGACCTCCCTCCTGCATCAGGGAAAGGCCACCAGAACATCTTGGCACTGCCTTGCAGGCTTGACCCACTGAGAGCCCAGGCAACGGCTGCCCATAGCCCACATGAGTTATCTGAAAGGAGCCAGGCTGCTAGGGAGAGAGGGCACTACTGACTGTCAGAGCATGGACAGGTTATATGCAGTTTCTCTTAGCAAGTGGCTTGCAGGCATAGGGCCGCATGCACTCCCACAAGGGAGTTGAGATTGTGTGCTCTTGGTGGATCAGTTCACATTTACTTCTAATTCAGCCAGACTTCTGCAACGGCTTTCCCAGAACTCTTATTTTGGTCCACAATGTGCACATAACCAGAAGGGCCAGACATAGTTCTAGATACTGACAGCCAAGCGTCAGGGGGCACTAGATGCAGAACATGGCATCTCACCCCATCTCTAGACATTGGAACTGGGTGTGGTGGATTCCAGTACTGATCAGATAAAGCACTACATGGCTACAAAAGACCACTACATGCCCATCTCCTGCCTGGCCACATCCCCGGCCACCACCACTCAAAGGATAGAAAAACAGGAATTCAAAAGCAAAATAGCTGGCCTCATCCTGAAGGCCTGTAGCAAGGTGCCTACGGTGCCTGGGTTTGGCCCCCAGCCTTTCCTGATGTCCCTAGTTTATTTCAGCATCCCCTAAGAAGGATAAGAAGTTTCTGGACTTGTAACACTCTCTTCCCTCTGAGTAAAGAGTTCCTACTCTAGAAAGAAGTTCCCCTGATGAACAAAATGTGCTTCTCACACCTTCACACCAAACCCAGAAATGGGTCTCAGGAAGTTTCTGTGGTTGACACAGCCCTCTCGCCATTGAAGGGGATGCATGTGACAGAAACCAGTCCTGTTTGCCTCACAGGTGCTGGAGGAGGCCTGCAAACTCAGCACTGGGAGGGAGAAATGGACCTTTGCATAGCATACTGGCCAGGCTTGCTGCTATGAAGTTGCATTGGATGAGCACTAAGCAATAGAGCCTTGAAATTCAGGCTGGTTTTTTCAGTGACCCTGAGCCCTCCCAAGCCCATGCTGACTTGTACTTGTTGTAACAGCTGTCACAGCTGCCAGGAAGCGTCATCCCCACTTCTGCCTGGCTGAAGGTCTAGAGCAATGGTTCTCAACCTGTAAGTCACAACTCCTTTGGGGGTTGAGTGATGCTTTCACAGGGGCCGCCAAAGACCATCAGAAAGCACAGATATTTACAATGCAATTCATAGCAAGTAGAAAATTTGCAGTTATGCAGTAGCAACAAAATAATTTTATGGTTGGGGGTCACCACAACATGAGGAACTGTGTTAAAGGGTCACAGCATTGGGAAGTTTGAGAACCACTGGTCTAGACTCAAACTGTAAAATGTCTACAAGCGCAGCATGGGTGGGGCTTGGTTAAGATAGATGTGTGCACAGAAACAGAGCACCCCCCCCCCATCCCTGACTGATTCTCAGAGCTCACAGCCCTGGGTTTAGCCTACTGACTCAGAACCAATGTCCAGTCTCACTGAAGCCTGGAATGTGGCCCCCTTAGGAACAGGTTTCCCTCACCCCTGCCTCACTCAGGGAGTGGAGGGTACCCCTTTGCGCTGTTCTGTGCTCTGGCACCAAAGGAAGGAAGAAAACAACTTGGCTTCAGCCTAAAGCTATAGAGGCCTCTGCTACTAAAAGAAGAGCTATGTGTGTGGTGGGGGGTGGGGGGATCTAAATAAACCTCCTTTGGACTTTTCTCCCTTCCAGAGCGTCTTAATGCTTAGTGCTTACCACCATTTCCCAGGTTGTATAAAGGAAGACAAGAAGTCTTCTGATCCCTACCACCAAATCACTCTCCTGGTAAGCTTTAACCGGGCCTTGCACCCATGGCATGGAGAGGAGACCCTGGGAGGGCAGCCTATCTTGGCCAGGCTCTCTTATACTTTCCCTGGGGCCTCTGAGCGGCCACCAGAGCCCAGCTTTCACTTTCTCACCCAAGAGGACTCACTGGCAGTTAGGACCCCTTTCCCAGCACTGGGTCACCTGGCAGGCTCAGCCAGGATGTGGCTGAATGTGAGCACAAGCTCATCTTGAGCCAGGCTAGCCACACTCTCCAACCAGGGGACACAGGACAGCTCTTAGCTGGTGGAAAGGCCAAACCCCATGCCTCAGGTCCATGGACTCGCCTGCACCTGACTCACCCCAGGCAGAAACGGAAGCAACACTTGTGAAGCCCCAGTAGGGGCTAGCATTTAGAGAAGATGGCGGACATACAAACACACTCACAGAAACAGCCAGAGTCGGGCAGTGGTGGCACCCACCTTTAATCCCAGATCTCAGAAGGCAGAGGCAGGCAGACCTCTGAGTTTGAGGCTAACCTGGACTACAGAGCGAGTTCCGGGAAAGCCAGGACTACACAGAGAAACTTGGTCTTAAAAAAACAGGAAAGGAGGAAAGGAGGGAGGGAGGGAGGGAGGGAAGGAGGGAGGGAACTCTGGTGATATGACTGTGACTAGGGTTATTCACTTTGCCTTGGAATGTCCAAACAGTTTTCTAGGAAGAATCTTGGAACCTCAGAACAGGATCCATTTTCATTTAAGAGACAAAAGGTCTAGGCAGGGAGAAGACTGACTTGCTTCAGGTGTCTCTCTTAGGAGATGCCCTGTAAAAACAATACACCCGAGAGGCCTCCTATGAGGGGGACCCAGGCCACACTGTGAAGAGAGCTGACCCCTTAGTGTACAGAAGCCCTGAGACTCCTCAGGTACATCAGCTGCCCACCCTGTGGAGACCTAGTGACATCTCACCCACTCCCCAAATTATACAACTTCCTCCTTTCCCACTCCAGACCCTTCTAAAAGGGAAATGCAGGCCCATAGCTCCCTGACAAAAAGCTGCTTTCAGACCCTCCTCCTCCCCACCCCATCAGCTGCCAACTGCTGATGCTGATTCTGAGTCTACTGAGAGTGTCTCTGCTTCCCTGGACTCGCAAGAACACCCACTCTGGAGAACCAGCAAGGCCCGTGACAGTGTGTTCTCTGCTTTTCCGGACAGACTCCGACAAGAGAGGAGCTGGTCTCTTGGGGCACAAGACGCTCCCTCGACTCAATACCCTGCTCTAAGAACAAATGCAGCCTCCGGCCTCATTTGGGTTGGCCTTGAGTGTGAGTAACTGGTGCGGTGAGGACCTGTACGACTGGCCGTCTCCTGTTCCATCCAGCATGTGACAGGACTCCCTCACACCCAGCTTCTGTCCCTGCTGACACCATGATGGCTGTCAGGGAAGATCAACGTGGGACAGAGAGATCAGCTGGCCTTCGGCAGCACTACCACACAGTGCACAAGCTTATTACCCTCATGCCGCTTGAGCATAAAAATGCCCGCTTATTACCCTCATGCCGCTTGAGCATAAAAATGCCCGGCAAGTGAACAAAGGCCAAGCATGAACATTACAGCCCAGTGCAGCACCAGCCATGCTTCCCCACAATAAGATTAAGAAGTAGACCACCCTCTCTGCAAAGCCCAGCCCAGCTGCTTGGTAACCCCCAATCCCACAAGGCTAGAGTCTAGGAATCCTTATAATGCCTTCCTGCCAATGGAGGGGTTTACCTTAATCCATAAATTATAGCTTCAAGCACCACACCAGACCAGCTTGGTGTCTGGCAGGCCCCTGGGCCCAGCTGGCCAAGCTGCCCCTGCTTCCTGAGCAGGGATGTTAGACTTAGCTCACTGGAAGCAGTGGCTGAAATTATCTGAAGTAGTAGTGCACTCTGCCCCTCACAAAGCTGAGAATTCTCTGGACTTCAGCAGGGATACTTTGGTGATCTCAGCCTGGGGAGAAGGGGACATCCTGACAGACAGGGTCCCTGATCAGCCAGCTCAGTGTTGACTACAGCTTCCAGCTCAGGAATTTCAGGGAGCAGCTGAATTTGTCCTGGTCACCCAGCCTTCCTAGATCTCAGATGGTAGACTAATGGTGAAGAGTTGTTCCCAACTGTACAGACAGCGGCCTTTCTCCGCCTCTTGGCAAAGCTAGCTTAACCACATCCCATCTGCCCCACATGCAATGGTCCTTTTGTGGTCCTAAAACGTATGCTTGAGAAAACGGCCGTCGGAAGCAGGATTGGAAAAGTAGCACTAGTGATGGTTTCCCAGAGGTCCAAGGGAGACCTGGGCGATGTTCCTTTCATTCAGTAAACAAAGAACACCCCACCTGAGGCCTCAGAGGCAGTGGACAAAGGTGGCCAGTCTAAGGACAACAGCCTTCTGTGGTGCAGCCTCAAATGCACGGAAATAACTACTCTCAACCATCACCTGCGACACATCTTGTTAGAAAGTGGTCATAGCTAAAAAGGGGGGTGGACATTTCCCTGCTATACAATGCCCAAGCTAAATCAAGATATTTTTACACAAAAGTTGTTTGGCCTAGTCATACACACACACCAAAAAAAAAAAAAGTATCAAAATATTTGGTTCTATCCAAAGGTAGTAAATACCCAAAATTTTTCTCAAAAAAAAAATAATAGTCAACTGTAATTTTCATTAACTTTTTATAACTTTCTAATACAACTTTGAGTGCCATTTTTATTATTATGACATCATGCCATTTTGACTGCAGAGCAATCACTATTAAAACCATCATTTAAAACAGAAGAGGGGCCGGGCGGTGTTGGCATATGCCTTTAATCCCAGCACTCGGGAGGCAGAGCCAGGGGGATCTCTGTGAGTTTGAGGCCAGCCTGGGCTAGAGTGAGTTCCAGGAAAGGCGCAAAGCTACACAGAGAAACCCTGTCTCAAAAAACCAAAAAGAAAAAAGAAAAGAAAAAACAGAAGAGGGGAGAATCTTGCAGAATCCAAAATCTGGACAGATATCTCTGCCCAGTCACCAAAAAGAGATGAAATCCTATCAAGAATAGTCACTTTGTGATTTAAAACAAAACAAAACAGAAATTGTTGCATTTTCTGGTTACAGCTATTCACAGCCATACAAGTTCACATTCTAAAAGAAGA
The DNA here is from genome assembly GCF_949786415.1 of Peromyscus eremicus. Classification (NCBI taxonomy): domain Eukaryota; kingdom Metazoa; phylum Chordata; class Mammalia; order Rodentia; family Cricetidae; genus Peromyscus; species Peromyscus eremicus. The sequence goes on from NC_081437.1 coordinate 28,297,194, forward strand.
GAAATCTATGTTTTAAGAATAAATTATACATGGATTATTTTCCCCTTGGGGGGGAAATTTTGCAAAATGAAAAGGACTCAGATGGGCCTCTTAAATAAATTAGCTGGGTCTAAATCTTCATCTTCATTGTCTCTGGGGAGTGTAGTGTAACCACTAATAACTAAAATACCCATAAACTGTCCTGGACCTTGGCATCCAAGACAAGGGTAGAATTAATACCTCTCCCACAGCCTGAAGGAGAAAACACAGCATAATGTCTAAGCCCTCCGACAGGTGCAGCCCAGATTATTTCTCTGTCCCAACCATTGACAGGAGATCTCAAAGGACAGACAGCCACCAAGAAATCAAACACCTCCGTAGAGCAAAAATTCTGGAGATGGGAGACAGGCTGGCACCCTGCTCATTCCAACTTCCTCCCGCACTGCAGGTCCAGGCTGTGCCCTTAGATCTGACAAAGGCATCTGTGTGTGGCTTCACTTCCTGTCACTGTCACACTGTCAAACACAGGTACACAACAGACACAGTGACAGGCACACTTAGGCCAGCACGGATGTGACAGCAAAGCATAGGCACACATGGCCTTTCGGAGGGGGCTTGGATCCTCCCCTGGAGCTGCCCCAGGACACTCAAGCCCTCAGAGCCTCCTTTGCAGCCTCTTGGGAAACCCTCTTGGCACACCCTAGCTGCCTCTGCAACCCATGTGCAGCCATTGCTCTAACTTCCTCCTGCGGCCACCTTCTAGATGCTTCTAAACCTGGCCGATCCTATTCTGAACTCCTTTCCTCCATTTCACACACCGCCAAGAGAAAAATATTCTTTCTGCTTCCCGGATCATTCCTAATTGGAACTGATTTTTTTTTTTAAGTCGGTATTGACATTTGCAGCACAACACATTCTTTTGGATAAAGCTTCCTTTTCAAAACTGAGACAGCACCACATCGGGCTTATTTAGGGGATTCGTGCTCCCCCCCCCCCCACAGTGATTTCTTACTTTTTGAAGATTCCCAGTGCACACGTCCAGAGATTCTGGGTATTACAGCCCTGGAGGGGGACTCAGTGTCCATTGCCAGAAATCCAGCCACCCAGCCTCCAACTAAATGGAGAATCCAATGCTAACCCGTTTCTACTTGGACTTCGTGCCAATTATCGTAACATCAACACAGACACCCTTCTAAAAGAGACAGCAGTTTGTATCGATGTTATATAAGCATGACTGTGACATCCAGTCGTTCGTGTCCGCACAAGGCTTTCCGCGCCTGCTGTCCATTGTAAATGTGTGCGCGAGTGAAGGAGTGTGTAAATGTGAGTGTGAACTGTGTGCTCTCCTCTGTGCAGGCGGAGGCCATATTCCACTATCCCTCCCGGCCTGGTGACAGGCCAGGATGAGGCTGCTCTTCAGCTGGGGTCCTGGGCAGCAAGGCCCTCCCCAGAAGGAATGCTACCTGCAGCCGCAGGCCTCCACCACCATGTCCTCGTACTGCTTGTAGACCACGTTGTTGGAGGCATCGATGTATAGGATGCTGATGGGGCTGAGGCGTGCGGGCACGCAGCAGGAGGCTGGCGCCGCGTCGGGTGCCATGGAGTTGAGCAGCGTCTGAATGATGGCGTGGTTGGTGGGCTCCAGGTGCGAGCGCAGCGGAAAGTCACAGACGCCCTCGCAGTGATACGCCTCGTAGTCTAATGGCGCGATGATCCAGTCGTCCCAGCCCAACTCCTTAAAGTCCACGTGCAGAGACTTGCGGCTGCAGCGACTCCGGCCTCTGCGCCCGTGGCCCTTGCCGCCACCTCCACCGCTGCCCTGCGCTCCCCGCGTCCCCGCCAGAGCGGTCCGCCTTCGCCTGCGTCCGCCCGGGATTGCTTTCCGAGACCCAGCGCCTGGTCCCGGATCGGGTGGTGGCTCTGCGGCGGCCCGCAGCGCGCGGGCCTGGGCACGGATCTCCCGGAACAGACTCTCTTTCCTCTGTGTACGGGAGGAGATCACCAACAGCGCGCGCTCCTCGGCAGCGGGACCATCGCCGCCGCCCGGCCACCCGAAGCCCAGTCGCCGCAGGGACAACGGGCTGCTCCCGGAGCCGGCCACCGCGCGCAGCACCAGGCAGAACTTGCGGGAGGCGCGCGGCTCGCGACGGTGGCTCTGCACCGCGTCCGTCACGTCGAAGGCTTCCCAGCGCGCCACTTCTAGGGGCTCGGCAGCCCGCGAGTGCAGTAGGTGAGGTGTGCGGGTCGCGTCGGGACAGGTGGACAGCAGCAGCAGCGGGGGGAGGGTCGCACTGTCCTGGTCTGGCTCCGGAGATCTCTTGCGCAGCACACGCAACTCGGCACTCACCAGCTCGTCGGCATCAGGGAGGCCGGACACGTCGAATAGAAAGCTCTGGCCAGGCTGGGCCACAGATTCCTCTACGGGAAGGACAGAAACCGAAAGAACGGAATGAGAGTAGAGCCAGTACACTCAGCCTTGGGGACAGCTTGGTTTTCGACACAACATAGCTCAGGAAGGCCCATAGGAGTCTGCAGTCATCCCCACATCTGGGCTCCAGAACGAGTGCTGCCAATCTTTTCTTGTCTCCTACACCTGAAGCTTTGGTTCTTGCACCACAGACACACACACCTAATCTCTGAATTGTGTAGGGCAAGACCGCACCACCACACACAGGACCAAACCCTAAGGCCTCTTTAGTTCGGTTGCCTGCTCCAGCGCCTTGCGTTTGCCTAAAGACTAGGTCAGACTTAAGGTCAGGCGCGCCTTTTCCCCAAGACTTGCTCTGTCTGACAACTGCCCCTTACTACTGGGCTGAGCGCCCCCAAAGAGCTGCGAGTTCCCCCTTGCTCTACGGAAATGAAAAATTCCCGTTTCCTAAAAACATTTTTTTTCTCTCCTTTGGTTCCTTCTCTTCTCCCAACCTAGCCTACTAGGCAAATTGGACGCTGAGAATAGTCCAGAAAGGAACACAACAGCACTGTGACACAGAACCCCTCTCCCCTGCAGGCCACCCTGTCCCTACAGCAGAATGGACAGGAAGGCCCAGGTTAGCAACAGGTCCTCCCAAGTCCGTGGTGAGCTTTCCTTGTTTTCGCCCTCCTCAACCCCATTCTTGGCTCCTCCTGGTGCTCCCGCAGCCACTAACGAGAAGAGAAAAGGCAGAGGGATGCAAAGAACCTTCAAGGAAAGATGAGGGGCAGTGATGGCCGCCACGGTGCGCGCTGCTTAGTTTTTTGCTATGGTGTGATTTATTCCAGGATTGAGATTTTATTTCTGGTCATGGGCCCTCTTTCTTTTGGGATGGACTCGGGGGAAAAAATTCTAAATTCCACGAAAGAGCAGATAAGGCGTTGCCTTTGAAGGGGGTCATATGGTTTCGTTTTGCCCCATCGCAGAGACCATGCAGACTCCCCCCACCTTCGGGATTTGTTCACCAACCATGGACGCCAGGCCTTCATGCCTTAAGTCTACAGTCCGAGTGTATTGCTCAAGCATCTCTCTTCTGCACTGAAGATGGTGATAGCAAGCTAAACAGAGGTGCTGGGCTGTGTCCCCAGCCCCATCCTACCTCCTCCACTCTTCACCCCCGTGTTCCCCCAAAGAGCTTTCTCTGCAGCCTCCACCTCACCCCACTTCTCCAGGGACGGAGGGAGGGAACGCGGCGGGCCTCAGGGTCTTCCTGGTCAAGCAGAGCTCCCTCCATCAGAAAGATTTAGTTGGTTCTACAATACAGTACACCAAACCAGCCCTCACCAAGTCTGATGATCCTGCTGTTTTAGGGCCCTTCCCATGCTCTGATCTCCTGTACCCTATGCAGAGGCAGGTCTGGAGTTTTCCCTGGTTCTGTGTACCGGGATTGGAGCTTCCCATGAGTCAGTGCAGAGTGCTGTGACAGACCTTCTGAAGATGCATGCTGGTCCTAAGGGCCATTTGGGCCCAGGATTTCTATGTACCGAAAAGAAAGCTGTGCTTAGGACCGTATGTGTTTCTGAGATGGGTGATTGCTGCAAGGTGGTCTCTGCCTGTTTTTCCACGCTGCTATCAACAGCCTGCAGACTGTCGGTGGCTGCCCAACTTTATTTTTCTGGCCTGTTTGCCTTCCTTTCCCTCCTGATTTCCAAGCTAGATCTTTGGCTGGGCAGAATTAAGGCCAAAATTGCTTGCATTTCCGCCTGAAATTAGTTAAATTTTCCCTATCTGTCTGCTTTAATGGCTTCAATGGAGATTAATAAAAGCCAGATGACACACAGCAACTACCCGGCAAACCCACCCACACCCTACCTTTGGAGGGTCCAGCACAGGGTAAGATGGGACGCTTGAGTTCCAAGCATCCCTGTCCTCCTCACACAACCAAAGTCCTGTACTCTGGCCACTGGGGCCCAGGGCTGCCACAGAACACAGGCACCCACACTTCCCACACAGAAGCCACTGTCCACCCCATGCAGCCTGCTGAGAGGGGCCCTCCTGATACAGAGAGAGGCCATTTACTTTAATCGGATACCTGTTTCTCTGCCCTGATTCCTCCTTAGCTCCTTCAATCTGTGGATCCTTCCCTAGAGAGAGGGGGCTACCATCACTGATAGTCCCTCTTGGCGGGAACTCCAGGGTCCCCATTCCTCTCCTTTTTTCTACCTTCTTTCTTCCAAGGGCTCCAGTCCCGAGGCCACTCTAGATCCTTCCCCCAAAGAAGTGGATCTTGAACTTCTCTCGCCTGCTTGAGGGAGACCTGCCAGCCTACACTTCCACAGAGGGACCTCCAACCCCACGGCCCCCAGAAACCAAGCCGACTGGTGCCACAGTCCAGGCTTAGCAAGTTCGGATGCGCTGACTTCGAAGACGAAGTTTGTAACACCTGAACATAGGGTTCATGGGACCTTGGCTCACAACCCAATGGAGCAGAAGCTTGCCTCCCCCAGCTCATCTCAGAGCAGGAGTAGACAGGATGTGCTGGCACAGAAGATACATAAAGTACCTTGAGTCGCTTGGTCTATGAAGCCAATGATCGTGTCCGCGCGGCCGTGCCCCGAGGCTGCCGTGGCCGGAGCCCTCCCAGCCAGGCTCCGGTAAAGCGACATCATGAAGTGGTGTGGCACCACCGAGCCGTTCCTGAAGCCAGAGCCCGCAGCGCGGCGCACAGCGCGGGGCCCGGGAACTGCGGCGGCCTGGAGAGCTGAAGGGCCCGGAGCCGGGACGGGGGTCCGCCCGCCGCCGCCGCCCCCGGGGCTCCAGGCTGGTCCTGCCCCGGCCGCTCGGAGCACCGCGGCAGCTTCCAGCCCGTCGCGGGGACGGCAGGCGCTCAGCAGCCAGAGACACAGCGCGGCGGCGGCGCTCAGGTCCATGGGCTCCGTGGGCCGTTCGGTCGCGCGACACGGGCTCCGTGGCTCCGGGATGTCCCCCGACGCCTTTTGAACATAGTGTTTAATAATGGGGGAAGTGTGCGCAGCAAGCCGCTGCCCCCCTCCTCTCCCACCCCACCCCCGCCCAGCGCCCGGAGCAGCGCCCCCTGCTGAACGCTCGACCCGCAGCTCTGAGCCCCCCAACTCAGGCCTATCGGGCAATGCAGGGCCGGAGCCGCCTCCCCTTGCCGCAGCACGGTGTCCCGGTCCTTGCCAAGTGAGGGCCACCCGCCGGAGGCTCCCGCCACAGCTCAGTGCCCCGCCTCCCCACCCTAAGGCACTGCAACCCCCACTCCCCGCCCCAAGACCTGAGCGCTCTCCTTGGCTGGAACACGGGGCGTCGCGCATACCCGCCCAGCTTCCTCCACACTTCCCTACTGAGAAACACCGCCCTCCCCGCTACTTCGCAAGTGCTAGGGTTGCCAGACCCAGGCCGAGGCAAGACTGGGTCCCTCCCACCCAGCTTTCTCGCCTTGCGCCCCCTTGGTGGACGCTCACCAGGAAGCCACAGGGAGCAGCTACATGGGGATGTTTACTGTGCACATTTGGTTGGTAGCATCTCCGAACCATAGCCCTCTGAGAATCACAGTGGGAGGCCAGAGCAAGGGAGAGGATCTGTGGGGAAGGAAGAAGGACGAGTAGCTGTAGGGACAGGGTAGAAAGAGGCAGATGGATTAGGACCGACTGTCGGAAAGGAAAAGATTTGGGCGGGGATCTTGCGCCAAAGCAGAAGCCAAACTCTTAAAGGGCTTGATGAATTAGGAAGGCAGCTGGGCTTAGAGTAGCCAACCCCCACGCAGAGTAAGGGCTCAGTGTTCAAATGTGCAACCATCGCGGTGACCTTCTCTCTCTACCATCTGAGTAACGGGCGATCACATTTCTTCCAGGTCGGGAGGGCAAAAGGCAACAGGCCGCTGGTATGTTCGCGTGTAGCTACAAGCCGGGAGGGTGAGCAGCAGACCCCTGGGGTAGCACTCTGATGCCACTGTGGTTATAGTACCCTTCGAGGGTGGGTGGAAAAGGCGTCCACCTCCACCCTCTCCGTAGGGGACACCTGAGCTTGCAGACCCTGGGGCTCTTATTTGGCTAGCCCTGATTCTAAAGAGCTGACTGCCCTGAGGAGGGATGTCGCCAGCCTGTGGCGATTCAGTTCAGAGAAAGCCCAGAGAGAGAACGGCCAGAAAATAGACCAGCAGCTGTCATCAGGCTTTGTGGGCCTGGGCCACACCCCTCCACTTTACTTTAAAATTGCATTGGATACCAAACTGAACAACTAAATGGGGCCTGTGAGTCTGCAGGTCAAGGTGCTCTCTAAAAGCTGCTTCCAGATCAACTGTGGCCCAGGTGTGCTTCCATCCTGCCCTGTGGATGGACTGGGACACACACACACACACACACACACACACTCAGCTGATTCTCCCCCAAGCAGTTCCTCCTCCATCTGGACCACCTGGGAGACAGGGGCAGAGCTTGGTTTGGGGTCTGGGGATATTTGGGAGCTGGAAGGAAAACCCTGACCAGGGTCAATACTTGCAGAGTTACATGGGAGGTGAACAGGGCCTGAGCTCAGCCCATAGCTGGCACCTGGACCAAGGTTTGGGCTGCCTGCCTACTCAGGGCCTTCCTGCTGTTGCCCGGGTAGCAGACAGCTGGGTTGACAACCTGCCTTTGGTGCCTAGGTTGGGGAGCAGATGAAAAAGCCATAATTATGGGTTTCCTTCTTTGGGTGCCCGGAGGAAGTAGCTCTGGTAGGACAGAGGGTTCTTACAGTACATTCCTTCCCACCCTTGTATACAATGGCCAGCCAGGGGTCTCTTTGCTCAGAGGGACACTGGCTCCTGGTGCCTTGCTGCCCTTCTTTCTACAGTAGGCACTCAGGTCCAGACTGCGTGCTTCACAAGTCGGTTCCATGTTGGAAAACACTTAGAGCTCTGGGCTATTATCGTCCTGGGTCCAGATCTGGCTTTGCCCGTTATCCATCTTGGCAAGTCCCTCACTTGTCTTGGCCTCAGTTTCTCTGATTGTATGTAGAGGAAAGTGGAAGGGATCTGGCATTCTCTTGGCACTACATGACACCTCTGACCATAGGCCAGCTTAGGGCTCAGGAAACTGGGATAGATTAGTGATCCTCCCTGCAGTGGGTTTGAGTAAGCCATATCGATTCTTTGAGACTGAATGCCCTAGTCTCTGAATCTGTGACAGAGGTGGCTTGATCACTTTGTCCCCTTTCCCCCGGGATATTCTGACTGCTAACCGTGAATCTCAAAGAGAGGTAGGTTCTGTGAGCTCCCATGAAGGCTTTGGAAGAGAATGGAAGGCATGGGAGGCTTAACACACCCTACTAGCTGTAAGCAAAGCAGGGTATAACCTCTTTGCCTGCACTTCTTGGTCCAGACCCATTCATCCACCCATCTCTCTGCTCATTCCTTCTTGCAGCAACTTATTGCTAGGCACCCTTCCGTGCGTTATGAATTCATCAATACTGCAAGACAGACTCATGGAGAGCCACGGTGGGCAGAAGACACAATGAACAGTATCACACCAGTGACTAACATACATACTGTCAAGGATGCCCTGAGAACCATGATGATGGGAGAGGTCTCTTTGGTCATCAGAGAACACACGGAAGCAAGGGGAAAGCATGGGGGTGTTGGGAGCATGCCTGGCTCCTTTCCCTTACTTCTGCTCTTAAATGATGCTAACGAGTTATCACCTATCTGTTGCTTTATATGCCCCATGCCATTTCCTCCCTACAGCTGCTCTATCTGGTAATAGGGATTAGTAAAATCACTTTCTAGAATGTTGAGTCACAAAAATGGTAATGATTTGCCCAGGGTCAAGTGGGAAGTAGCAAAGTCTGGAGTGTCAAGCTGTTCCACTGCCCTAAGGAGACAAGACTGTGAGGGGCTTTGGTCTGCTAGCTCCCTCCATAACCCTCTCTGGCCACCTAGAAGCTTCTCAGCAGAGAAAGTGACTCTAAGGTACAGGTAAGGATTATGAGAGAATCCCCCAGCGGACTCTCCTCTCTGCCTTGAGCTGGGAACTCACTGTGCTGAGAAACAGCCTGTAGGAGCAACAGCAGGGCTCACCCGCCCTCCCCCTGGCTCCCTTGCCCAGGGCTTCCAAATAGATAAATTCCTATCTACAGTGAAAATGCAGAAGACAGGGAAAAAGGAGGCCAAGAGATTCTCCAGCCATTCAACCTTCGCTGCGTGTAGCTCAAGTCCTGCTAGTGAATAGATGGTGCCTCTTGGACCCACAATCCCAAACCTAGCCCAGGCGTGCTTGCGGGGGTTCACCTTGTGTGCAGGGAGCCTTTGGCAACTGTCTGGGCAGTAGTGAGCCAGAAATCCCAGCCAGAAGATGTTGGAGCTGTGCTCACTGCTGGCTAAGCACCCTGGAAGGAAATGCCTGCCCTGGGTTTTGCCACAGGACTCACAGAAAAGCGGCTGTAACATCCCAGTGGCAGATGGCAGAGTTCAGGGATGGTTTGGGAGCAAACCAGACAGGAAGTCATCACTTTTGTTCCCTGTCTCTGTAGTGATCAGCCCTCAGCACAGTCACGAGGGGTGGAGAGTCTGCGATATCACCCCCAAGTCCTCTCCTTGGGGATGGGTTGCCAGTCTATCACCCCGGCAGAAAGGATTGGCTCACTCTGGGCCCCTGCCTCAGTCACAGGTCTTCACAGTAATGTAGACCAACTTTCCATGCCAGACCTCCGTCATAATAAACTGCTGCCCAAGCTGCATTGGCAGATCCCAGGCAGTCTTCTCAGCTGGATGGAAAGCAGCTCTGTAAACTGCACCCCTGAGAACCATGACTTTCAAAGTCACCTTTCCTTTCGGGAGTTTGCTATGACCTGGGATCATGGTCTTTGAAATCTGGTCTTAGATCCTCTCCCAAGAACTGTTGTGGTGGCTTCTGGGTCCTGGAACTTAAAGAAGCCCCAGCTGCCAGCAACAGGCATGGCCTTGATGGCCCTCCTGCCACACCGAGATGTCTAGTCCTCCTGTGTGCTGACAAAGGAACTAGGGTCCCTTAGAAGTGACCTGCTGTGCAGCCCACATTATCCACTAGAGGAAGCCAAGTCTGAAGCCAAGAGAAGTGACGCACAGCCTGTCACGTGGCGTCACAGCCATCTGGACCCACAAGCCCTTTCTGAGTCTAGCTGAACCTTTGCTCTTCACTGCAGCCTGGAGTGAAGAGCCTTTCTGCTCTGCTCAGGGCACCAGTGAATGACGTGAGACCTGAGATGAAGGCCTCTTTCCTGGCCACTGTCTGGGACTCTGGGTCCCTGCAGCCACCCAAACTTAAAGCACTCAATGTGTCCTCTGGAAAGCCCTGAATTCAAGCCCCCTCTTTGGCCTCTGGCTGCAAGTCCCTCACCCTTCCTGGCTTTGCCTCCGGCCAGCTACAGTGAGACTGATAATCACATGTCAACGAGAGACAGTGAAAGGTGGTGGAACCATGACCGACCGTGGGGTCAGGAGTGTGTCCTCTGTGCGAGCCTACCATGGCCTCTGACCTCTGATCCAGAGCAGAGGGAGGGAGTGTGTGTGTGTGTGTGTGTGTGTGTGTGTGTGTGTGTGTGTGTGTGTTGGGGGATGGGTACTGGCTCAGGTCTCCCTCAGGGTAGATGAAGGGAGAGAACTGACATCAATCTTCAGAGGCATCTACTTGCCTCCTCCTCTTCTTCTGATGACTTTGGCTCCTCTACTCAGCCCCTAGGAGACTTCAGGAGTCTCTCCCAGAAAGACCTGCTACAGCAGAAGTAAAGATTCCAGCAGGTTCAGGAGCAGTACCAGTGGATGCCCATGGCCTGGCTTCGTCAAGCTGCAGGAATTTCTCATGCTTAACCTATAACTAGGCTGCCCAGGTTGCCCCAAGCAACAGCTCAGGCATTCACATCAGGATCCTCCAAGCCCTAGCCTCGGGCCTCTGGGCGTGGCCTGCTCTGTGGCCCAGACCACCCTGTGGGGGAGGGGAGGGGACATCATGGGAGAAGGTGGCTTCTTTCCCAGAGGCCTTCCCAGGGGTGCACTTCAGTGCCTCCTATTTGGGACAAACTGCAGAGGGCTGGTGGAGAGTGCCATCTGCTGGCAAGAGTATGTAACAGTGCCTGGCTAGTTAAGCCAGAGGCTGCTAAACTTCCCTTTTGGGAGGTGTCCTGGGAGAAGAGATGACCACATCCAGTGAGGCCAAGAGGAACAGTGCAGTGTGGGAGAGGACCTGGCCTTCAAACCACCGTTACTGTGGACTTCCTTTGTGACCTTGATAGAGCTGACCTCTATCCATAATCCCAGCATTCAGGAGGCAAAGTGATTTTGACTTTCCAACCAGCCTGGACTGCATAATAAGACACTGTCTTTCCAAACATGCAAAAACATCCTCTGCCTCTTTGAATGGTGATAGGGTGTGGTCTTGTTGGAGGAGGTGTGTCATTGGGGGTGGACTTTGAGGTTTCAAAAGCCCATGCCAGGCTCTCTCTCTCTCTCCCTCTGCCTGCTGCCTGCAGATCAGGATGTGAAGCTCTCAGCTACTGCTCCAGCACCGTGCCTGTCTGCTTCCTGCCATGATGGCAATGAACTAACCCTCTAAAACTGTAAGCAAGCTCCCAGTTAAATGTTTTCTTTTATTAGTTACCTTGGTCATAGTGTCTCTCCACAGCAATAGAACAGTGACTAAGACAGCATCCAAAATGAAAAATCAACAAGGACATTTAGAACCAAAGCTGCCATTGTGTCATTATCTGGAATGTCCATCCCTCCAACCTTGGTCAAAGAACCCAGGGTTTCTGTTCTAGATACACAAAGATGAAGGGAGAAGTGTGGTTAGTGTTTGTCAACTTAACACAAACTGTAGTCACCTGGGGACCTCACCTGAGGAATTGTACTAGTGATGGTGCACGCCTTTAATCTCAGCATTCAGGACGCAGAGGCAGACAGATCTCTGTGAGTGTGAGGCCAGTCTGGTCTACAGTGCGAGATCCAGAACAGCCAGGACCACACAGAGAAACCCTGTCTCAGGAAAAAAAAAATAATAAAGATTTATTTTTATGTGTGTGTGTGTGCGCGCGCACATGCTGGTGTCTGCAGAGGCCAGAAGAGGGCATCAGATCCTCTGGAGGTAGTTATGGGAAGCTGTGAACGACCTGATGTAGGTAGTTGGAATAGAACTCAGATCCTCTGGAAGAGCAGCAGAGACGTCCCTGTGTATTCCAGAAGTAAGCCCCATGATCCCTTTGAGCCACAAGGAAATGTGAATTTTTTTTTTCCTTTTCTAGCCCTCATAGTCAAAGCAGAAGTAAGGCTGTTGGTGGCGGCTTTTGATCCACAGCGCCTGCCGTACATTTCATCTCACTCAGTCGCTATGGTCACTCTCAGCACTGCTGGGGTTCTGTTACACCCATTTCTTCAAGAAGAAAACCAGAACCAGAGCATTCACTTTTCACCACTCAGGTCTGGTACCACCTGCTCCTGGAAGAGTTCTTCATACACCCCTCCTGACCCAGGCTGTTACTCATGAGCTCTCCATCCCCAGGGTGTCCCCATGCCCCCAGAGCCTGAATTTTTATTAATCTCCAACTGTTCCCAAGTGGTCAGTGAACACCATGGAACAAAACTGAATCTCAGCCCCAGGCCTGAGCAATGCTGGTGAGCATTGCCTGGAATGACTAGCTACATGGTGGTCCCTCCCACGTCACCACATGGAGGTGAGCAGACCCCTGGAGCATTAAAACTAAGGGACAGAGAAAAAGAACAGGTCCTCAGACAACCCCCCCCCCCTACACACACACACACTAGAAAGAAGGAGGATGCTGGGACATTGCAGGCCAGAGTTCAGACATCCCCCTGTTGATCTGACAATCCACACAACCCTGGAGGTCTGACTCCCTCTGGGAGAAGTGTACATGGAGTGGTCCTCACAGGCAAGGCCTGTAAAGGTGGGAGGAGAGAATGGACAGCGCAGTTGTCCTCTGACCTCCATACATGCTCCATGGAGCGCGCGCGCGCGCACACACATACACACACACACACACACACACTCACACACACACACTCACAATAGTAATAAAAGAGGGGGCACAATATGGCCCTATGGTAATTCTGCTGTGACCCAGCATCTGTAGATATTTGTCACTGAGGAAAGCAAAGGACGTCAGGTACAGCAGTTTGTTCCCCTCACCTGGCCCTGGTACAAGTCTCCTGAGCCACAGGCAAGAGGCAGCCAATAACAGGTAACACCATCTCTGTGATTCTCACGGAGTAGAGTGAGACCAGTAGGTCCATTCAGCCCGTCTCCTGCAGAGGAAAACACCCAGGACCTCCTCCTTAATGTCATCAAAAGCAAACCAGGCGACAGGCCTCTCCCAAGGTGCTGCCTTCCACCAGAGCGCATGCCCCAGCAGAGAGAGACTCAGTGGTGGAAGGGACGGGAAACCTTCGGAAGAATACCAGAAAAAAAGGCTGGAGGTCTGAGCATCTGGGGCTGCGGACTGCTGTGTTCACTGTGCAGCCCCCAAGCCTGAAAGGACAGACCCCCAGAGGGGAAGACCCTTGTTGACTGAGTGATGGGCTGCATAAGTGAAAAATGGTTCCAGGGAGAGGAGAGAGTGCTTGCTTCTGTAGCTAGCAGTAGGAGTGGGGTTTGTGGACTAGGGTCTGCGGTCCTGTCGCCTTAGAGGCCTAAGCATGTACTGGGATTAAGTAGCATGAGGTGACTATGGGAGTCCTGGGGAAGGCTGAAGAGCACAAGCCCCTCACTACAGGAGACCACGGAGTCTGCGTTGTGCAAGGTCGCTGCCATCAGGGGGCGGGCCAGAGCAGGGGAGGTGGCTCAGTGCTCGACCTGCGCGGGGCAGGGACGCAGGGAGGCCAGGACGCCGCTGACAGTCTGCCTGCTTGCAGCTGACTTGCAGTTCCGGAATGTGCTTGCAGTTCTGGGGGTGCTCCGGTGACCCTCGCATCCCGGGCACCCTAGCAGCCTGCAGGTTTATTATAATGCACCCCACTACCCCGCGGGTGTGGTGGCGCGCCATCTAGTGTTCCAGGTTTTACAGATGAGGAAGTTGAGGCCTCCCTAGAGGATAAAGGACTCACTCATGACCCTAGAAAGGCCTGGGTCTGGCCAGGTCACGCTGGCAGGGGCAGGGGTTCATTCCCTGTCCTTGCATACTTGGGGCTCGTTTCTTCCAAACTCCCAAACCTTTCAGCGCTAGTTCTGTGTGTACTCTCCCCATACTAAGCACTTGGGAAGTGTGTCAGTCACTGGGTGTGATAGTTTGACTATAATTGGTCACCATAAGCTCATGGGGAATGGCACTATTAGGAGGTGTAGCCTTGTAGTAGGTGTGAACTTGTTTGAGGAAGTGTGTCACTGTGGGGGCAGGCTTTAGAGGTCTCCTATGCTCAAGCTAAGATTAGTTCAGACCACTTCCTGTTGCCTACAGGTCAAGATTGTAGGACTCTCAACTCCACCTCCAGCACCAAGTCTGCCTGCATGCCACCATGTTACACTATGATGGTAATGGACTAAACCTCTGAAAATGAAAGCCACCACAATTAATTTTTTTTTTCTTTATAAGAGTTGCTATGGTCATGGTGTCTCTTCAAAGCAATAGAAACCCCAAGACACTAGGGGTGGGCTTTGAGGTTTCAAAAGCTCATGCCAGGCCCAGGCTCTCTTTTCCTCTGCCTGCTGCCTGCTGCCTGCAGATCAGGACGTGAAGCTCTCAGCTACTGCTCCAGTGCCATGCCTGTCTGCTTCCTGCCATGATGGCAATGAACTAACCCTCTAAAACTGTAAGCAAGCTCCCAGTTAAATGCTTTCTGTTATGAGTCACCTTTGTCATGGTGTCTCTGCACAGCAATGGAACAGTAATGCAGTGGGGAGCTGTTCTAGCTATGACCTTGAAGCCCCGCTCCTAGTGACGAAGCAGGTAACTGCTACACCTGCCTGTGACCTTGAAGTACATGCCCCTGCAGTGTGGCCACCAGGGACCCTTAAGACCTGGAATGCACAGATGCTGCGCTCTCTTCGCTCCCTCGTGGTTTGGATGCTGGGACTGACCAGGCAGATCTTGGAAGAAGATCAGCATGGGACATAGCTCTGCTCTCCCGGACCCTACCATAAATACCCATGCTGTAGTGAGTTACCCCCTAAAAAATTCCCTTGCTCATTAAATAGATTTCCATGGATTTCTCATTTTAACAGTAACTAAGACAACATCCAAAATTAAAACCCAGCTAGGTCTTTGGGAATCAAAGCTGTCACTGTGTAATAATTTGGAATGTCCATCCCTCCAACCTTGGTCAAAGAACCCAGGGTTTCTGTTCTAGATACACAAAGATGAAGGGGCAGTGTGGTTAGTGTTTGTCAACTTGACACAAACTGTAGTCACCTGGGAAGGGGGACCTCACCTGAGGAACTGCCTCCATAAACTTGGCTGGTAAGCATGTCTGAAGGACATTTTCTTCATTAATGATTGATATGGGGGGGGCAGCCTACTGTGAGCAGTGCTACCCCTGGAGAGGTGGACCTGAGTTGTATAAGAAAGCAAGCTGGGCAAAGCATGGGAAGCAAGCCAGTAAGCAGTGTTCATCCATGATCTGCTTCAGTTTCTACCCAGGTTCCTACCTTGAGTTCCCTCAGCTTCCCTTGCTGGTGGACTATAACCTGTAAGGTAGAATCATTCCTCTCCTCCCCAAGTTGCATTTAGTCATGGTGCTTAGCATAGCCACAGAGAATCAAACCAATACAGGGGCAAAGTTAATTGTGTCCTGGGAAGATGGGGCTGGAAGACCCAGAGCAGGAATAGAGATACCAGAAAGTGGGATCCCAGTCTCAGAGGAAAACAGTCTCCTGATTCCTCCAACAGATCCATTGGATAGGCAAGCTGATTCGGGTGGCAAAGACCTCTGAGAAATCTGTCTGCAGAAGGCACTCCCTGAGTCTGCCCCACAGGCAAATCAAATGGCTGTAGAAAATGTGAATAAATAAGCATATGTAAATAAGTAAATGAGCATATTTAGAGGGAATGCCTGCATATCAACTTAACTTGGGTAGGGAATTCTTTTCAAAGTACAAATACATTGTTAAAACCACCAAGAGTCATATTCACAACTGGAGTTTCATAAACCATCTTGAAACATGAACATAACATATTCTAAACACAGAATTGACTTTAACCAAATGGTCAAACTCAACATTCCTAGTCTCAGATGATGCTTCCCATTGATCCATGAGCTGTTAGCTGATCTCACTGGCAATGGTGCTGATGGACATCTGTCCACCTTTCTGCTTTGATGTGGGAGTTCATAATCATTTCCTGAGTCATTTGACTAGCTCCGTGGTGTTTTCCTTCAATGGGATGTGCAGATAAGCCACTAAACAAAACCATTTTTTAAATCGGCTCTCAAAAGAGAAGGCCTGGTTCATTTTTCTTTTCCCTTAGGATCAAGGCCATAAGTCAGACTCCAATGTGTCCAAAATTAATCAAGGTGTACATTGATCTCCAAATATACAGTTCCAGCTTTGTGTTTCTTTCACATAATCAGCCAAAGCCAAGACATTGGAGTTTGGTCCTCATTTCTGTCTCATTGGTTCCCAAAGTATAGTTCATGGAGACTTGGAGTTCCCATATTCCTTTAAAGGACTGTTTCCATGGCAATGCTAAGATACCAGTTGTCTCTTTCTATGGTGACATTTGTATTGATTGTAGAATAGAACGGTATGTATCTTTAACTGAAAAACTAAAATCTGGAAAATTTGTGCCTGCCACTGTGAGCTTGGAAGGGTGGGCAACAATTATTATCAGATGTGGCTATATCTCATATTGTTAAATGAAATATTCTTATCTGTATTTGGAAGATCCACATAACCCAGCGAACGAGTACATTCAAAGAGACCAATGTATCATGTCACAAAATCATATGGGTAAAATTTCTATGAACAAGGCATTAAAGGACAATGGGTTTTCATGTAACAGCACAAAATAGTTTACTAATAAGTTGCCAGATCCCACATTGTAACTAACTCTTGGATATTGGCTGTAGAAGGGTTGCCACGATCTTCTTATTTACAATTAAAGTCACTAGAGTTGGTTAATGTAGCTTCTCTTGATCTCACAAATATCAGCAATACATCCTAGCCTGCACATTTTCTGAATGAAGGAGGAAATGACTCTAAGAGATGTATCTCTAAGTATTAAATAAATGCCATGAATGCTCTTTATCATAATCATTGTCACTATGGTGGTTTGAAGGAAAATGGCCTCCAAAGAAAGAGTCACTATTGGAAAGTGTGGCCTTGTTGGAATAGGTGTGGTCTTGTCAGAGAAAGTGCATCACTGTGGAGTCAGCTTTGAGGTCTCATTTATGCTTAAGATAATGCCCAGTGTCTCAGATCACTTCCTGTTGCCTGAAAGATGTAGGATTCTCAGCTACTTCTCTGGCACCGTGTCTGCCTGCACACTGGCATGTTCCACCATTATGATAATGAACTGGACCTCTGAACTGTAAGTGAGAAACTACAATTAGATGTTTTCCTCCTAAGAGTTGCCGTGATCATGTTGTCTCTTCACAGCAATAGAAACCCCAAGACTAAAGTTGGTACCAAGGACTGGGGTATTGCTGTGATAGGAGAGACCATGTTTTTGTTTAGAATAATAATGGACTTTGGGAGTTTAGGTTAGGAAAGAGGTGGAATGCTTTAAGTGCTGCTTAATGGGCTATATTAGAAAAAGAATGGAAGACAGTGGTGTTAAGAGTTATTTGAACTGTGGAGGTCTGGCTCAAGACGTTTCAGAGCAGAATATTAATATGTGGTCTACAGATCGTTTTTGTGATATTTTGGGGAAGAATGTGGCTTTTTGCCTTTGTCCAGAAAGTCTGCCTGAGGCTAAAGTGAAGAGTTTTTGATTAATTTCCATGGCAGAGGAAATCCCAAAACAACCTAGCACGAACTCTGTTATGTGGTTGGTTATTAGTGATAACTCTGATAAAGATTTATAATAAAAAGAACAAACTGGGCAAATAAAAAAAATGTACAGACAGAGAAAAGGGACACTAGGAAGTGGAATAAAGCTAAGTCCTGTGTTCAAGGAAATAAACACATTAAGAATTGGAATAGCCGGGCGGTGGTGGCGCATGCCTTTAATCCCAGCACTCAGGAGGCAGAGCCCGGCAGATCTCTGTGAGTTCGAGGCCAGCCTGGGCTACCAAGTGAGTTCCAGGAAAGGTGCAAAGCTACACAGAGAAACCCTGTCTCGAAAAACAAACAAACAAAAAAGAATTGAAATAAAGGAAGTGGTAACTTCAGGGCAAGATCCCACCCAGCTAAGTTCCAACTTGTGAAAAGGAGTTAAAAGATTAGAGCCAGGTGTGATAGTATACACCTTTAATCCCAGCACTAGGGAGGCAAAGGCAAGCATATCTTACCCAGCTAAGTTTCTAGCTTGTGAAAGGAAATTAAAGAAAAGCTTAGAGCTTGGTGTGGTGGGGCCCACCATTAATTCCAGCACTTGGAAGGCAGAGGCTTCTGGATCTCTGAGCTTGAGGCCATACTGGTCTACAGAGCAAATTCCACAACAGCAAAGCTTAGGCAATGAAGGACAGAAAGTATGTGAAGATGTAATTGAATGAAGGAACCACGTTCCAGCCCCAGCAAACAGCAGAACTTGGCAGCTTCAGCCATGTGATTCTGCCTTTAGAGTCAAGGACAGAAGAAAGGCATTGTAGAACTTCCCCAGAGACTAATAAAAGTTGCTGAGGCCAGGCATGTGTCAGGATGTGGCTTAGAGGGGCCATTGTGTGAAGCTGTGAAGTTGATGCCTGGATTTCCTTGGAGACCCCAAGATGTAGGAGATGCCAGAGTCATGGGATACTTGCCAAGGAGGGCTGCTAATGCAGAGGAACCAACCCAAGAGAGAGAGAGATGTGTGTTACAGTCAACAGAGCTGAAAGGAGTTGGAGATCTGAAGTACGTTTTGATGTCAGACATGAAGATGCAGAGTTTGGAGTTTGCCCAGCTGGTTTTCAGTCTTGCTTTGGTCCAGCATTTCCTCACTATGTTCCCTTCCCTGTTCTGAAATGGTAGTGTATATCCTGTGCCATTGTAGGTTGGAAGTATGTGATCTGCATTTTTGATTTTACAAGAGATTACAGTTAAGAGATTACATGAATCTCAGAAGAGACTTTGACTTTAGACTTTTAAATAATAATTTTGAGATTGTTATCAACTATAGGGACTTTTGAAGTTGGACTGAAAGCATTTTTGCATTATGATATGGCTACAAGCTTTTGGAGGCCAGGGAGTTGAATGTGGTGGTTTGAAAGAAAATGGCCCCCAAAGGGAGTACCACTATTAGGAAGTGTGGACTTGTTGGAATATGTGTGGCCTTTTTGGAGGAAATGTGTCACTTTGGGGGTGGCTTTGAGGTCTCATACATGCTCAAGATAATACCCAGTGTCTCAGACCACTTTGTGTTGCCTGAAAGATGTAGGACTCTCAGCTGCTTCTCCAGCACCATATCTGCCTGCACACTGCCACATCCCACCACGATGGTAATGAACTGAATCTCTGGACTGCTAGCGAGTCACCGCAATTAAATGTTTTCTTTCAAAGAATCGCCATGGTCTTGGTGTCTCTTCATAGCAATAGAAATCCTAACACAATATGTAACAATATTTAACAGTATAACACAGGCATTCTCCTGTGCTTAGTATAATTACTGAAGTCAGAAAAAAAAAGGACACTACCATGTTTAACACCATCCAAACTGTCCCCCACATTTGTTTTATAATAAAAAACATTCAATCCAGAGTCAGGAGTCGTGTTAGTATGTCATACTCATTTAGTCAGAATTGTTACAGCTTTAATATAAGTATGAGGGAAATCAAAACAGAGGACATGCCCGGCTGTCCAAGGCTTCAGTGGTTCAGTGCAGCAAATAGGGAAAGGGTCTCAGACATGAGCCAACTTAGGCTGCCTCTGGAGCTTCTTTCATGGCTCAAGGGGTCACCACGGGCCTGGATCAAGGGTCCCAGTAATGCTTTTCACACAACATCAGACAGCTTTATAAGAAACACTAGGAAGACCACAGTGGCCATCACGTGGCTAACTGCAACACACAGGCAGAACCACTGGGAAACAGATCTCACCCACTAGTTACCAATTTTCATCCCCAGTGCTCTCCTCATCTTCCATCTCCTTCTACCCTGGAGACAAGGTCTTGCCATATAGTTCAAGATGGTCTCAAAGTACACAAATGGTGCCCAGGGAAGCCAGAAGAGGGTGTCAGATCCTCTTCATGACAGACTGTCATGAGCTGACATGTGGGTGGTGGGAATTGGGCTGTGGGTCCCTGGTCCTCTGGAAGTGCAGCTAGTGCTCTTAACCACTGAGCCATCTTTCCAGCCCCTCTGAAATTATTAAGAGTTCAGTCTCCTGAAAGCAGATCCTTCCCTCTATCAAAAGTGCAATGACAAAATACTGTTTCCCCTTAATAGTGAGTCTAGCTCAGGCCCATTGCTCACATTGTATCCTTGCCCACAGCACACAAACATCAGACCAGACACAGTAGGAACTGCAGGTAAAACATTTATTATAAATATCATTAGGTGTTTAGATGAGGAATAGGAATGAGGCACCAGGGTCTTTTAAGTAGAGTTTGGAAGACACAGAGTGATTTCTGGAAGCAATCAATGAATGCTGTTTTGTTCCTGTAGGTTTGATTTACCAACACTTGTTTCTGTGCACTGATTTTCCACTGATTGGACCTGTCCTCTAAGCAAGGTACTCAGAGCATGAATCCTGGCTTCCCATGTCAGCTCTCCAGAAGGCCTCAGTGTGCAGATGCCAGTGAGGACTTGTGTGTAGCACCAACCCTTACTGTGTGGCTAACGGTCTTCTCCATGGTCTAAGAGGCCTCCTTGTCTGGAGTTTGGCTTTTCCCCTCTGAGAAGTTAGAGCTCAGATGCAGAAGTCATACAAAGGACTAGAACTTTCTTCACTCACCACTGAGCGGGAGGCACATCACAACCAAATCTTCCATTAGCATCTTAGGTTTGTGAGAGGAAGGACCATCTCACTGCCCCTGAGGAATGATACAGCTATGGGAGCTTTTCTCTAGAAGAAAATGGAATGTTTCCAATGGGTGTCAGCTGTCACTACAGACAGTGGGGTTTACTGGACTCTGGGATCTTAGGACTGAGTCAATTAAGGGAAGGCAGCCTAGCAGGTCCTCCACTTCTCAGTCAAGAATATGCTTTCAGAGGTAAAGTAACACAAAATTCAATGGATTACTTCTGTTCATGTGCAAAAAATTTTCTTTCCAATTAATAAAGCTTAGGCAACTGGGGAATACATTTATACTAATGTTTTACTCAACAATTTAAAACATCTTTCCAAAAAGTATGTTCTAGATTTTCAGAAGGGAAGAATCATAGGGGAGCGAACAGCATCATGAAAGGCATCAGTTCACAGCTTCCTGTCCATGGAGCTTCACTGGAGGAATCACAGCAATGAGCCACTCCACGGCCATACACACCTGATGTGGACAGTCCATCCCTCCCTCTTGCTCAGGAGCCACCTGCAGGGACCTGGCATTTTAGGGCTCAGGTGGAGCCTGCTGGCCATCTGGCCATCCCGTGGCAGGTCAGAGTCAGGATCCTTCAGCAGCTCTGTCTAGTTAGTTGACAAATGCCAGGCAACCTTGATTCTTGGTTTACTGCAGCAGGAGCAGGAAGACATGCTGATGACCTCAGCCAAGACCCATACAACGTCTCACTTGATTTCCCCCGTCCCTCAGGGAAACCAAGCTCACTGCCAGCATCCCTGCTCATTCCTCCCTGCAGCTGGAAGAGCAGGGGTGCTCTTCTCAGGCTTACACATTTTACACACCTGACTGCACACTTCACACTCATGGGTGGGGTTTCATTTGCTAGTCAGTGTTTCATAATTTCATTCAGGACAATCTATTCTAAAGTAAGGATTCACTTGGAATCACCTATATGTAGATTGTCTTGGGCTCGTCAGGATCCTGTTGGGCAAACTGCACTGTACAGTTCTGTCGGGCTCCTTGTAAAAAGAGGAATCTTTGTGGAGATCACTGTGGAGATCCTGAGTCAGGGAACATGTGGAATGAGTCATCAACTGTGTTCACTTTAGTCTTAGCACAGGGAGCTGGTAGTCTGTAAGCCAGCAGGGTCTCATGTTTCCTTTTCAAGCACTAAGATTAAACATTCACCCGTAAGCAGGACACACCTACAGCTCCCACGTATCAGCAGTTAGGTGCGTCTTCCCAGGGCCAGTTTTTATATTTTGGGCAGTTTATGATTCATCCAGTCAGCAACGATGGCAGCCACCTCCTGGCTGAAACCAAGGACAAAGGCATGGGATATTCCTTTCTCACAGAGTCGGATATCGCCTTCTGGAAAATCCTTCTTCATGTCTTCATAGTACTTTACTGGACACCAGCCATCTGTCTTACCATAGTAAAATGTCAGCTGAAAGACAAGAAACAGCATTTTATTGTCCCCTCCCAGTGTCACCTGACCCCTGTGGACTGCAGTGCTTAGAGGGAGCACCTGTGCCCGACTCCACCCACTGGTCCTCAGGTCCCTTCCAGAGCCCTTAGAGACCACAGGATACATGAAGGGCGTGTGAGGGGAAGACACACACCTGGAGACTCTGGGGCGGACTCCTCTAACCCACTGAGAGAAGGTCTGACAAGGTCATGTGTACTGGGGCTGGAGTGGACGCAGGAGAGCAGAGGGGAGGTGAGGGGACAGTTAAGCTGACCCAGTCACTGCAGGGGTGGTGGGCACACACTAACCGTTTTCACACAGCCCTGGGGTAGGCCCAGGTCTGTTCCCACAGGCAGCGCACACCTCTGGCTGAGGCAGGCTAAAGCAGAAGATGTGGACAGAGCTAGGCTAGAAAGTTCCTTCCCTGAGAGCACTCCGCCCCCTTTTTAAGCCCCATGGTAGCCCTGGCCCGAGGCAGAGGCAACACCACCTTGCCCTGCCACAGCTGACACCTTCTTCCAAAAGTTGCAGCCCATGTGCTCTGTTTGTGAACAACTGCAGACCCCTGTGGACCTAGAGTGATATTCAGATTCTATCCGGAAGCAGCAACATAACAGCTGTTTCCAAGAGCCTGAGCCAGAGATGGTCACGGCAGTTTAGAATTTCCTTCCTAGGTGAGTTTTCAAAGAAAATGTCAAGTTTAAAACCAAACACTCATTCACTTGTCTATGAAGGAGACATGTACATCCTGATGGTTTAGAACAAGGACAGAATAAGGGCACGAGGACCTTCTCGTTACTTCAGATACACCAGGTACCTGATAAAGCAGAGCAGACCCCGCAGGGTCCCACACAAATCTGGAGCGGCCACATGTACGGTTGACTTTCTTCCCTTGGCTTCCTTTAGTCCAGAGCTCACCTAATGCCGCTCCCTGCCTCTATTTCTGTTATATTCGACGGTTACTCTATCCCCAACCTTTAAATTGAAATGGCCATGCATCTAGCTGCAGACGGCTTCTTTCTTTATATTACAGACTTCCGTAGGTGGTCACTATGCATGCTCACAGCTCCAACTCTAGGCCTATGATGCCCAAACCAAAACTGAGCCCAGGCTCCTCTTTTTAAGTTTCACAGCATACATCTGGGCATGTATTTGCCTGGATATCCCACAGGGTCGCACACACAAGTACCAACCACCTCCCACAACCTGGGAGTACTTCCCATCCTCCCTCACCACCAAATCTAGACCAAGGGCAACAATCTCAGATTCCTCCACCCCATCTGCTAACACCCCACCTGCACTAAGGGCCTTTGAGTCTCCCTCCTGAATCATTTCATCCCCAACCCCACCGCATTCATTGTTCTAAAGCCTTCAAACAGACACGCCGCCTAAAACGTAACCGTTTCCCAATTTTCTCCCAACACTTCCCCGAAATTATCCCTCAAGTGGGGTGATCTCACCACATTTGTTAGGATAACTGACACATACAGGAATATCTGAACGGGCTGTTGGCGGCTGGTTCTGATTGGTCAGTGGCTATATCATGTAGTCAAATATTCATAATATCCTCTAGTTCAGCGGTTCTCAGACTTCCTAATGCAGTGACCCTCTAATACAGTCCCTTGTGTTGTGATGACGCCAACCATAAAATTGCTTTCATTGCTACCATATAACTTTGCTACTTTTAAGATTCTTAATGTAAATGTCTGTGTTTTCGAATGGTCCTAGGCTACCCCTGTGAAAGGGTGGTTCACGCCCCAGATATGTTGTGACCCACAGGTTGAGAATGGATACTCCTGATGCTGTCCCTTGTTCATGACTTGATCAGTGCCCGAGACCGCACATCACATACCCAGCTACTTTCCCAAATGGGGCTTTTAACTTGGAGTCTACAGGCCCACACAGATCCAGTGTTTGGGAGTATAAACTTGTCATTTACCCCTAATGATAAAGTAATATTCCTTTCAATTATAAATACAGACAATAAGCCACTATATTATTAATACATATTTGTTCAAATCATAGTAAACTCACTGTAGATGAGTAAAAACAGATTGACACTCATTACTGCAAACTCAAAGAAGTAACTCTGTTATTATATCGTTAATTATATTTAATTTTTAATTATATGTGTGTACATGTGTCTCTCTGCATGTCTATACACATGAGTGGAATTGCACATAGACGCTTGAGGCATCAGACCCCCTGCACCTGGAGATACAGCGGTTGTGGGTTGCCTGATGTGGATGCATGAACTGAACCTGGATCCTCTGCAAGAATAGTGCTCACTGATAACCACTGAGCATCTCTCCAGCACCTGTTATTACCTCTTCCTCTTCAATGTGTTAATAAAGGTGCCCACGGTACTGTATCACAAATTAAATTTTAAGTACGTTGTTGACTGTATTTCAATATAATCCATATCCTATAAAAGCTTCCTGACTGATCTGTCTTTCCACCCACCCAGCTAGCACCCATTCACTGATGGTTCACCAGAGACTCTGAATTGTGCTGGACCCTCAGATGAAAATAACTGCTCCTTCCGTGGGTGGGGCGAGAGGAAGGCTGTGCATTCACACCGTGTGACAAATGTGATATTCTAACTCTGAACAGGGAGCCATGGGAGCCACGGGATGCTGCAGCTGGGGCAACTTCGTGGAGATGACAGTGAGAGCCTAGTTGAAGGAAAAGCAGGAGTTAGCCTGGTGAAGAGACAGTGTAGCCTCTGATGTCACCATCATGCTACACTCCTTTGGAAGGAACTATGATGCTGTATTTTCACCTGGAAAGGGAAGCAACTATTTACTGTCGGAGACTGTAAACCAACACAGCTGTCTAGGACTGAGAATACATTCTGCTGCTCTTGCAAGGAAGACAGCTAGCCTCGACTTTTCAGAGTTCAATTGATCAGTTTCCTTAAATATATTCAAGCCTCTCTTTGTGTGAGCAATGGAAATCAACAGAAGAAAATCTAATTGTGACTTTAAAGCCAAAGCCAGCTGATCAAGGTAGAAGAAGGGTCTAGGAAGCTTTCGGCACAATGTGGTGAGACACCGTTTTTAGATTAGTTTTCGCATGGCTTCTTGGCTAGATGGTACAAAAATACTCTTCATGTAATGGATTTGAGTTGAATAGTAAAAAGTTTTTGCATCAACGATGGTTCAGAAACTTCACGCTGGGCAGTGGGAATAGGCACACAGGTTCTGAGTACCTCTGCCTCGGTGGAAATGGGACAGGGCACCTTGAACACAGCATCCAAGGCAGAGCCGTGTGCAGTCTCAGGAACAGGGCTTTTGGCTTTGACTAAAACAGCAGTTCTCAACCTGGGGGTCACGACACCTTTGGAATCAAAAGACCCTTTCACAGAGGTCACCTCAGACCATCAGAAAATACAGATATTTATATAACAACTCATAACAGTGGCAAAATTACAGTTATGAAGTAGCAATGAAAAGAATTTTGTGGTTGGAGTCCCCACAACATGAGGAACTGTACTAAAGGGTCACAGCATTAGGAAGGTTGAGAACCACTGGAAGAAACGATCTCTGGAATAGGGGAGACAATGCCCACCTTCCTAGAACTGTGTGTCCAGTTAACTCCCCTTATTTTCCTAGCTGGGACATACTACGTTGAGTCACCTTTATCAACATTAAGTTGCAGCATGTTTCCTCCCATGTTTCATTTCCTAACAGGAAGTTGCCATCCACTTCCTGTCTCTCTGTATTTGCTCTGGAATGCTGGGGACCAGGGACCACCCTAGCTGAGTGGAGAGCTGCTCTTTGGCTGGTGAAGGCATTTCGTGAGCTCACGGTAAGGGAGTTCCAGTGAGACAGTTATAGAGCTGCACACCAGCAGGACCAGAGACACCGGACTAGCCTTCAATTCTACCATGCACTTGATGTTGTCGTCTTAGAAACACACTTATTCCCTGGAGACTGAGAGCTTCTTCCTGAGCCTGTGTTAATGTCAACCTTGAAATGTTGACCACCAGCATGCTCCCAGGTTTATCCAGAGAAAGTGTCAGGAGACATCCAACCCTGCCAATCACCATGAGTAGACCTCTACCTAGGAATGATTACACGTACATATGGGTTCAACTTAGCACAGGATAAGTTAGCCCCTCTCTGACCTCTTTCAGAGCACAGCGTGCACACAGAATCCTGAACAGGATCCTGTATTTTACAGCAGCTGGCTTCCCCAGGTGGCAGGACAGCCTCTAACGTGACAGCCCACTCACTCCCCAAGTGTGAAGTTTGGAAGCAAGTATCTGCCAATCTTGCTATAAAACAGGAGGTGAATTGTTTTTACAAACTTCCAACCTGGAGAACTTAAATGCATTCTGGAAACAGACTCGTTTATAATTTAACTACAAAATAAAATGCTGTTTTCTGGTAATTTCATACCCTCAATGCTGGAAGTATTTCAGAGCCCTGGAGAATAAGTAGGTCCTCCTTGTCCAACCTTATCCTGTCAGCCAAGAACAGCTTCCTCTTGAGTCAACATTTCTATCTCTAGACAACTGCTGCTTAGGAAATATGAAGACCACCAATATGATGATCATATGATGACGTAAATATGACGATATAAACCAACAGATACTAGCATTTTCCCAGGTCCTGCTGGAGTGAATATTTTTAACACAATGAAATCTTTTCTAAGCAACAGATATAATGCTTGCTTTCAAAAAACTGTATTGGGGGTTAGAGAACTATGAATCACCATTGTGGACAGGCTTCAGTCTAATGTCTCACAGTTAAGAAGAGATCCTCACTGCAGTGTGCTACCTAGGATTTGGCATGCAGGTCCTATCACAGTGCTTCATCCGTCAGGGATCATTCTACTGTCCCCAGCAGATGTCAGTGTTCCACATCAGCTGTAAAGTTCTAGGTCAGTGTTGTGTCCAGAAGCACACAGCAAGGCACAGATGTACTTCCAGAAACTTCTAGTAACAGTGTTAAAGAGAGTCTGAAGGAATGAGTAAAATTACTGTAGATGTACATTAGACTTATTTACTACAATACATATAAACTATTTCAACATGTAATCAATATATTAATGACATATTTTCCTCCTAAGCTACTAATGTTTCTCTGCCTGTGCTGAGGTTGAATTCAGTCCTGGACAATACCAGGCCAACTCTTTACCACTGATCTGCATCCTGAGCACCAGGTACTAACGTCCTGAAAGTCAATGTGCACTGAACTTATGAAACATCTCAATGCAAACTGACCACACAAAGCACTTCTGGAGTGTGGGTGTGGGAGGTTAACAGTGCAGCTCTGGGCTGTGGAGAAGTTCAGCGCAGGTCATGTGCCTTCAGCATGGGCAAGGGCCTAGGTTTGATGGAACTGAAGCAACTGAACAAAAACAGTGCAGACTGGGGCTAGAGAGTTGGATCAAAAGTTAAGAACACTGGCTGCACTTCTAGAGGTCACAGGTTCAATTCCCAGCACACACACACAGCAGCTCACAACTGTCTGTAACTCCATTTCCAGGGAATCCACAACACTCTCTACAGACATACATGCAGGCAAAACACCAATGCACATAAAATAAATAAACATCTAAAACAAACAAACAAACACCAGCGCAGATCTACCCTCTGCAGGATGACGCAGACAGATGATGTCCCAGAAGCGCCTCGGCTATCTATGCATTAGACCTTTGGGCATATTCTAAACCATAGTGGCTTTAGAGCCTCGGACACTGGCACTTCCAGATGTTTTTGTGAGTGAGTCTAGCATTTGCAGGCATCACACACGTCCTGATAGCTCAGAAAGCTGCTTTTATGTGAGAACAGGACAGCCCTGTGTGTTGGAGAAGGAGAAAGCTAGGCTTCCTGTTCATTAGGTCACATGCAAGGTTAGCTCCTCTCCACTGTTTGAATTGTTACACTTCAATAGAACTCATTTATTCTACAGGTGCTATTGAGACTTCTCAGCTTAATACATTGTTAAAATAAAAAAGCATTGATTTTTTAAAATCAATTTAACAAAACAAGTGGCAAAATAAACTTATGTAGCTGTAATCAGCTTTACCTACTCCATATAACTTTCAAGGGTAACAGAACCTCGGCTGAATCCACAAAGGCTCAACGTCTTCAGTTCTTAGTCAGTTCCAGCCTCGTGTCCTCAGTCAGTGTTTCTACCCATCAACTAACATGCCTGCAGCCTCAGAGTGGTTACCTTAGGTAAGTGTTCCTTTATGATTTCATCATCTCTCTTCCGCACGTGTATCATTTCTTGGCTCCCAAGGTAGGCAGCATTAGCTTCATTAAAAAACAAAGAAACAAACAGTTAAACACTTAGAATATACAGAAGAAACACAAATATCAAATTAATTTCAGCAAATTCATGCTTCCTTCCTCTAGAGGCCAAGTGCTATGTGATGTCAGGAATTGTGGGTCTAAAAGATGTACATGAACTCTCTGGCAGGCTTGCAAAGGCAAGGTGTGTTTACAGAGGACTATGTCTCCAAGGTTTAGCTGACCCTGGGAGGGGCAGCCAACCCTGGCCAGCAAGGCCCCACAATGCCAATGCATCATAGGTCACAAGAGCATGACCAACACCCTTCGGGCAAGTGAAAAGAGCTCCTCCTGTATTCCTCCCCCCTCATGACAGCCTGGGAACATCAAACAATAAAAGCAGAGAATTGTAAAATTCACTTCACTGGTTTCTCTTTTCTCAGAACCTCTGCTTTTCGCTGTCCAGCATCCAGTGTCTTAACAAATTTGACTTTCACATTCTGTTTGTCTTTTCAGTTGTTTTAGTCAAGAGGGCAAATGAAGTCCTTCTTATTCATCTCAGAAGTGGAGGAGCTATGTGAAGTTATTGCCATTGGAAATGAAAATCCACTTGAGATTTTCCCAATGGAGAGGTTTGGAAGCAAACAACTGAAACACTTTGGCTGCCACTTTTACAACTCAGAAGTCTTCATTAAGAGATTACACTTTCTGTCTCTGGAAACATCTAGAAACACGACACCCCTCAGATTTCACAAGGAAGACTTTGTGGCTACATTTACAGATTAAATTCAGAAATCATTTTGACTAACACTGGCTAAAGTTTAGATACTTCTTGGCTAAGAGTATTTTATCAAAATACCAACTACAAGACACCGAGTCACAATTTGATGCTACAGAGAAGCAGAATTCAAGCCACACTTGTGAAACTTTGGGAGGCCCCTCCTTGGCTGCCATGTAGTGGTTAGGCCCTCTTACACCCTCATGAGAGCTTCATCAGTAAGCACCCAACATTTCCAGGTGGTCTTTCTACTGTACTCCCAGGCTGGAGTGTTATCAAGAGGAGGATATGGACTCAAAGCTCCTATTTCCCAAAATCCATACTCTGTAGGTCAGAGACAGATTCTTCAGTGAACAACACACCATTCCTATGTAAACCACCCCATCAAAGTCTCAAATCCCAGGTATTAACTCTCTGGAAACTCCGACACAGCATCCCAGCATCACCCCCTTCCTCCTCTTGAAATCAACCCAGGGCTACTAGGTACCAGACAGGAGACCACCCAGAGACTTCAGATGTTATAACAGGCAATCCTAGATCTCTCCAGTCAGGTGCCCAGCCCACTTCATCCCATCCTTCCATGGAATCCACAATACAGGCTCTGGGTCATCTGTCCCTTCTGCCTCCTGACCTAAAAGGGTGCCTCCTTGTGTGGACCTGTCTGGTGTGGCATGTCCCCACCACTGGGAGCTGTCATCAATCCCCTCTCCTCTCAAAGGCAGCTGTCTGCATGTCTATCCTCCTCCATATCTGATTGACACAACTCTAAATGCATTCTGCATCGAGGAGACAGGGCCTCTGGGAAGGTGAACGCAGTGACTTTGGCAGAGCAGAGCAGTGGAGAGGAGAGTCCTCCAGTGACTGAAAGCTCCAGAGACCGACAAAGGGTCATCCTTGAGTTCTAGCTGAGTACTGACCAGCACAGTCATGTGACAGACAGTCAGAATCCAGAGAATGAAACTTCAGAAGGGATTGCAGGAACAATCCTTGAACTGGATACTGTTTCTGCCAGAGCAGGGGAAAAACTCCTAATGAACAACACAGGACCTAGAGGACTGAGGGTGGCCTTTGGAACCCCATGTCAAGAAGTCAGATTCTTGCTACACTCAGCAATGGCCACATTCCACAGGAGAGCTGGGATGTGGACACACAGGTCTTCAGGATAGGAGAGAAGCTGGCTCTTCTGAGAAACAAGAGACTGCCTAAGAACGGAGACAGACATGCACCATATGGCAAAAGTACTGGCATCTGGATACATTTTCAAATTTTTAGAAACCAACAAGAAAGAGGTGATGACCAAACATCGAAAAGGGTACAGACCTGAATAGGAAAAAATCTGAACAATGTGAGATACTCACATTTCTGAAAATGTTTTCATAGTGAATATACTCCAACCTATTTTAATTTTTACTGTTATCTCATCATTTTCCAGCTAAGTAAACTTCTTTCTTTTCTCCTAAACAAGACTTCCTGTTTCTTCTCAGGTAACCGCTCTGTGTAAGTCATCCTTGTCACTCCTCAGCAAGGCTCCCAGTGCAACACAGTGGTCAGAAATAACAGTACCACACCGAAGTGTCATTTCCTCAGTGGACACGCACTGCTCTTGGCAATGACGGTCAACAGCATGCCTGATACCCAGCAGATTTCCGAGTTCCAGGCACTGCTTTGAAGGAAAGGTCTAGAACAAGGACCATGGAAATGAAAACACGAAGGATGACACAGGAAACAGTGGTTTACTTAGGCTTCATTAAAGCCTAAATACAGGTGCACAAAGGTTCACGAGGAGCTCAATGCTCTGATCTCTTTGCTACGACCACCTTCTGACATGTCTGACTTTCAAGTGTCACCATGGAGTGACCTTCAGTGTCCAGGAGAAAGGCTGAAGGGTTCAGGGCAGCTGAGAGAGGGCGGATGGCCCAGGACCAACAGGGCATTGACCTCACAGCACAGTGTCGCTGGGTTTCCAAGTGCTCATAGTGGGCAACAAAGGCTGCATTCTGTACAAATGTGGCCTGTCCTGATGCTGTCCACATGGCCATGCTCAGTCACCTCTGTCCTGTAACTCCTGTGGCCTGTTCCGATGCCATCCACACACCAGGCTCAGTCACCTCTGTCCTGTAACTGACCTAGGTCTGACTTCCTCTAAGTATCACTCCCGTCCTGTTCTTCTGACAGCAGACACTGGGACACACTCACATGGCCCCCACTGCCTCTCCGCTCCACTGGTAACTCACGGGCAGGGGCTGTGCCTCATCCATTACTCTATCCAGTGCTTTGCTTGCAGCAGGTATATAAAAAAAGAGTTAAGTGACATAAATGGGAAGGGGCTGAGGGAGATGGTGCTTGGCTAGGTGCTTTTGGAGGGGTGTGGAGGAGAAGCCTGCCTCTTTATCTAAAGTGGTCCCTGATCTGTTGTCACTATAGAGGCCAAGGATGGAGGCCGACGCACCCAGATAAGCTAAGCACGTTCACACGTGGGTGAAGAAGCACAGATAAGAGGGGTCTAAGTGTTTTCGTGGACATCGGCCATGAACTTGTAACTCCCAGGGATGAGGCATGGGAAGAAAGATCACAATAAACTAAAAATGCAAGGTTCTAAAGAGATACACCAAAACCTTCTGAGCAGAATGTGGGGATGGACATCAGCTGTGCAGCTCTTTGGAGGCGTGTGATCTGGTGCCACTAGTAGGGTTTACAGTAACGTGTCCTGGAATTGTTTGGTTTTGCAATCATTCTGGAGGATAAAGATGGTTGGTCCTGAAGCAAAAGGAATTACTGAAAATGGACCTAGTTTAATCAGGGCAGGGGAACTGTGGAGGTAGAACATTTACTGTGTGTGAGCATATGTACTCTTTTGCACAGTGTGATCGTTCCAGCCCAGTGCAGTGGTACACAACTGCAATTCCAGTATACAGGAGGCTGGGGTAGAAGACTGAGAGTCTAGGGCTAGCCTCGAACACTTGACAGCCCCTGTTTCCCGAAAGAGAACACACAAAGCCACTGCCAATCATTACCATCACCAACACCATGACTGTTCTTCGTGGTCTCTTGTGACTGAGGTACAACTCTAGTTACCCCAAGCATCTTTAAAAAGGTAAATAGATCCTATATGTTCACATCACTCATGTTTACAGGAGGGAATTTCTGGTGTTTCTCACAAGACTCATTTGGGCAGAAGAGTTCCTGTGCTAACCTCCTCCTTAGGAGAAGAGTGACTGGGGAGTTATAAACATTAATAGAAATCAAAGGGCAAAAATTACATTTTAATCTCTCTTCACAATGTAAACTATCATAATCATGGGAACTGAGGGGCTCTGCTACAGACAGGTGCACTGTGGTAAGTTATCAAGAGGGCTAGCCTGATCAAACAGGTGGCCTTAGTCTGAGGCTATCACACTAGGATGGATCAGCCGTGGTCAAGGGGAGTGTTGTGAACTGGCTTAGTGAGGCATTAGGAAGGAGGTTAGCTCCATGAACTACAGGTCTCAGGATCAGCCCTGGGTGGGGATGTGGCAGGTGCGATGTAATCATCCTAAAACCAATGGAAATGTACCCATTTCCCTTTAATTCTTCTCCTGAAACTCAAAGTCAAAATCAATGACTTCAACGTCCTTACACGGAGGGATGCAGGTTCTAATCTACAGGAAGAGGACTGTGGAAGACACCTTTCTCTCTAGGCAGGAGTCAGTCTCTTGCTTTTTCCTATTCTTCCCCTTCTCTCTGTCAATGCTAGAGAGGAGGGCGTAGGAGCTGTCACGTGACCATGGGATTCTGACCAGGAGAAAAGCCCGCTAAGGACAGCAGAATGAGAATGCTGAAGTGTCCACATGCCCGGCAGCTGTGAGGATGGGGTGCTGCTTATTTCTGCACGGTGTTTGCAGCTCTTTCTTGGTGCATGAGAAAAACAGCTTCCTATCTGCTATGGCCACGGGGATTGAACTTTCTGTTAACAATAGTCCATCTCACTCCAACCTATAAAAAACAAAGCTGGGACAAAGCTCTGAATTTCCTGGGTATGTTGGTCACAGCAAAGGGGATGTGGTGCTTAACTCTAGCAGGGGAGAAGGGAGGTACCATTCTTCATCTATACGCACAGAAGGTTTCCCTGAATCAGGCACAAGGGCCATGGACTACAAAGAGCTCTTGTAGCTTTGATCAGAAAATCTAATTTAGCTGTCTTAGTGGGAAGACCATGTCTCATGAAACGGAAGCCCATCCACTCCAGGGAAAATATGTAGTACCAAACATTCCTGAGTTGAAATTAACAGGGGAAATCCACGTATAGTCTTTAAGAACAACATCTGAGACAATCTAGTCACAATCTAATTGCCCTGATGGATGCAGAGGTAATGCTTACACTATATGCTAATTGAGTCAGGGCCACTCTCTAGCTGGGAAGTGACATTTCTCTCCCTCCCACTGGAGAAGAACTCCACGGCCTGCTAGAGGAAGGGTGGGGACGTGAGATGGAGTAGTGGGCTTGGTGTGCCGTCTTTGCCAAGGGGTGGCAGCACCTGAAATGACTGAGTATTTTGGTTCATGAAGTTTCTGAGCCTATAACAACAAAAACGTGAGCACAAACTGAAGGACATGGAAGGATGCCCTATCTGGACAGGGCAGGATTTACAGTCTCCCACTTGGACTAGCCAACTTCCTCCATTTGTTTCCATAAGATTTCTCCCGGAGCACAGACGTTACATAACGCATAAACACAACAGGGCGGCCTGCAGTCCAACCGGCAAGTTAAAGGTCGTCCTCTGAAGGGCAACTGGACCATGGAGCAGGTCCGCAGGGGGAGGATGTAGCTGGACCAAAAGGAGCATTGGGAATGATTTCTGACCTGATCTTCTGTTAATTCTTCTTAACCACACCACTGAGGTGGCCCCTAGGAATACTAGTTACCAGTATTCCAGGGCATGAGATGTGGCTGAGCTCCCTAACCACCATCAGGCTGAGGACATCTCTTGAGAGTATTGTCCTTTCAGGAAGTCGCCAAAGGCATGACCAGGTGGCCGGACAGGGGCAGCTTCTGTGATAATTGTTGCAAGATGAGGCAGTGGGTCTGGAGAGCCACAGGAGAAAGGCATGTGCTGGTTGGGGTATCTGAGACACTGGTCAATGTTACTAGATTGAACTAAATTAAATATCCAGGCAGAGATGAGCCGAGGACTAGAAAGGATGAGAAGTTGTTCCTGCTTCCTTTGCCTGTAATCACAGTTACACAGACTGGGAAAACTGAGACCACTGAAATACTGATTACTTGATATTGTTAGTCCAGATCCAGAGCCAAGGAATTGGAAGACCAGATGAAGCAGGCAGATCAGCAGCAAGAGGGCTGTGTACACAAATACATCTGTCTGTGCGTTGGTCCTTTGAAGAGATGACGAATGTTCACACTGGTTTTAAGGTCTATTTTGAAAATGGTGAGTCTACCATGGTGTGGGGGAAAGCCTGCAACAATGTGCGTGGAAGGCTCTGGTTGGCCTTGTCAAGAACGGGAATGTGTACTGGGGTTAAATTGTCTTGCAGCTGAGGCTGCTGGAGGACATGTCTAGAGGCCAATCTCTGCAACTACAAGGGAGGTTCCTTCCTTACTGGTGACTGCAGGGGGATGTTTCTCTAGGAAGGTATTTATAACTCTCGTGTAGAAAAGACTAGAAAATATCTCTACATAAGCACTTGCTTAAACAAAAAATAAATGATTGTATATGTATTGTATATTTACTTGACATACAGCTATCATTTCATTATTGTACTTAAAGTTTAGATACATAATTGAAAGACAAAATTTCTTATGTTCCATATCTGATCTGATGCCCTCTACTGGTCAGCATGGTGTACAGACGTACGTGTAAGCAAAACACCCATACATATAAAAATAATCAAACAAGTCATTGATAAATACTACTAAGTTATTAAAAGTACAGATTAGAAAAACTAATCACTGGCATATTCTGAAAGTATATATAGCAAAGACTACAGTACTAAAATATATTAGCATGATGGTATTTACTCTCTCATAACTTAAACTCTTCTAAATTGACTTAAAGATAAGCATCAAGATGTAACCCGTGCACTCTGTGGGGCCATTGTGGCAGACACTGAACTACTGGCCACCTCTGGATTCCTGGGAGGACTCCACACATGCTGTGCACTATGCTTGGCACATCTCACCATGCTGTAGCCACAGCGCAGAACCAGGAGCTGAAGGGAACATTAAAGCTCTGTGAGGCGGGGCTGGAGAGATGGCTCAGAGGTTAAGAGCACTGGCTGCTCTTCCAGAGGTCCTGAGTTCAATTCCCAGCAACCACATGGTGGCTCACAACCATCTGTAATGAGATCTGGCGCCCTCTTCTGGCCTGCAGGCTGAACACTCACTGTATACATAATAATTATTAAGTAAATCTTTAAAACAAAACAAAACAAAGCTCCGTGAGGCTTTTCTATCCGTTTTCACACAAACTCCCTTCACTCAATCTCAAGTTCTATTCTAAGATTAAGTTTGGGGTAGAAAAAGTCAAACAGATAACTGTCTGATATTCATGAACATTCCAAGATCGTTCTGTCAACAGTCCCTTAAAGGACAACAGGTACACACCTTTAAAAACCATGCTTACCCAGGCAGAACGGTTGAAGAAGATTCTTCAAAGGAATTTCGCCGGTAAAGCTCAGTCTTTCCAGGGCTTTTCTGGTTATGAAAGACCTTATTATTTCAGGACACGGTTTAAATACTAAGTAGCTGGTAGCATAGAGCGCGTATCGGAACCAGCACAAAAGTGGAGTGGCAAACCGGCCATTGGGGGTCTCAGACATGCGCTCAATAGTGGGAAACAGCAGGAAGGTGTGGATGACCTACAAGAGAGAAACACACTTGGATGAGAGGTTCTTACTGAATAGCCCACACATTGGCTGTTCTTCCTAAACTCTCCTGGCAGTGAGCAGGCCTAGAACACCATTAGAGATGTGGCCAGACCCAACTAAAGCCAAATGTATTCTTACCCTGTGACTAGTCTGGAGAGGACCTAAGCTCACTCCTGGAGGCACTGGGGCTAAGTGCCAGAAAGAGGAGGAATGATAGACACTTCCTAGATCATGATGGTAATTCACCATTCCCTTGAAGGATTACTGGAAGTAGGAACGATACACTGACTTGACTTTGATGATACCCAAGACAGCAGGGCCACACAAAAGGCTGGATTGCTATCAGCATTTCTTTTACTGATTAGACTTGGAGATAGTTCCTTTTGGAAAGCTCTTCGATTCCTAATCCTAACAGCCAAAAATATTCATCAACAGAACCACATATGTTCCAACAATGGATTGGACCAGAAAAGTGGGTTTCTCCTAACTTCAATCTTAACTTTATCTCCAGGATAAAAGCATCAAAACAGCTCAATCAGAAAAACAATATATATCCAAAAATATATATCCAATATATATATTGGATATATATCCAAATATATCTGTGGATAAATCCAATATATCCAAATAGTTCTGTGGATAAAAATGAGTATCCATTTTAATTCAAACAGTGTTTACCATGTGGTTATTATTGAAATATATGAAAATGATCTCTACAGAAGATCAGAAAAGTCAAAATAGTTATGCACAACCTCTTAGCATGAATACAAATGGGGTACCTCAATAATAGTAAAGGATCACAGAACAGGAAAATGAGAACAGAAGCTATTGATTTAAGTTTTTGCACTGGTATTTTTATTTTATATGTATGGGTGTTTTGCTTCCACATAGGTCTGGGCACCATGTGTACTGAGAAGGAAGAAGAGGGTGTTGGATCCCCTGGGGCTAGAATTACGGACAGTTGTGAGTTATTATGTGGTGCTAGGGGAGACCTCAGGCTCTCCCAAAGAGCAAGCAGTGCTCTTAACCACGTGCTTCTCTCCAGCTCCATCCCTTAACTCTTTAATAGATTTGAAAATTTATTTAATGTGTGTGTGTGTGTGTGTGTGTGTGTGTGTGTGTGTGTGTGTGTGTGTACACATGCCATGGTGCACATCTGGAAATCAGACAATTTATGAGAGTCAATTCACTCCTTCCACTGTGACCTTAGGATGTCCAGCTTGGCACCATTCCTGGCCTTCTGTGGAAACACTTTAAGGTAAACATAACACACGTACAGTGAGGCATGTCAGATATAAACGTGCAGTACAGCAGGTCATTGTAAAGCAAACAGAGAGGCTGGGAAGACGCAGAGAGCCCAGCCTGCCGTGAGTCTCCAGTCACGAGGCTTCAAGTCAACATCCGTCACCTCCCAATGGCAGCTCTTCCTCGGCCTCCCATCAGCGCCCACCCTCCCTTCACAACCAAGATCCTCTGTGGGATGAAGTGTGTGGACCACAGCACACTCGAGTGTCCCTTCTTTATTCAAGCTCATGTTTACAAACCATCCTTGCTGACCTCAGCTTCGCTAACCTTCCACCGATGAACATACACACGTCCTTCATTTTACTGATAGTTATCTGAGTTGTTTGTGATCTTTATTCAGATCTTACTTCCTAATCCAGTGTTTTCTGACTGAAGAACACAACACAGTTCTTGCAAGGGCAGGTCCTGACGACACTCCTCAGCTGTTTTTGTCTGAGAGTTGTTACTTTTCCTTAACCTTGGAAGGGTAATCTCACAGGGTAGAGATTCCAGATTGGTGTTTTTATTTTTTCTTTCTTTTTTCCTCCTCGACACTAAATATGTCACATCTTCTCTCTTCCTGTCTGTATGGGTTCCATGAAGTTGGAAGCGATTCTTGCCTTCGCTTCTCTGTGAGTAACATGACTGTTTTTTCTCCTTGTCTCAGGATTTCAGTATTTTGACTTTCTGTAGTTTGGAAACGCATGCCTAACTAGGGTGTTTAAGAGAAGTGTAAATCCAGTGTGGTGTCTTCTGAGGTCCCTGTCTCCCTTGTGCGGTGTCTGACATGAATTTAGTCGTTATCTTTTACAGTTACTTTCTGTTTCTTCTCTCCCCATGGTATTCCTGTTACTCCTGTTACAACTTTTGTAGAGTCCTACAGTCTTCCCGTACTAATTTATCCTGGTTCTCTTTGCTTTCTGACTTTAAAGGTTTCTATTGAGATATCCTCAAGCTCAGAAACTCTTACCATGCTCAAGTTACTCACGAACCTAACGAAGGCCATCTTCAACTCCGTTACAGTAGTTTTGATGGGCAGTATCCCCACACCTCATAGGAGTCCCCTATCTGCTCAAGTTGGCCACTTGTTCTATTGAACTTTTAATGTGTTCCTCAAACCTGCTCAAAATTCCTGACCTGAAAATCCTCACATCCCTGCATACATGGGTTTATTGCTTACTCCACTTCTCAAGTTATGCCTTTTTTACTCAGCATGTCTTGTAATATTTTTTTTTCTTGTTAGCTAGACACCTGGGGAAAATTAGCTGCTGCAGCAATGGTGTTAGTAACACAGTGCTCTTGTGTAGTTCACATGGAGCTTTGTCTCTGCTATGTGTCAGAAGTACAAGGGGATAATTTTACAACATCTTGTGTGAGAGCCTGGTTGAGCCCTTGGGTGACAAATCTCAAAATTATATGGTTCCCACATGTCTGAGACATCCTGGATATTTTAAACATCACAGTTCTCTACTCTGAACCTTCAGGAATTAGTCAAGCACTGTGCAACTTTCCCACCATGGCACTGGCTCCCACCAGGGTGTCAACTTGTGACTCTCCACTCTGCTAAGCTGTCACACCTCGCAGACCCCCATCTGTCCCTCTGATCTCTGGTGGCCCTCAGGCCTGCTTGGCTCTACAAGGCATCTGGGCATCTGAACTCGGCCCTCACGCACGC
Source organism: Peromyscus eremicus (assembly GCF_949786415.1). Taxonomy (NCBI): domain Eukaryota; kingdom Metazoa; phylum Chordata; class Mammalia; order Rodentia; family Cricetidae; genus Peromyscus; species Peromyscus eremicus. Next base: position 28,335,938 of record NC_081437.1, read on the forward strand.
ATGGCAAGCGCTCGGCCTGGAGAGTCATCTCTCCAGACCCCTCTCTCTCTTTTAAATAGCGGTTGTGTGAAACTGTCCTGAAGAAAGAGAATCAGCATCTTCTCACCCATACAGGGCGTCAGGGACGGAAACAAAGCAATGATCCACCCAGTGGGTTCACCTGCAGTTACTTTCAGAACTAGCGGCAACTTACGGGTGGCTACGCTGTTAGGAAAAACTCTCTTTCCCAGCAACTGTTAATTGTTACTCCCTGGGGAGGGGTGGGACTTCGTGAGCCCCTCCCCTGCCCTATGATGGAAAGTTAATGAGCTCAATTCTGTACAAATATCCTTCCAATAATTACAGCTGCACACTGTTCAACAGGGCAATGGCCACATGGTGTCTAGAGGACCATGTGCCACAATAGCTACCCTGGCATATCCTCAGTGATACAACTTTGTGGCTTTGAGGTGTATGTCCCTGGTGACTAGTGATGTTGAACACATTTTCAGATATGTATTGCCAATGGTATTTTTTCTTTTGAAGACATATCTAATCAAGTTTTTGATCTTTCCTAATTGAGTTTGGTTTTCTCTTTTCAAAAAGTTTTTATATATTAACATTTGTTTATGGTGTGTGTGTGCGGGCATGCACACACAAAGTGCACATCTGTACATTAAAGCATCTGAAAGGGAGCTGGTTCTTTCCTTCCACTATATGGGACTCAGGGATCCACCTCAGGTTGTCAGGCTTGTGAGCCCATGCACAAGAAGCCATCGTGCCCACCTGGTCTCTTCTTTTCCAGTTACTGTTCTGTGGTGTGTGTGTGTGTGTGTGTGTGTGTGTGTGTGTGTGTGTGTTTAAGAAATTCATCTCTAATTCGAATTCAAGAATGTGTTTTTTCATTCAAACTGTTTCTTTATAATAAATTAGACATGCTGCTTCTTATCTTCTCTACAGTGTAGTCCCAAGCCTTTGGCTGTTTTACAGCAGTTGTGGGTCTGTTCTCTGATTTCAGATATCAATGAATGTTTGACCATTTTCTTCATGCATTTATGTCTCTTTCTGTGTGAAATCAATGCACTTTCACTGTGGGTGAGTTTCCTAAGAGGTGGGTTTTTGTCTCTTTTTCATTTTCTGTTGTGGCCAGTTCCTTTCTCATGGTAACCTGTTCGATGACATTGTCCAAATGCCAAATTTGGTCAGGTGTCCCCTGGAATTCTTTGTGTCTCTCGCTAATATGGAACAGAGAGAGATATGAGAGTGAAAACTGAGGAAGTCTTTTCTTTCTAATCATATCTTGTTTTTTCTTGCTCCTATCTCTCAGCTAAATACTCAGCTATTTCCTGTAGATGTTTTCTTCCACAACAATAGTTGAGATATTTTGTTTCATTTTGGTCACAACAAATGGGCTTCTCTGGCTTTCGTCCTCTGTCCAGTATAAATGTATTGTTCCTGGAGTTCCTGTATGGTCAGGATGATGAGGAAAAATGCTTTGGGCGGAGGTGGGGGACAAGAGCTTTTTTAGACAACCTGAAATGTTGCTTTGGTAGCAATACATTGCAAATGCTTCCAAATGCTTCTTAAACAAAACGCAGCATTTCAGCCACAATATAATCTGAGATTCTGAAACTCACACAGACACTCCATTTTGTAAAACTTCTCATGTTATAATGCAAGTTTTTGCCATGTTACTTCAACACCAAGCAGCATGCTTTAGGAGTCTGAGGGGTGAAACTAATGAAAAATCTTTCAGGAATGGAGTGTGTGTTAACCAATGACTTTCCACCTCTCAATTCAGAGTTCCATTTTTTAGGTAATTCTGACATTACGAGTCCTTTGATCCTGAAAGGACTGTGGGTCTGTGCAAAGCAGTCCCTCTCTCATAGTGAGACAGGAAGGGCTTCCCCTCTGTCCTGTGCAGGTTTCCCAGGTGGGGAGCTTCCTCCCCTTCACATCATGCAAGAAGAGCTCCCCTCCAAGCCAAAGAGCAAGGTGCTTGGTAGCAGCTGAGGGAGGAACAGAGAGACGGAGAAACTGAAGTCTCAGTGTTGCTAGCTCCTGGGGTGACAATCTGGTAAGGAAGCCAGGCTGGCCACAGCTATGGCCACACAGGCTCTTCTTGGACAGTCAGTGTTCTTCATAATCCTTGGGTAGACTTCTGTGTGTGGGTGAGAAAGGCTGGGCTGTCACTTTCTTTTCTCATCTGTGTCTAAGTTCCTTTGTATAAAAAGACTTTTCTGAGTTGCAAAGCATGGGCCCTTCCCCACTATCGAGAAGGGTTAGTAAAATAACACAACTGTATATTCTCTGAATATTCATTAGATCTCATCACTGAAGTTAACTGGATCTTGGTTTGTATTTTCTAGAAAAGTATGGACTATTGATTTATTCAATTTATTTAATAGTTCAAGCTTATCCAGGATATTTCTTCTCGAATTTCCTTTCATATATTCCCCCCTGGGCTTGAGTCCATTTCATTTGAATCTCCAGATTCACTCGCCTAAGGTTATTTATAACATCCTGTTTTATACTTCAGTCTCTGTACTACTAGCAATGATGTCACTACTCACATTTCCTATATTGCCTATAGTGCCTAAAGAAGCACACTTTTGTAACTATAAAGCAAGTCACTTCATTTTTAGTTAACTTTTTTCTCTTGGGGCTTATTTTGTATAGTATTACCCAGCTAAAACAGCTTTCTCTTGGCAAGAATTTCAAGATAAGACTTTTCCTATTCTTTTATTTTCTACATTTCTATATAGGATATGGTTGGAATTTTCCTCTATTGAATCTCATAATTTATTGAGAATACATTTTCATCTAAAGTTACTGTTAATATTTAAGGTATGAACCCAAGGTACACAGATCCCTTCTCCCAGCCCACCTTTCAGCTATCTCCATATTTCTTTATCTTTCTTATCACACTTTAATAGATAAGTGTACTATAAATCTATAAATGCACCAGGCCACACCTAAAGAATGGAAAACAAAAACTACACAATCAGCCAACCATGCAGACAAATCATCTGAGAGAAATATAACATCCTTTCATGATAAAATTTCACAACAAATTAGGTGTAGAAGGAATGTGTCTCACAACAGCCATATATGACATCCCTGGGGCTAACATCCTATTCCATGGCAGGGAGTTGGAAGCTTTCCCTACATGGAACAAGACAACACTACTGGAGATCCTTACCAAGGCAATTAGGTTCAAGAAATAGAAGGTCTGTAAACCAGAAAGAAAGGAGTTAAACCATTGTGGACAGTAAGATGCATATGGAAAATCCTAAGGGCACACTGAAAATCTGTTTGAATAAAAAAATTCGTTTAGTAGAGTTGCAGGATAAGGACAAGAAAATAATACTTATAGAAAATCGGCAATGTTTCTATACGGCAGCAACAAACTTCTCCCTAAAAGGTATCAGGAAAGCAATTCCATTTTTTCATTCCAGAATGAGTTTAGTCAGTAGGGCTGGAGACATGACTCAGCAATTTAAAGTATCTACTGCCTGTCCAGAGGACCAGAGTTCATGTCAGGTGGCTCACAATCAACTTCAACTCCACCCTCCAGAGATCTGACACCCTCTTCTGGCCACTACTGGTACTGCAATCATGTGTACCTCCTCCCCTATCCCCATCACATAAACATAATCAAAAATAAAAATCTGAAAAAAGAATTAATATAACCAAAGACCTGTATACTCAGATGTATAAAATACTGAAGAAATTGAATATATGAATAATGAAAAGCTATCCCATGTTCATGAATTAGAAGTCTTTTATGTCCATACTACCTAGCGTAATCTACAGATCAATGCAATTTCCACCGAAGTTACAAAGGTGTTTTTCATAGTTAAAAAAACCTGAACTGTGCACAGATCCACAGAAGACTCCCAATAACCAAACCAATCTTTAAGAAAAAGAACAAAGCCAGAGGCATCACATCAACTGATGTCAACACACACTACAAAGCTACAGTCATCTAACAGGATGGTAATGGCACAGAAGTTAATTAGGCCAATTAAACACAGTACGGCCAATGGACAATATATAGCTGTAAGAAAATAGTTACAAATCATGCTTCTAACAAGGGATAAATATCCAAAGCAGATGAGGAATTCAACACATCAATAACTAGAAAACAAGTAACTTGATTAAAAAATGAAAAAAGTGATAGAGAGATGGTTTGGCAGTGAAAAAATCCCTGCTGCTGTCCCAGACCAGAGATTAATTTCCAGCACCCACGCCAGGAGGCTCACAACTCCTGCAATTCCAGCTCCAGAGGATCTGACACCCTCTCTGACCTCAGCAGGCACCTGTACTCACATGCACATAACCACACAGACACATACACACGTAATTAAAACTACAATAAATCTTTAAAAAGTAAGGATGCAGAGGACCACCTCCCTGCATTCAGACCATTGCTCTTTCTTTAGGAGAGCAAAACCAAACCCTACCCCTCTGTATTCTGAACACAGGTAAATATGATAACGTACATCATGGACATTTCAAATGGTGACATTGGAAATGAATATTTTTAGCTCTCTTGGTGAGGTTATTATAGCTAACCAGTGCAATCAATTGATGAAAACAACCTGTCTTCCTAGAAATCTGATAACTGAGTCTTGTTTGGAAACTCATTGTTCACTTTTGTTTCAAGTTCATTCATTTCAAAATCAGACGCCTATGGGTACCATGTTGTCCTCAGAGATGTAGACACTCTAAATGGTTAATTCAGTTTCTACCAAACTGAAAGTATCACAGATTCCACACTAGTTGTGTAATCCACAGTCCTTAAGGAACTTGGGGCTGATCAAATCAGCTGGCAGAAACAGGAAGCAATCATTACTTTTACAAATGATCCTTTACTGTGACCCACATGAAAACAAAACTGCATGCAAGGAAAACCAAACACACACGAGCAACCACGGGGTGTATCTGGTTGATCTCTATCGAAACAAATTGAGAATTAAAGTGCACTCTGAAATCATGGGAACGACCACAACAATAAGGAAGTTCCAATATTTGCTCTGAACGCCTCACTGCCTCGCAAGAACACAAGAAGACCAGAGACTGTTTGTCACAACCAACACTCAGTGGATGGGATAGGCTCCCTCTCCTGCCTGTGGAGAACAATTAACTACTGCTCACCTGAAACATACTTTCCCCAGACACTGTGACATAGACAAGATTGACAAACAATGTAGTCTCTGACTTCAGAGAAGTGCTGTGTGTGTGAGTGTGTGTGTGTGCGTGTGTGTGCGTGTCTGTGTCTGTGTGCATGATAATGTGCAACAGATGTCTGTATTCTGGAAATAAAGAGCAGGACAAATCTGGGCCCCCCGAGTCTTGTCTACTGTGCCCCAATCCTTGTAAAAAGGCCTCGCAGAGAATTCTGACAGCACTCACTGGACATCTCCATGAGCAATGCACTGACAGCAGAGCAAAGGGTCACTCAGGAAACTCACTGCAGATTATTTCCCACTTAACTGTGAGAGACATCCAAAAACATTTCTGTACCGTACACAAAAATGCCATTTTAATGCCTGCACTGAGGTGAGGTAAAGGAATCCTTCACATCATTTTGGCCAAATTAAAGAGACATGGGAGAGGCACACACAGAGGCAGTTCTCAGCACACAGTACAGGCAGCAAACTATTCTGCCATAAAAACTGTGCATGGAGCTGCTGACATAACTGTCACATGTGTACTTAAATTTAATTCAATTAATTTAATTTGATTCAATTCCTTTGGGGATCTAGAGGAGGTGTAAGACCCCACCTTCCAACTTGCAGGTTCAGCTTCTGTTCTTGGACCTGTGACAAAAATTAGACCCAAGCTCTAAGCCCAACAGAAGAGCTAGAAGAAAACATGTTTCCGGTTTTCTTATCATGGATGACATGTTTGCACCTGAGTATTTCCTGTATCTCTTGAGAATAGTTTCTTCTTACACAGATCCCAAAGAAATGGATTAATAAATTAAAGGCTATGAACATCCTTTACTGAAACTTTCCCCCTAATAATATGAGATCATCACAGAAAAAAAGTGAAAACAAGGTAGTCGTCACTCCAGGGATAACAGTCATAGCCACCTGGGGTCTCCATGTTCAGACTGTCAGAACTGTGTGCAGGAGACACATGTCCTGGACTCCGTAACATGGCTGTCCATGTGATGACTGCACAGCTCATTTACCGGACACCGTGAGTATCGTCATTCTGTAGACACTAACCGGATAAGGACCACGTCACACACTGCAGCAGGTATGTATGTTCATAGTCGTTAGAGTTCTCAGGTCCATTATCCTTTGCTATCCTTTGCATCTTTATCTGAGAGCTGACTATTCTTTTCATGGATTTCTAGAAACCCTTTGTAATATGTAGTGGGTATCTGTTCTATCACCCTGAAGGAAAGCCCTAAAGATGTAGCAGGTAACTACTCCACCTGCCTATGACCTTGAAGTACATGCCCCTGGGGTATGGCCTCTCAGCTACCCTTAAGACTACAGATGCACATACATAGCTTCTCTTCTTTCCCTCCTGGGCTTGGATTCAGGACTGATTCAGACGGCCAGAACCTTGTGAGACTTGGGCCCCAGCATTCCAGAACCTGTGACAAGTCTGTTCTGTACAGTGAGTTTTTCTCCCCTAATAAATTCCTTTGCCCTTTAGAAGACTCCGTGGATTTCTCCCTTTAATAATACCAGGTTAGTTACTAAGCTTGTTGGGTAAGAACGTGGTGGGTTCAAATCCCAGCACTGCTCCTCATTGGCTGCCTGGACCTGAATAATTATCAAGGTCCTTGCAAGTCTCCATTTCCTCCAGTGTGAACAGGATAATAAAAGCCTCTTCAGGCTGTCGAAAGGATTAAAGAGCATTCCTCACTATGATATAATGACTAATGAGACTTATTAGCTTACTGTAAATAACCACAAGGGAATTGCATACTTGAAACAAAATTTTATATTCTAAAGAATGTTAAAAGAGCTCAAAATTCTTTTATTTCTCCATGAACTAGAAACAAAAGAGAGTACTACATTATCTTCTCTGTTCTGAGCAGAGGGATAAGGGATATGCTAGCTTGAGAGCAATTTATTTGTGTGTGTATGTGTGCTCGTGCTTGTGCGCATGTACGTGTGCATGTACATGTGCGTGTATGCTACAGAGCATGTGTGGAGGTCGGGGTACAACTTGTGGGAGTCCTCTTCTTCTGTCACGTGGTTCCAGAGAGGAGGCTAAGATTGTCGGGCCTGGCAGCCCTTGGCCGCTGAGCCATCTCGCTGACCACGTCAGGTATCTTTAAAGTAACAGGCGAATTATATCTCTACAGCAGCCAGCTCCAGGTAAAACACAGGCAGCTCTAACTGCGTTTTCCCCTGGCGTTTCCACGTTCTTTAGGACGCCACTTGCGGAGCAGAAACACGGCCAGCTGTACACAGCCTGTGACATCCCTCTGGACGCTTCTTTACCTTTGCTTTTTAAATGTTTTTCCTATCTTCCTGAAATTTGAAAATACCTTAACTTGTATAATTAGAAAACAAATTCCTTAAGAAGGAATACGGTAAAAAGAAATTCTGGATGAAATGAAAATCAACACACAGACTATATCCATTTCTTAACAGACATAAAGAAATAAATATAAGGATAAACCACCATAAAGACTGAAATTTACTCAAGATACTCATGAAAACAATGAGATCAAAGTAACTAAATATTAGTACCTACACTACTACAGATGATGGGTTTTCATAGATTCATTAGGTAATTATTTTATTTCTGAAAATTTCAAACATTTTAATTTTATAATAAGGATTTTTAAAGTATGAAAAAAAATTCATAATAAAAATGTAAAATTACCAATGAAGAAAAGTTTTTCATTTCTTCATTGCCCTATATGATAGCATATACTGCTATTAGATAAGATGGTTTGCTCCTGAATATAACAGTTCTTTTTTTTTTTAATTTATTTTTTATTTTGTTTTGAAACAGGGTCTCAATCTATAACTCAGGCTGCCTGGAACTCACTATGTAGCCTCAAACTACAGTCATCCTCCTGCCTCAGCATACTAACATTCTCAAGCGTGGTAATGGAAGTCATCCATCTGTCATATGTAAGACAATCACTGTTGTGTAAGGAAGGAAATTAGACATTGGCTAAGGGAATTTAAGGGCCTTACAGGTATATTCAGAACCAGATTTCCTAGACCATACCTATGATCTCAGTATTCCGGGTGCTGAGGCAGGAGGACTGCTGTGAGTCTAAGGATAAGCTTAGGTACAAAGTGAGTTCTAAGCAGCCTGGACTTTAGATTAAGACTCTGTCTTAAAACAAAAACATAAAAAACCAAGCATATTCAGGAGAACATCATCTCTGTGAAAGATAAACAAAAGTAGCATACAGGGAAAGGGAAATATAAACTTCTTTTGATAATTGCTACTTTTACCTTTTTTTTTTTTTTTTTTTTTTTAGTTTTTTTGAGACAGGGTTTCTCTGTGTAGCTCTGGCTGTCCTGCAACTCACTCTGTAGACCAGGCTGGGCTCAACCTCACAGAGATCCACCTGCCTCTGCCTCCTGAGTGATGCGGTTAACATTGTGGGCCACCATTGCCCAGTGCTAATTTTACATTTTTATTATGAAACATTTGAAAAATCTTAACAATAAATTTAAGGTATCTGATCTTTTCAGAAATAAAAAAAAAAAAAATTCCTCCTGGACCAGAAAGCAGCATCACAAAAAGTTAATGAAGACAAGATGTGCTCAGCCAGCAGCCACGTCGCCTGTCTTACCTGTCCTTCATGCACACCTCACCGAGGACTGGCAGGAAGTGGGAGGCTCTCTACACGTGACAGTGTAGACTTAGATCTGCGAAGCTCAGGAACCCCCAGGTGAAGAATATTCGATAAAGCCCGGAGTGCTGACACGCATGAAGAACATTCTATTATAAACCCGTTTTCACTTCCTTGCAGCTTTCCAAAAAATTACCCTTTTGTGGTGAAATTTTCCATGCTTAGTTTCAGCCCAAAGGTGATTACTTTTGCAAAGTTTGAGACGAATATATTAAATAGTTTTGAGTTATGAAAAGATGAAAAAAAGACCACATAAATTTTCCACTTTGAAAGCAGTTTCAGAATTTGCAAAAATATTCAGATAGCTAACAATGGCTGAAGTTGAAAAGTTGAAATCTTCCATGTGTCCAGTTTTCAACAAAGTAGTCTGAGCGATTCAGGGAAGACAGCACGTGTGCACACACATAAACAAACACATTCTGGATCGGACAGGATGGCTCAGTGAGTAAAGGCACCTGCTGCCAAGCCTGATGACCCAAGTTCTATTCCTGTGACCCACACAGTGCAAGAGTATGCTGACCCCTACAAGCTGACCTCTGACCTCCACATGTGTGCAGTGTGGGCATGTAAAACCACACACACACATCTGCACACCCATAAAAACACAGAATACATTAAAATGTAAAGAACATTTAAAAGACAAATATATACAAAGTCAGAGTCCAAGAAGTCACTGGAAGAACAGCCTTCTACTCTAATACAAACGTCCCCTGAATAGATTTACCGTTCTCTAACACGGAAGTCTTTCACAAGTCCGAGTAGTCATGGCTGACTATCTGATCACTGTGTTTTCTCACCCCAGGGCAACAGTGAATCCCATGGACACAAGTGTCCAATGAATGCACTGCTCCTGTGGAATTCAGATCCTTCACTGTACTGTCCCATAGGCCTCCATCTCAGTTCTAAAAGTCTGATCCTGTTTGTAGTTCAATTTTTGCCCTTAGCCATGTCTCAATGCCAACTTATTTTACCTTCTGCCTCGACAACATTCACGCATGCTCTGATCCCTCCAAATTCTCCCCAAACTCCCTGCAAAGCAAACACTCACCCACTTCCCATCACAACTCCCCTTATGGCCTTGAAGAACTCAGGTATTGAAGAAACAACAGAAAACATCTTTACTGAAGTAAAAGGAGCTGGAGAGATGGCTCAGTGGTTAGGAGTGCTAGCTGCTCTTGCAGAGGACCTGGACTGGATTTCCAGCATGCAGGGCAGCTCACAAAGGACTGTAACTGGAGTCCCAGCAGATACGGCACCCTCTTTTGGTCTCCTCTGGCACTACATGCATGTGGTATACAGATGCACAGGCAGGCAAAACACCCGTATGCATAAAGATAAAAATGGGAAAATAAAATATATATATATATATATATATGTTCCCTCGACCAGTTCTTTATTTCCTGTATTGCATTTTTCTCCTCATTGGTCGGCTTCTTGGTGAATATCTATCACTCAACATTCTGTAGCTTCCTTCTCTTATTTCACTAATGATGTACTCTCCAGGGTAACCTCCAATGTTAACTCCAGCAATGTGATGCTTTCTACCTCCTTATCTCCTTAAGCAGCTGTCAGTTTACTTCAGCTATCCATTACTGTACAGTGCCGCTCTGTCTCAGGACACTGCAGGTGAGGAATTCCAACAGGGCTCAGCTGGATGGAAGTGCGGCTCCTGGATCAGCTGGGCCACTGATGCAGCACTCAGTGGTCTGAAGGGCCGCTTTGCCAAGTGCCTTGGGACCCTCTCATGCGGCCAGCCAGACAATGCCAGAGCAGACCTTGAATATGGCAGCTGCCCACTGAGGTGGAGGAAACAGAAGGTCCCAGACTTCTGAGGCAGTGACTTGTTGAAATAGGTCAGGTGCCCAGCCTCAGTGCAAAGGGGAGGAAACGAACTCCATGTCTTGAGGGTGAGTGACAGGGAGCCAGGGCTCTCCAGTCCTCCACACACTGCACCTCTGCGGACCTCCTTTCCCTTCTCACAGCTTCTGTGCTACACCAGTCTGGATGAATAATTTCCAAAACTTCTCCTTAACTCACAATTAGATATACATTCCAGACTGTAACCTGAGATAGCAGCACACACTTGTAAAATGAGAAACAAATGTCTCACAATAAATACCTACATTACAATAGAAATCCATGCTGTTCTAGTTCTTTTCAAGTGCTGTTTTGTCATTCACAAATGATTTCTTCTCTCTGGAGAGCTTTAGACATCCCAGACTCATGGGCCAAACACTGGTCATGTGACTTGCCCTGGACTGTGAGGAGTAGGGTTACCTTCAGAAGACTTTAAAATGCAGCTCACCCCTTTCTATCCTCTCCAGGAAGCCAGAATTATGTCAGACAGGGGCTACACGATGAGCTTGGATTCTGGAGGAAGACTGTCCAGAGAGAACTACACAGGGACAGCCTATCCTCACAGGACTTGTATTACAGGCAAGAAACGAGCCTTTTTCCTCGGGCTTGTGCCCTGTGCCTGTGCAGCTGTGGCACAGCCTAGAGTCTTACCCATCCACGCTGGCAACCTGCTGCAACATCACAGGGTGCACCAGTGGACTGTGGGGATAGTCTGGGACACAAGTGTATTTTCTGCATCTTTCACTCTCTCTTCCTTTACAGCAAATGAATCAATTCCTCCAGTATACATACATCTATGGCCCCTTTATTGTAATCTCCACTGGGAATTATGCCTTTTATACTGCATTTCGTGGTGCTCACTTGGACCATTTATTACCTGGTTGTTTACTTTTTTGTATACTTTCCTTTTTGCTTCATTTTCTTCACTGAGAAATGAGTTTACTGCATGTCTGACATGATCCATGATCCTTCAGTGGCTTCTAGCCAAGCTCTATTTGTCTGTCCCCCACTATTAGCCCAGGATCTGACCTCTGACAATCTCTTTAGATATATCACACAGCAATCCCAATGAACATGGTACCTGCTATTACTGTCTTCAGGGGCCCAGTGACAAAAGCGAATTCTTTCTTTTCCACAGTGCTTCACTGCATAGACTGCACAGTGACTCCCACTTTCTGTCTTCTGGAACGTGCACTTCTAGAAGCCTGTGCAAATATCCCGGCTGTGAAGAAGTGCTCTGTTCAGAAACTCCAGCCAATGAAGCTGGTTTTGATCTTCTGAGCTGGAAGAAGGGTCTGCTCTCAACACATCCAGAACCTCTAGTTCTTCCCTACTTTACTTCTGCTTCTTATCACTAGATCTGGGGACAAGGCTCTGGCCATAGCTGCTACGAGAGGAGTCATCTCGTTTTCCCTCCCTGAGGTTAGCATAACTACTGAACAGCACACATCAGAGCTACAAGCGGTTCTCACCGCACGGCTGACTTGCCGGGGCTGGGAAGGCACCGTATACTGCAGATCATCACAGGCTGTCTGGAGAGCTTCACAGCTGGCAGAATATCTGAGTTAATTTTGTTCTATTATGGAGGAGATGCACTCCTGAATCGACAAGTTCAGTATCTTAACTTGCATCCTAACTCTCAGAGAACGTTTTCAAGCTACTCAGTCACAGACATACATTTTAAGTCTAAAATTCAGACTGTGTGATACACTCAAAGAAAGAAACAGGAGCCCAGTGTGGTGGCTCACCCCGTAATCACTCCCTGGAGAGGATCAAGCAGGAGGACTGCCTGGGCTACCTAAGCCCAAGGCTAGCAAGCCAGACCCTGTCAGAACAAAAATCAAAACACCCTGAAAAGAAAGACAAACAGAAACAGAAACAAGAAGAAGAAGAAGAAGAAGAAGAAGAAGAAGAAGAAGAAGAAGAAGAAGAAGAAGAAGAAGAAGAAGAAGAAGAAGAAGAAGAAAGGCTGAGCTCTCACAGCACCCACACACTTCCTTTGGTCAGTTTTACTCTGCTGTCTTTAGGGAAACACTGTCTTTACACATGGCGTAACATGGCTGTCAGTTTCTTCTGCCCACAGTAGTGAGCAGGAAAAATGGGTTTTAGGGAGAGAAATGGCTCATAACATTAGGGGAGATGATGGAAAAACTATAACATAGACAGACAGGACACATTTCTGAAAACAATGCAAAATGTTCCGGGTACAAGCAAAATCTCTGGACTACATTGTATTACAGCCCAGCACCACGAGGATGACAGTTACTATTCCTGCTCTGAATCTACAAGGAAAAGTCCTCTCTGGTCCACGACCGTGCTGAAAAAAAGCAAAGAAACCAACATAAATGGGACAAGGCTTTGCTGGGCCTGGACAAGCCTGCTTCACATTACCAAGTTTAAGCTATCTGGAGGTAAAGGAAGACACTTTTGTTCAGAAAAAGCAAGCTCTCTGCTACTGTGCACCTTCCCTAGGGAATGCCAATACCACAAGACAAATTTGTGACAGTCTGCTACCTCCCAGAGATGTTATCACCAAATGTGAAGTTACTGAAATCACCTCACAATTCAGTCCACAGCCAGGTAGGTCCTAATCTTTACTTCAAAAGATGACCAATGGGAAGGCTCCTTCTTGACATGCAGAGGGTTGATGCTGAGAAAGCAGGATCTGGATAACAGGGGAAGACTGCTACTCCTCACTGCTAGAGCACCTGCAGGTCTGCACCCCTTTTAGCTGACAGAAATGCAGGCATGCACACTGCAGGCACACACCACAGTCTGTCACCAAAGGACCATCAGACATCTTCCCAGATCCTCTTTATAAACACTGCTAACACAAAGTGCATCCCACTTCAAGATTCAGCTCCAGATGAGACAGAATCCTGATGAAGCCCCTTTCTCTTCCTTCTCAGTATAAAACAAAGATGACTGTTAATTTACTTCATCTCAGTTCGAAGACACCACGGGTCTAAAAACAATTCTGTTTATCATCCTAAGTCAGGGAAGCCACTACTTACCAGTCTTCCAATTAACTTGTTTAGAGAAAAAAAGACCCCTGTTCTAGATTTTACTTTGCAAACATCTAACAACTTCTATTTCTATACTTTTATACATCAAACTTGATTGAAGAGGGAAACAAATAAAATATTTTAATTTCAGATTTTAAAAGGGGCAATTATGTTGTACCGAACAAAACTACAGGTCAGACAATATGTCTGCCATTATACAATAAGTCTCTTCAAATGATTTAAGAACAAAGCCGTCAATAATTACACAAAGATACTGCAAAGAGCTGAACCAAAGGAGACCAAACCCACCAGCCAGTAAACTGCAAATGTGCCCTCAAAATCTTATGGAAGTCAAAAATTCCAGTAAAAATAACAGGAGAGATGGAAACACAAGTTTCTTATTATCACACTTCATATGTTATAAAACAGAACAGCTAACTTCGTTTTGGCAAAGTGATTAGGGATTGCAACACTCTGGCTTCCACAGACTCCCTTGATTGTCAAATGCATCTCCAATGGAGCATGTCATGTTCACTCCGGGCATGCAAGCACTGTGCTGTCTTAGAGACACTGAAATTTCAACACTTCAGCATGGATCACACCACCAGATTAACAGGCCCAGGTGTTTAATGGTTGAGAGGTGGGATACAGGGGTGGAGAATTTCAACAATGCAGATAATTGAAACCAGATAAACCTTTTAAGATTTACTTATTTGTATGAGTGTTTTGCCTACATGTACGTGCGTATACCATGCACATGACTAGTGCCTGCAAAGGTCAGAAGAAGACGTCAGATCACCTAGACGTAGAGTTACAGATGGTTGGAAGCTACCATGTGGGTTCTGGGAATTTGAACCCAAATCCTCTGCAAGAGCTACAAACATTCTTAACCGCTGAGCCATCTCTCTAGCCTCAGATAAAGCAACTGAATGATGAAAACACAAAATTGTACAGGTGACTTCTTTACCTCCCCAATGGTGCCTTGTATGTACAGTCACACACATTTTTCTAGTATAGACACTCATGTCCGTGTGTGCCTCCTTCCACGTGTACGTGGTATAGGTATGTGTGTCTATGGGCATGTATGTGTGTGCATGTGTATGCATATACATGAGGAGAGCAAAGGTTAATGCTAGTGTCATTATCAACTCTGCTCCATCTTAGATTCGGAGACAAGGTCACTGAGTCTGGAGCTCACTGATACATTGAGGTTGGCAGACTAGCAAGCTCCCGAGATCTACCTTCTCTGCTCCCACGGATCTGGGGTTCACACCTGGCTTTTATGTAGGTCCAGGATATCCAAACTCAGGTCCTCATGCCTTGGAGCAGTGACTTTACTCATAGAGCCAGCTCTCCAGCCCCATTAAAGAGGAGGAAATACAGTTTCTCAGCTCTCTGAAACTCTAATCTAATCTACCTTTACACATGGATTATGTGATGCTCCTGTTTCTCCCTTTCCCCTCTGTCCATCCTTTCCCATCCCCCATCTTAATCCAAGTGTTCACAGGAGACTGCAGCCCTGGGAACAAACATGACTATTACCCTGTGAAAGGCTCTCCAGTCTGGGACCTAGTGAAGCTGTGATCAGAATTCTGACAAGAAACGGAGATACTAAATGTGTACCACTTTACACTACTGGTCTGGGGCAACTAGAAACTGAGATACTAAATGCATATCACTTTACACTACTAGTCTGGGGCAATTTGATACACAGCAGTAGGTAACCAATACAGTAGTTAACCTAATGACTGAGAGGAGTCTAGTGCTATTTCCATAACAACAATAGGTAGTACTTGCTTAGAACTATAAAATCCCAGGTATGCTCTTAATATTTTGCATAATCCCTCACAAAATCCTTGAAGAACACATAATTCCTTTCAATTTATTGATGGGAAAACTGAGGCCAAAGACTCAATGACTTGTCCAAGTTCACACAAAAATATGGGAGCCGAAGGGACCATCGAGAGCGAGCACTCACAGGGACCGTGTGGATAGAAGCACTCACGTGTCCGATGGGCATTAGCAGACGGCAGCCGCATGTAGTGTGAGAGGGACTCAAGGACAGAAAAAAGATTGTAAGTCACACCAAGGCGGACATCAAAAGTAAAGTGACTTCTGAATAAAATGCCTTACCTAGGGAAAAACTACCACAACTGAGGAGAAGTAAGAATTCAATAGAGTATAATCTTCAACTTATTGAGTTCACGCTTAGACATAAAAATGTATTTTCTTATATCCAAAGGAGAAAATGAAAATCCATTTGGTACTAAAAACCGGGAGACTAGAGCTGCACTCTCTCCAAGTGCTGCTTTGAGCGCTGAATGAAGCAAGCTGGCAGGAAAGGAGGCAAATTCCTAGTGGGATCCAAGACCCCGCTGGAGATATTTTCTCACATGGGTGAAAAAATGCAGGGACAGGGCCGCTGAGAAGGCATCCCTTCCTCTGGCTTAGCTGTCTCATCCCTGAGACTCCAGGCTCTTTGCTCAGAAACATGCCTTGTCCCCTGGGGTGTCCTCAAGATGGCACAAAAGTGATTTTATACCCATGCGTGCCAGATGAAGACATCATTAGCTAGTAAACTGTACCCACTTGATGGGTCATTTCATGATCGTGAGTTAAAGCACATTTTTAAGGCTCTTAAAGAGTTCACTCCCTTTTGGGACACTTTAAGTTGGCCTTTGTGACTTCAGTGCCTTGATATATAGTACATGGTTGCACTTAAGAACCAGTTGTCTAGGCTGTGGGTGTAGCTCAGTGGAAGAGGCTTGCCCATCATGCACTGGGCCCTGAATCCATCCCCAGCATCATAACAACAAGCATAAAGACAGACAAATAAACAAAGTATTTGTGACTGAAAGGATGTACACCTGTCTCAAAAGGGCTAGCAAACTACAGAACAGAAAAGAATCTGAACTTACGACCATTTTGCATGTTCCACAAAGACAGGCATTTGTCTGTCAATGATGATGAAGACGATAACACATCATTTTGCTTCTTAAAAGAAACAGGAATAGTTTCTTACTTCAGTTTTTGGGACTATCTGATGCAGTGCCTGTGGAGGCCAGAGAGGGCATAGGATCCCTGGAACTGTATTTACAGACTGTTGAGAGCCACCATGTGGGTGCTGGGCATCACACTTGGATCCTCTAGAAGAGCAGTCAGTGCTCTTAACCACTGAGCCATCTCTCCAGCCCATGGATATTTTCAAAACATTCTTTCAATAAAGATGGAGTCCCTTCCATGCCACTGTTAGCAAGTGTTCTTAAATATTGTTTCATAAAAGAGAGCAAGGTAAACGTAACACTACAACTCCAGAGAAGCCTAGATTCCAAGACATTCATTTGGAAAAATCTCTATCTTTCCACCATTATTCACTGGGACATTATGGGAATTTCTTAAGCACAAGTCTTTGGCAATAAAGAGACAAAGAGAAAGGCAGCCACCGTGCATCCCTCCCTCTGCTCTACAAAAAAGCTAAGGGAAGATGAGGGTTTGGCAAGTGCACAATCAGGCACCGTCTAAGGCATACTTACAGGCAGCTCAGGAGCATGCTTCATGACCCGAAGAGAAATGTAGCTGCCTATGGAATGGCCAATGAGTATAATCTTCACATCCTTTGGCACGTGAGCTCTCAGAAAGGCTATTTTGTGTTCTATTTGACCATTCAGACCATAGATGTCCTCAATTTCTTGAGCATGTGGCTCTAAAAGCAAAAGTATGAGCGTGTTTTAATTAATAAGTAAAATGGGCTGGGGATGTGGTTAGCAGTGGAGTACTCTCCCAGCACCACACAATTCCGGGTGCAATTCCCAAGCCTATACCCTCTCGACCCAAGAACAGGAAATTATGAGAAATAAATTTATTTGTAAGCTATCTAGTTAATGGTATTGTGCCACAGCAGCTCAAATTATGATATCCATTACACCACCAAGTCTCCTTTGACCTCTACTGTGGGTTTCATGTAACCAGCAGGGCATTATGTCGAGTTGTCATGTTTTGCACAGGAGGGAGAATGTATCTCTAAAGATCTTAGACTCTAAATATCTTATACTTTTCCTTCAGTATTTCTTCTAGTAGACTTTGGAAGTATATTATCAACAAATATATGGCTGGTCACTAGTTAGGAAGTAAAGAAGGTGATTCATACTTAAATTGTTGATCTGCTCAAATTCTTAAGAATATTATCTGCAAAAGACAAACTATCTTTAAAATTATTAAAATATGGTACTTGGGGTCTAAAATCACAAAACAGAGGTGATCACTTGTGAAATGTGAATGCTAACAAGCTTTATGGAAACAAGAAGACCCATTCGCTGTCAATCAAAAAGGTGTTAAAAAGAACATACCATCGGGTGCAGCAAGAATCTTCTTATCTTTGGGAACCAAGGTAAACCCAGCATGAGAGATCATCCACACCGGAAAGCTGCCTTTCGTCAAAGAGTATAAGGTTTTTGCAAATGGCAAGTAAAAGGGAGAAAAGCCTGGGTTACCTAAGAAAAGAAAAGACTGGATTAGAAAGACAACGGGCCCATGCAAGATGATGTACAGGCTGAAAGACATGGCTCTGGGTTTTCTCACATCATTTTCTACAAATCCAGTAATATTCACACTTACATTTAGGTATCATACAAAGCACAAACCGAAGTATAAAAGTTTGTTTTTTGTTTTTTTGTTTTTTTTTTGATTTTTCGAGACAGGGTTTCTCTGTGTAGCTTTGCGCCTTTCCTGGAACTCACTTGGTAGCCCAGGCTGGCCTCGAACTCACAGAGATCCGCCTGGCTCTGCCTCCCAAGTGCTGGGATTAAAGGCGTGCGCCACCACCGCCCTTATGTGTCTTCCCACTATTAACAGAATAAAGTCCCAAACCACTAAAACTGTCTTTATGGCATTTCAAGATCTGACCACCTCAGTTATTAAGCTGTACAAAAACTAAAACTAAAACAAAACAAGCAACAAGAATAACAACAACAAATAAAAGAACCAGGCCAGTCAATGTTAGAATCTCAGCAAACTTTAAATGTTATCTTGCCATTTCAAGTATTTGGGGTGTGTGTGTGTGTGTGTGTGTGTGTGTGTGTGTGTGTGTGTGTGTATGTGTGTGTGTGTGTATGTGTGTATGTGTGTGTATATGTATGTGTGTATGTATGTGTGTGTGTGTGTGTGTGTGTCTGTGTATCTGTGTGATCAACCATTGATGGACATACACACTATGTGTGATTTTTCTTGTGTGTATAAGATGGTATTTTTGACATGGATTTGGTATAGAGAAACAGAATATTCAATACATACACCTACAGGGTAAAAGACAATGAAGTAGGGGGTTTAGTTTGAATGGGATCCCTCATTAAATGCACCTCCAACTGGGATACGAGCTTTAGGCTTTGCTTTCATGGACTTGAGAAGTGGGCGGAGGCAGCCGCTAAAGCCGCAGTGGAGGTCCTAGCTGTGCTGCTTAGCAGTCTTTTGCTCATGCAGACAAAAAAGACTAGAGATACACAATAAAGACAGATCCCAGATAGGGGAAAAAAAAAAAAAAAAAAAAAAAAAAAAAAAAAAAACTCTAAACAGGTTATAGTGCGCTAAACAATGTGTGTAGGCTTAAGAAAGAAAAGAAAAAGATATAGACAGTTATAGAAAAAAAAAGTTTAAAAATAAAGGGAGAAGTAAAGTAGTATTAAAAAAAGAATAAGCCACGCAGAGATGGGAAATACACAGGGAGTCTGGTTCCTGTATGTTGCTGTACTGGCCTTGAATTTTTTTGATTGCTGATAAGCAAACAACAGCTGCTAAGAGACATGGGATTGAAAGAGGGACTGATGAAATAAATTAGCCTAGATATTTTAAGAATGACTTAACTTTAGAATGAGAGTAAAAACATGTCTTGCTTTGGAGAAGTTTTGCTTTTGTTTTCACAGGAAACAAGAGGCTGTGGATTCCTTCAGGACTGATGTGGATCAGGTATGATCAGGGAAGACTTCCTGAAACTTGACAGGTGATTTCTATCAACAAAGGTTATAACTGGTCTTCCCAGGACTTAGCTATTGTCTTAATTTTCTCAGGCACCCCTAAAGATGCCTTTGCCCACAGACACAGGAAGCAGTCTAGAGAATGATGTCCACATTCCCAAGAGGGAGGGTGTGGATGGGTGGTGGTTATTTGGTGGGTTATGGATGTTTGTTATCACTTAGGGGAATATAATTATACAGGATAAAAAGACAACTATTAATCTCAGATAGTTTTCTTTTGCATGGATTTTCATACACTGACACAAATTTAAAGTTATTTTTGTTACAATGTATATATGTTTCTACTCTTGTTCCAGGTAGTGTGCTTATGCAGTTCATTTAAAAATGTAATGTATGATACATAGTAAATAAATAAATCTTAAAAAAAAAAAAAAAAAGAAAAAGAAAAAAAATGTAATGTATAATTAAGAAATGAGGTTAGTATTAATCTATAATTATCAAACTTAATAAGTCACATTAGTTATGTTTTCAAGGTGAAACAGGTATATTTTAGATAGATGATTTTCAAACACTTCAAAGACCTACAGAATATGGCATTTAAGATGTTTAATAACCTAAGGTCTTTTTCATGACAATCAGACACATCTGCTCCTGGAAGCACCAATTTACTTCATAAAAGGTTGATGGGCATCAAAAAAACTCCATATGGAGTTTGCTTTCAATGTGGCAAGGCTAGCCATTTGGGCAAGAAACTGCTCTTGCCTTGACTGCTGACAATATGCTGTGTAGACTGGACAAGCAGGGACATACGAAAAAGACTGTTGAACTTTGCCAAAACAAGGCAGGACAGTCCTTCGAGATTCCTGCTTCACAGAAGAGTCTGCCAGACATTCTGCAGGATACAGAGGAAAGTGACCGATGAATTTTGCCAATACAAGGCAGGATAGTCCTTCAAATTTCCTGCTTCACTGAAAAGTCTGCCAGATAGTCTAGGCCTGTAGGCTGAAGATGGATGCCCCAACGTTGCACAGGAACTTTGGGTGACTGTTCAGGCAGCCAGATGTCTCTATTGTTAGGTAATATTACATCTTTCTGGGGTCTTTGATGGAGTTAAAAACTAAATAGTTACAGTTATTGTTTTCCTTAGTTATGATAGAAAGTAAATTAGTTATAAAACTTTAGAATCACTAAGATAGATAATGGAGTATTTTCTCTGAATTTCCTAAATACAAATGGACTAAATATTGTAAATGCAATTCTTACTTGATAACTGTTTTTGTTGTATATAGTTTTACTATGTTAAAGTTGAAACCTTTCATTTTTATTTAGACAAAAAGGGGGAAATGTTGTAGAATATTATTTTAAGATGTATTACATTCATTTATGCTGCGGAATATTTGTTTAATAATGCAAAGATGTGTTGCATTCTTTATGTTGCATTTGTTTAACTCTATAAAGCTGTGTTACTTTTCCTGTCTAAAACACCTGGTCTAATAAAGAGCTGAACAGCCAATAGCTAGGGAGGAGAGAGAAACAGGCAGGGCTGGCAGGAAGAGAGAATAAATGAGAGAGAACAGACAAGAAGGGAAGAGGACATCAGGGGCCAGCCACCCAGCCACACAACCAGCCACAGAGTAAGAAGGAAAGAAAGGAATAGAGAATAAAGAAAGATCAAATCCCAGAGGCAAAAGGTAGACAGGAGAATTTAAGTTAAAAAAAGCTGGCTAGAAACAAGCCAAGCTAAGGCTGGGCATTCACAAGTAACAATAAGTCTCCATGTACTTATTTAGGATTTGGGTGGTGGGCCCTCAAAGAGCAAAGAGGAAAAAAAAAACTATATTTCAATCATTTTTTCTACATCAAAAGAATAATTAGAAAACATTATGATTTGGGTAATTATACAAAATAGGCAACTTTCTATAAAGATAGAAAACATCATTGCTTTTTCTAAAAGAATTAGGTAATCTCAATAGGCCTACTGTGAACTAAGAAAGTCAAGCTTAAAGACTGAAGAGCTCACAAACAAATCCAGACCTACATGGCTTCACTGGTAAATTCTGCCGAACACTCAAGGGAAAAAACACTATCAGTTTATATGTATTTTCAAGAAAACATGCAGGCTGGAGAGATGGCTCAGAGGTTAAGAGCACTGACTGCTCTTCCAGAGGTCCTGAGTTCAATTCCCAGCAACCACATGGTGGCTCACAACCATCTGTAATGAGATCTGGTGCCCTCTTCTGGCCTGCAGTCATACATGCTGTATACATAATAAATAAATTTTAAAAAAGAAAAAAAAGAAAACATGCAAAGAAGAAATAGTTACCAACCCACTCTGTGAGGTCTATATTACCCTCATACCAAAGCCAGATGCTACTTCTAGAAAAACAAGACTACATATCAGTATCTCTATGAACATACATGAAAAACTGTAAACTAAAACGTTGGCAAATTAAATCTGTCAAAATGTTTAAAAAAAATGTACATTGTGACTGAGTAGAGTTGATCAAAGGATGACAGGATTTATTTAACATTTAAAAATTAATTTTATCTGTCATATTTATAAACAGAAATGTTCAAATACTCATCTTGATACAGAAAAAGTGGAACTTACCTCTTGTCAGAAATATATTTAGTAATATAGGTATAATTTTAAACATACATACACGAAATACTGAATCAGAATTCCTAAATTCTGTATATAGTCTTTGCACCTAGTGAAGCTAGTCTCTTTCCATTAATGTCTACTTTTCTTTTTCTTTTCTTTCTTTTTTTTCTTCTTCGAGACAAGGTTTCTCTGTGTAGTTTTGGTGCCTGTCCTGGATCTTGCTCTGTAGACCAGGCTGGCCTTGAACTCACAGAGATCCGCCTGGCTCTGCCTCTCGAGTGCTGGGATTAAAGGTGTGCATCGCCGCCGCCTCGCTAATGTCTATTTTTCTGTGTGCATATTGTCTTTTCCCCCTTTGAGATAGAGTCTCTCACACTCTAGCACATCCTGGCCTGTACTATGGAACCTGGGATGTCCTCAACTCAAAGCAATCCTTGTTCCTCAGCTGCCAAATGATGGGAGTGCAGTCACGTGCTATCATGTCCAGATTATTTCTCCAACTAATCTCTCTATTTCCACATGCAGTAAGGTTTTCTCCATCTTAGCTGATGTGGTTCTGGGGTACAGTGCCATCCTTTTCACACTGCTCCCTATGTTGGAGGACTGGGCTGGTATGACTTCTTTACCCATTCTATTAGCAATCACGTCTTGACATGCAGGCTCCATACAACCCCAAATGGACAGGTTTGGAGAGCAACTAGACAGTGTAACCCACGGAGGCTGCTGAAAGTGGCATGCCTGGAGAAAACACAAAACTCTGGATGCCTTCACCCCTAAGTGTGCGCTCTAATTTTCCTGACAGTTTATGTAGATGAGGCCCCAAATAAAGGGTACCAGAACCCTACCAACTAACAAGCAGAACCAGCCTGGGCCTCTCAGGGAACTGAGGAAAAAGGTGGGGGCCGCAGAGGAACAGAGCAAGCATAAAGGACACATCTGGAAACCTCAAAGTGCCCCAAGAAAAGAGCTCACAGAACAAGGAATGGGTTGCACCTCCCTCCATCTGCAGCGCCCCCACTAATCGCTCCCCCTACCTCCTCACCACACAGGAAAGCCTGGGGTTCTCCGCCTTTCAAACCTCTTCAGGAGAGGCCTCCCTCCTGATTCTCTAACATTTCACACACCTCAGTGGTAGCAATTATTATTATTATTTTTTTTTTTTGCAGCATACTCGGAAGAAATGAATGAGTAAAATGAATAGTGCTAGGTGGGGAGTTCAGTGGGCTGTCTTCCTTCATCAGCTGTTCACATTACTCACTCCGCCCACTCCAACCTATCAACTTCTCAGTCACTCACATATTCCCTGACAAACTGGATCCTTAGCTGACAGTCCTCTTGTTATGCACATCTTAAGAGATTTCAAAACCCAGCTGAATTGCATCACCACCTCTGCCCCACAATTCAGCACAGTTATCAAATCCAAAAATGTATATACATGACATTTAAGCAACAAATTCCCATAATGTGACCTGGCGTGCAGGCCATGGTTGCCTGGAGGGCCTTTTCTGGTGACTGTGCCACCGCCAGATTTTCTGGATCAGAAGTCGGTGATGGACAAAGGAACACTGTGTTCTCAGGTGCTATCTCTCATGGAGACACGAAGTGTAAGACCTTCAGGCTTAGGTCCTTTCACCGGTCAGAAACAACTAATATCCAGAGCACCCCAACTCTGAGGACCCTTCTCCAGATGAATCTTGGGTCCTTTTACACCTTACTTACAATATATCTGCTATGCTATCATGAAGCTGCTGAAGAATTCATATACTTCTTTTTGGAAGCTCATTCCTTTCATTCAGCATACCTGCTATTCTATCTACTGTCCCCTCACCCTCCATTAACATCACTCTCAGAAAACGACTTTGACCCCTAACAGCAGACAGCCACGGGGGCGGGGCAGAGATTATTTCACTCTCCTCTTAAATCCTTTCACATTTGTCCACTTTAGTTGCCAAACTTACTTACTCCTTCCTTCCTTCCTACCTTCCTTCCTTCCTCCCTCCCTCCCTCCCTTCCTTCCAGTTGCAGGACTACACCTTGCCTCCAGTCCAGGATTACTAGTCTAGTTATTTTCTATACCCCTCATCACAAATCTCAGCTACACAGAGTAGCACCTGCTATGCCTACAACTTCAAAGTCTCACTCACTACCAGCAGAGTGTGTCTATTTTTTTCATTTTAATACATGCTCCCAGACCGATTTTCAAGAAGAATGTTAAATCCCAGAAGATAATAAATTTGTTTCCGGAGAAGGTTAAGCCAAAGAGAGATACCGGCTGAGCATGAAGTCCCAAACAGAAGAGTAAGCCCAGCTGAGCATGGAAGTCCACACCGAGTAGAGTAAGCCCAGCTGAGCACGGAAGTCCACACCGAGTAGAGTAAGCCCAGCTGAGCACGGAAGTCCACACTGAGTAGAGTAAGCCCAGCTGAGCACTGGATTCCTCAACTCCTTTCCCTGATGAGCTCTGAACATCGGCAGACAGGCTCCTACTCTTTACACGGGAACATGGAAGAAGATTCCTTCCCAGAAAACAGAATAATTGAAGGAAGAGCTACAGATCCTGAAAATCAGAGACTCCTAATGAAGTGCTCGGTTATACTCAATACCCCACAGTGAGGCTTGCCCAGGGAGCCCAATCATTCTTCTTAGCCCAGGTCTGTTGCGAGCTAAGCATAGGTTGCCATGGAAATTGGAAACTACTAGATAAGGAAATCACTAGATTTCCTAGTCCTAGGAAAACTGCGGTAGCTGATCACTCTAGGCATGTGGACAAACCCTACCTCTGTGTGTAGTAGTGCCAATCAGTTTTCCCCATCTTCATCTTGAAAATGAGTGGGGAGTCAAATCTTTGAGGGGAAAAAAAAATCCACAAAATGAATACTACGGAAGCAAATGAAGGAAAAGGCAAAAGGTACCCTGGACAGGAAAACAATGAGCAAGGATGAGTCCTAGACGAGAAGGTGTTCTGCAAACGGGAAAACAGAGAAAAAGTCCACGGAGGCAGAGGACAGACAGACTCAGCTGCAGAAATCCTGCTTTACGTACAGATAACACTGCAGACCAGAAGGGCAAGGACAGAACCACCCATCTAAAGAATGGTGCGAACCACTTAATGGCCATCTAAGGAGAGAGCGAGAAACAGATGTCGTCCAGCCTGAAGGATTCTCAACGGAACAGTGAATACACACGGCATGCAGAGCTGTTTTTGTAATCTTAAAGGAAAAGACAGTTTTGACCAGTGTCATGATGGTGAACATTTCTATTCAACCCAATAAATGCAGAAATAAAGCCAAAGACACACTGACAGGGAGTCTTGCCATGCGTGCCAGACAGAACACAATTTCAAAGTTCATTGCTTGCGACCAACCAGATATCTCTGACAGCGACAGAGAAAAGTCACTAATGGCCGGGAAGAAAATCCCAGAATAAAACAGATAATCCTATCTTAAATAAAACAGATAATCATCTTAAAATAAGGTGGGAGGAAGTTGTTAAAAACTGAAACTTGCCGGGCGGTGGTGGCGCACGCCTTTAATCCCAGCACTCGGGAGGCAGAGCCAGGCGGATCTCTGTGAGTTCGAGGCCAGCCTGGGCTACCAAGTGAGTCCCAGGAAAGGCGCAAAGCTACACAGAGAAACCCTGTCTCGAAAAACCAAAAAAAAAAAAAAAAAAAAAAAAAAAAAAAAAAAAAACTGAAACTTTGATACAGCTCTAAGTATAAAAACATTTACAAGGGAAATTGCAAAACTGTGCATGTGGTACCTTCTGCGTAAGACAAGGCCTCGCTGTATAACAGGTCATATGAAGGTTATCAATAAAGAAAACTAAAACACGCATTCAGGGTAGTAACTGTGCTTGTTATGAGCTGTCATTTAATCTCCCCCCGGTTCTCCACAGTTTACCAACAGTCATTCTGAAATCAGAGTCTTGGAGGATCTGCGACTTCGAGACTTACCTGGAATAATGAAGATAAGCAGTTTTGGCCTGGCGACACTTTGTGTATCAAAGAGGTTAGTCCAGGGCCCACATTTTAATATCTGGGTTTCAACTCCACCACAGAGAAAGAATTCCTCATGCACAGGGATTTCTTCCTGAACTTCCGAGGCCATCTCTAAATAAAAGGGGGGGGGGAGGTGAGAAACAAAATAAAGATGAGCAAAAGGCAGGAGGAGCAGTGGTGCAGAGCTGCAGTCTCAGGCCTCAGGAGGGGGAGGGATGAGTTCAAGGTTAGCATCTCTAGCTACACAGAGTTTGAGGCTAGTGTGCATTACAGGACACCCTGCCTCACCCTCCCTCATCCCCCACATAGGCAGTAAAATATAAAACCTGAACCAAAGACAGCACTGAAGAATAAAAAGGGGACATTTCAAAACCACCCAGAAGAGAAGCCACAGGGCATGTCAAAGACACAAGACTATTCAGCTATCTGCATTAAAGACTGAAAGGCAAATTCAATCCACCATCAGGGGGTTTCCTGAGAATCAGGCAGTCACGTGGTCAGGAATAAAAAGAGACAAGCAGGAATCACAGTCAGGTTAGTCTTTTCCCCTGTGGCTGTCTCCAGCTGGAAGCCACAGTGCCCTTGGATCACTTCCCCCTCCCCTAGTCTGGAGTTCTCTGACAGCTCAGTGCCTCACCTGGGACCGGCCCTCTACCTTCACCAGGCAATGGTTGGGGGGAGGCTCAGCTCTCCCAGGATGGGGAGCCACTGGGTTCCTCTATGCTCATT
This sequence comes from Peromyscus eremicus, assembly GCF_949786415.1. Classification (NCBI taxonomy): domain Eukaryota; kingdom Metazoa; phylum Chordata; class Mammalia; order Rodentia; family Cricetidae; genus Peromyscus; species Peromyscus eremicus. The sequence goes on from NC_081437.1 coordinate 28,362,930, forward strand.
CTAGCCACCCTCTTCTGTCCAAATTCTGTAAGCACACTGTTTTGTGTAACTACGCCATTGAGTTATGAAAGAGGTAGGCGGAGAATACCCAGGACACAAGGCAGTGGCATGCATGATTGTCTGAATGACTTCATATGTATAAACTGGTGATCCTGAAATCTTTAAGTAATCCCGCGATCCCCGCCTTTGCCCTCATTGTACTGGGCACCAGGTCTCAACACTTCAAAACTCTGTCCTTCCAGCCCCTTCATGCCAGCCTGTCCCCACCCCAGGGTATCCTGTCCTTTTCTTACTGCCCACTTGTTTTCTGCTATCACTGCTCACCATTTTATCCTCAGTGACCTCTGGAATGCTTTCCTGCTGTTGTCAATGACTGGATTACTGCCCCTCACCTCCCAGTTCTAGCCTCCCGCTCATCACTGCATTCACAGCTCTGACCCTAGTCTCTGAAATGGTTTGCTTTTGTCAGGGGAGGCCATGCTGAGTTCTTGGTGGGGGTGGCTGGAGAGTGGCAGCTGGAGCTTCCCCTGCAGGCTCTCCCTAGCTTGCACTCCCCTTCTCCCTCCCCCCCCCGCACCCCCCCTCCCGTGCTGTTCAGGCTGTGAAACACCCCACCTGCAGCTGCTTTTCAACTGGAGAGGATTTTGTCACCAAACGACACAGAGCAAAAACTGGAGCTTCTTTTCACTGGTAGAACCGAGAACTCCAGGCATAGAGTGATTAAGGGCCAAAGATGCAGCTAAACATCTAGTTACCACAATAAAGCATCCAGTCCAAAAGGTCAAGGATGCCCAGAATGGAAAACACTGCTCTACTGCTGGGTGTCTCCAGAGTGCCACTTACACTGGCAGTGGGTAAGGTCTCAATGTCTGTCTCCAGACAGAACATCTTAATTAAGACAAGTGCAACAATGGTTAGGAGTCAGTGGAACGAGACATTCCGCACATCTGGAAAACTATCTGACAGCATGGGCCATAAGACAAGTGCAGTGATGGTTAGGAGTCAGTGGAATGGGACTTTCCGCACATCTGGAAAACTATCTGACAGCATGGGCCAATACACAAAAGATAACCACTTTGCCTCATTTTGAGGAATTAATTCTAAATAAACAAAAATCACAAAAATATGGCCGTAAGATTGATTGATTCAAGGAGTGCTGTTGTTAACAGTCAAAGTGCTGAAGAACCAAGTGGTCATTAATGGAGTTACGCAAACTGTGACAGAGGACTGTACAGTCAGTTATACGAGGACTCAATACTAGGGAGTGATAAACTACAGTTCTGGTCACACACGCCCCGTCAAGACAGCTTGGCTAATTTCCTTTAGCTTTCCCTTTTCCCCTAAAATTTCTATGATTTCACTTCTCTAAGAATCTGCTGTCCCTTCATTCCCTTTCTTACGTTTACATTCCTTTTACTGTCGTTTTTGTGAATTTAGGCAGGAAGAAGAAATAAACACAAGTGTTTAACTTTTCATGTTTAATCAAAAGTCTTAATTGATTTTTCTTAAGCAAGCATGCTTAGGAAAATGATAAACCTTTAAGGTGTGGGAACCACTCTTGCTACAAACTATGTCGACTAAATAAGTGCCAGTCACCTTTTTATACAGACTGATTTTAATTCACTAGTAAATACCACCGTAGGCTCCTCTCCAGAACTATCGTTACACAGTAAGTGCATTGTGAAGGTTTTCTGACATTTCCAATGCATCAGAGACAAAATTAGGAAGAGGTTATACAAAATGATAAATTAGGGCACTGACTGTGAAGCCACTGGCCTCACTTAACATTTCACCAGAGAGAAATCCAGTCACTAAACACACCTGACTCTTAACTATCAATCCCAAGTAATGACACGTTGGGGGTTTGAGTAACCTCAAGATTCATGAGAGTTCAAGTAGGTATGAAACTCAAGCACAGTCTATAAAAACCGAAAAACAAAACCACAACTGCAATTCTAAAGCATTTCAAGCAACTAGAACCGGACTGAGAAGTGCGGCGTTCACATGCCTGTCCCCCGGCACCTTCCACTTCTCTTCACTCCTGTGTCTGATTCTCACCAAGCAGTGAAGAAGGAAAGAAAATCTTACCCGATAACCCGCAGTAATTCAGCTCTGCAAGGGACGGATTAACAAGACAGTGTGACGACACTTATATGTTGTTGAAGGGTGACAGTTCCACTCTCAGCCTTGCCGGCAGCCTATGAGCAGGCCTGGATTAAATCAGTTTGACAAGCAGCAAGAGTCAGGCTGGATGACAGCCAAGTGTGACAATGACTTGTGCAATTTACAAAAACCTGGTTTTCTAAATACAGGTGCTCACCTGTATTAATCATTTTTAAATTTTATGTAGCAACATATTTTATTCAATTTAATCTTATACAAAACTAGGCAATATAGTTTTGCATAAATAGGTAAAACAGAGAACCAGCATTTGATCAGTATAAATCGTAGAAGATGAAAACTACATTTTCTTTATTCTTATTATAATATTTATAATGTACATATATACACTATTTCTATTGTATGAAGTCAATAAGAACAGTAAAGCTGAAATGCTGAACAAAAGTATTCAAAGTAGAGTTGTATGTGTATCTTATTCAGCTTCACATCCAAATGTCAGCTGGGTATTTTAGCTACTCAGGATCCCTGCAATCATGTAGGAACTGGCAAGGATAACATCTAAAAAGCTTAGGGTAGACTGTCCCAAGAGTTTTCAATCACATTAAACATGAAACGGACAGCAGGGAGTTTTTCAGATTTCCCCTTTTTCTTTTGTTATGTGTGTATCCTCATCTGTAGTGCGCATGTGTGGAGGTCAGGGTCAACTTTAGGTACCTTTGTCTACTGCTCTCAAGAACCTTCATTTTCTCAGACAGGGTCTCACTGAAGTGACTGGCTGGCCAGCAAGCTTTCAGACCCCATGTCAGGTCCCCTCCCACTCTCCCTGTGCTGGGGTCACAAGAGAGCTCTTAAGTGAGTCTCAGGATCCAAATTCAGGTCCCTCTGTTCGCACAGCAAGTGCTGTGCCCACTGGGCTGTCCTCCCATCTGTGAGAGTTCAATCACTAACTGCATCTAATAACAACTCGTACCCTTACCACACACGTCAGGTGTCTAGGAAGCTTCTAGAACGTCCTCAAGACAATCTTCCTGTGAGTCATCAAACACACACACACACTTGTTGTCTCACCACGGAACATAGCAGAACATACACTTTGTATGTCTGATTCTTGAATGGAAACTGATTCCTGTGCTTCCTGGGTACCAGTGTTTCATGCACTTGTGAACTATTTGGTGACTGGACATGCGCAGATGGACTTTGAAAGGTTCGTGGCAGACACACAAAGTTTGTAATTCATACGGGAAGATGGTATGAGAAGGAAATATGAAAAATAGCAGAAGTTCTATTCAAACACTAACATGCTGGTTATCTACTGTGTTAAACCACAGAGCTGAGATGGCAGTTGGTTTTTTTTTTTTTTTGGTTTTTTTTTTTGTTTTTTTGGGTTTTTTTTGTTTTTTTTTTTTGGTTTTTCGAGACAGGGTTTCTCTGTGTAGCCTTGCGCCTTTCCTGGAACTCACCTGGTAGTCCAGGCTGGCCTCGAACTCAAAGAGATCAGCCTGGCTCTGCCTCCTGAGTGCTGGGATTAAAGGCGTGCACCACCACCGCCCGGCGGCAGTTGGTTTTGATATGAGGTTCTTTGAGTGGTGCTGGGGATTGAACCCAGGGCCTTGTACGTGCTAGGCAGGTGTTCAACTACTTAGCAATATTACCGGCCATTCGAGGTTTGTCTTTAAGTCTAAAATGTGGTGAATCTGATTTACAATAGCAGACCAGCTTGCTTCCAAACAATCTTCCACTGATGACAATTAGAAAACCCAGGGAAAAGCTTTTTCTGCCTTTAAAAAAAAAAATACCAGTAACCACTAAAAGAATTGTCCAAGAACTGTAACAAATTTGTACAACAGGAAAAACAAAATGTGATAGATGAGTGAGAACAAAGCAGAGAACAGATTTAAAAACATAACATCAAAAATATGGAATACAGAGCCTGGCCGCAGACCTTCTCTGCTCTCTCTGCTCTCCCGGACCCAATCCCTCCGGCTCACCCCTAGCCCTGCAACAGATCACCAGCTGCAGCCTCCCTTTCCCCTGCCCACATCTCCTATGGACCCCACAGACCATTCTCTCCTGGCTCCCCTCCCCATCTCACTGCTCTATCCCAGCCCCCAACTCAAGCAGATGCCCCCTGCTCAACTGCAGGGCAAGCCTGCTGGAAAACCAGGTGGGCTGCCTACAGACCTTCTCCACTTCTCTGTTCCCCAGACCCAATCCAAGGCTCCTCCCTAGCTCTGCAACAGATCACCAGGTGCGGGCTGTTTCTGCTGCAGCTGCCCATGTCTCTTGTGGATCCCAGGCACCGGTCCCTTCCCACTTCCTCCCTCCAATTCATTGCTTAATTCCAGCCTCCAACACCAGCCGGCATTACCCATGAACACACCAGCTGAGCAGGACAGGAAAACAGGCAACACACAGCCATCACGCACTCTGAAAATCCAGAGTGGAAACAGAAACCCAGGAGCAAAATATCCACCCAATAAAGAAAAACCCAGAAATCAGCATCTAGACCTATCATCACCCCAAACCCAGATGCCTAGATGCCAGAGTAAGAACACAGTAACAAGCAGTACAGCATGTCTCCACTAGAGCCCAGCTATACTACCACAGCAGGCCTTGAATTTTCCAACATAGCCAAAGCCCAGAAAAAGCAAAGACCTTAAAACCAACTATATGAAGATGATAGAGGTCCTTCAAGAGGAAATTAATACATCCCTTAAAGAAAGCCAGGGAAACACCAACAACAGGAAGAAATGAATAAACCCCTTAAAGAAAGCCAGCAAAACACAAACACACCACCGCTACCACCACCAAAATAACAGAACTCAACAATCATTGGTCATTGATATGTCTTGATATCAATGTTCTCAACTCCCAAATAAAAAGACACAGGCTGACAGATGGATTCACAAACAGAATCCATCCTTCTGCTGCATCCAAGAAATATGCCTCAATATCCAGGATAGACATTACCTCAGGGTAAAAGGTCAAAAAAGGTCATTCCAGGCAAATGGACCTGAGAAGCAAGCTGGTGTGGCCATTTTAATATCTAACAAAATAGACTTCAGACCAAAACTAAAAGATGTGGAAGGACACTACATACTCATCAAAGGAAAAATCCACCAAGATGACACTGCAATCCTTAACCTCTATTCTCAAACAAAAGGGCACCCACTTTTGGAAAAGAAACACTACTACAGCTTAAATCACAGATTGAACCTTATGCACCGATAGTGGAAGACTTCAAAACCCCACTCTTTTTCCAGCCGAAAACTAAACAGAGCAATACTGGAGCTAATAGATGTTATAAAGCAATAGAACCTAGCAGATATCTACAGAACATTTCACCAAACACAAAAGAACATACCTTCTTCTCAGCACCTCACAGACCTTGCGCCAAAAGTGACCACGTCAACAGATACAAGAAAATTGAAATAACTCCCTGCATCCTATCAGACCACTATGGATGAAAGCTGGATATCAACAACCACAGAAACAACAGAAAACTTACAAACTCACGGAACTGAACAACGCTTTACTGAATGAAAAATGGGTCAAGGCAGAAATAAAAAAGAAATGAATGTCTTTCTAGAATTCAATGAAAATGAATGCACAGCACACACAAGTGTATGGGGCGCAATGAAAGCTGCACTAAGAGGAAAAGTTCATAACACTAAGTGCCTATATAACATGAATTTGGAGAGATCGCAGACGGTTTTAGCACAGAATTCTACCATGGTTTCAAAGAAGAGTTAATGCCAATACTCCTCAAATTATTCCACAAACTACAAACAGAAGGAACACTGCTCAATAAAATTTCATTTTATGAGGCCACAGTTATCTTGATACCCAAACCACATAAAGACTCCACAAAGAAAGAGAATTACAGACCAATTTCCCTTATGAACATAGATACTCAATAAAATACTTGTAAACCAAATCAAAGATCACATCAAAAAGATTATCCACCATGATCAAGTAGGCTTCATCCCAGAAATGCAAGAATGGTTCACTATATGAAAATCAGTAAATACAACCCACCATATAAACTACTGAAAGGAAAAAAAAAACATATGATCATCTCAATAGATGCAGAAAAGACCTTTGACAAAATTCAACACCCATTCATGATAAAAGTCCTGGAGAGATTAGGGATAGAAGTGATATACCTAAACATAATAAAGGCAATTTACAGCAAGCCTATAGCCAACATCAAATTAAACAGAGAGAAACTCAAAACAATTCCACTAAACTCAGGAATAAGACAAGGTTATCCACTTTCTCCATATCTATTCAATAGAATACTTGAACTTTTAGATAGAGCAGTAACAACTGAAGGAGATCAAGAGGATACAAATTAGAAAGGAAGGAATCAAAAGTATCGTTATTTGCAGATGTGATTCCAAAAATTCAATTAGAGAACTCCTACAACTGATAAACTCTTTCAGCAAAGTGGCTGGATACAAGATTAACTCAAAAAAAAAAAAAAAGTAGCCCTCCTATATACAAATTCAGACTGAGAAAAAAATCAGGGAAACAACATCTTTCACAATAGTCTCAAGAAATATAAAATATCTTGGGGTAACTCTAACTAAGCAAGTGAAAGACTTGTATGATTAAAAACTTCAAGTCTTGCTGGGCATGGTGGAGCACACCTTTAATTCTAGCACTTGGGAGGCTGGGACAGATGGATCTATCTGAGTTTGAAGCCAATCTGACCTACAAATCAAGCTCCAAGACATCCAGAGCTACAAAGAGAAACCGTGAAAACAAAAGAAAAAAAAACAAAGTCTTTGAAGAAATAAATTGAGAAGATATTAGAAGACGGAAATATCTCCCATGCTCATGGATCGGTAGGATTAACACAGTATAAATGGCCATCATACCACAAGCAATCTACAGGTTCAATGCAACCCCCATCAAAATTCCAACACAATTCTTTACAGATCTTGAAAAAATAACTATTAATTTCATATAGAAAACAAAAAACCCAAAACAACCAATACAATCCTGAACAATAAAGGAACTGTTGGAGGTATCACTATCTCTGATTTCAAACTGCACCACAGAGCTATAGTAATAAAAAACCGCATGGGATGAGTAAAAAAACAGACACGTTGATCAGTGGAATCAAACTGAAAACCCAGACATAAATCCTCACACCTACAGTCACCTGATTTTTGATAAAGAAGCCAGAAATACACAACTGGAAAAAAGAAAGCATCTTCAACAAATGGTACTGGTCAAACTGGATGTCTGCATGTAGAAGACAATAAAAAGGGAAAAGGGGGGCGGGGAGATCCAGCTATACAGGGACAGAAGTAAGGAAAAGATGGTCTTTCAAACAAACAACATACGCCAACTAGATATCAATATGGAAAATGAATGAACCATAACACAGAAGGCCACATATAGCTCAAGATCAAAAGACAACAATAAAGCTTCCAAGAGACTCGTGTTTCCATTACAACATATCTCCTGACCTTTGGACAGTCAAAGGTAACTTAAACAAGTTATAGTACGCCTTAACCATAAAGGATAAGAGTTTTAAAATGCATCCTTTAGATTAAGAACTACAGACACCAACAGACACTGACAGTGAGAGTATACTCAGGAAATAGAGTAGGAAAAGACGCACACATGTGTGTACGGTTTTCTGGTGATAAGACTGTTGTTAGGATATTCTCCAGAAACAGGTTTGAACCTCGAACGCTACTCATGTGTCATTACGTGTGTGTGTGTGTGTGTGTGTGTGTGTGTGTGTGTGTGTGTGTGTGTACAGGTTTACAGTGATCTCCCACTCTGTGATTTTCTTTTCATTCTCTTAATCTCTCAGTATACTATCTATCTGAACATATAATTACTTTTTTGTGGGGACAGGGGTTGAACCCAGGACACTGCATACGCTAAGTGCTTACTCTATCACTGAGAGTATATCTTCAGTCCATATTTTTTATAAAACCTGTGTTTAGTAGCTATACACACAAAATAGATTTCCTCAACATTCACATATTCATAAAATGCAAAGAACATCTACAAAATTAGTAAGATGAAGACAATCCAATTAAAATATAGGCAAACTATCAGAAGGGTGATTTACAAAAGAGAATGGTCCAAAACAGATGGTTAATAACCATAAAGGCTTTCGAGAAGACTCAAAGAATTCCAATATGGAAAGTATTGTTTGGGTATGTTGGTGCATGCCCAGAATCCCAGAATTTGGAAGGCTGAGGCAGGAATGTTGTGAGTCTAAGACCAGTCAGGGTTACATGACATAAAATTGTCTAAAAAACAAACAAACAAACACCCCACACACCGCCTCCAAAAACAAAACAAAACAAAAACCCAAGTATTGTGGCTCATGCCTATTCTCCTACCACTAAGAGGTGGAGGTAAGATCAGGAGTTCAAGGTCAGCTTGGACTACAGAAGAACATGTCTCAAAAAAAAAAAAAAAACTACAAAACAAAAACAAAAAATAAAAAACAAAAAAACTCCACAAAGTATAATGCTGATCACAAGAGACAGATATGCAAACACACACACACACACACACACACACACACACACACACACACACACACACATTTAGATCAGAATTGGGATTTTCCTACACCAGACTATGAAGGCCTTGAATATCGGGTTAATGAGTTAGGGAAACCAGTAATTCCACATGCACTGACAGTTGTTACAGTTTAAAAAATAAAAACTTCCCAGGAAATACATGGCACACCATCCTCACACTTAATGCCTTTAGACAACATGTTATATCCTCACAGATTATGTGGGTTAGGAACTTTAAAAGGGTAGAGCAAAGTCAGTCTTGGTCCAATCCCAAGTAGGTTAACTAAGAAAACTCATCAGCTGGCTCTGACTTGTTCACTGGGACAGGAGTCATCAAGGAAGCAACTTTATTGCTAAGCCTGACAATGAGAACTCCAAAACAAAAACAGGCTGTTGTTTTGAAGACCTGAGCACATCATCCCTATGCTTTCTATGTGGTCCATTTGCAGTGCAGGTAAGTTGATTTTCAAACCCAAGTGTCTCCTGAGGATGAGATTAAAGTTGTCTCACTTCTTAGGACCTCACCTCATCAGTCATGTAGCATTAGTTCACAACACATTGATAAACATTTTGAACCTTTAAGAGACAAGTATACCATACCACATTTCAGAAAGTGATCTGACATTTTGCCAATGATGACCTTACCAGTCTCTCCTACCTTCTAACACCCCAACTTCTTCCTCAAAGTAGTTTGGGAAAATGTTGAAGACATCAGGAACATAATAGTTTCGAAAATGAGAAAAGACTTGATTAAAATATTCTTACTAGAAAACAGCAAACCATCACAAAAATGTGAGTGCATGCTAAAGTTTAAAAGCTACAAAAGAATGCTATATAAGAAACATGAGCAAGGGATTTAAAAATAACAATTAACTTATGTAGGTGGGATCAACTGCAGAGTGGAACTGACAAGAACCAGATCAGAGAACTTAGATAGATTCACAGAATTTACAAACTTGAATTAGTGAGAAATAGTCTAAAAACTCAGCAGTGGCCCAGGAACTGCTACTACAATGACAACCTAAAACTCATACAATTGGAGTTCCAGAGGAGAAAATGTGGGCCTAAAAGAGACATTCAAGGAAACAGTATCTGGGAACTTCCCAATTTTGAGAAGGACATAAATCTACAGATTCAAGAAGCTGAGTAAACCTCAAGCTGGAGAAATCTACAGAAATACAAGGCATGCCAAAGATGCATTTTGAAATACTAAAAACAAAGAAAAAAATCTTAAGATCAATCGGAGAGCAACAACATATTATCTGTGATGGTGAAAGTAATTCTCACTTGGATTTCTCAGGAGAAACCACGAGAGACAGAAAGTCCTTTCAATTTTAGATGGGGGGAGGGGGAAGCACTCATCAGACACCAAACACTCCTGCTTACGGTTCCAAAGTTTTGTTTTAAACTAACCTTTGTGACTAAAAACTAGAGATTTTTCTACTTTCCGGGTCTGTTTGGATGCATCCCCTACCTCAGCTATAAAGACGTGCTTTTAAAACTAAAAGGGCAGAGAAGGATGGGTGGGTTCAAATTTAGTTCTCCCACTGATGAGCATATAGGACAGAGAGTAGACGATCAGTAATAACCTGAATGGGGAGAAATGAATTAGTGAGTCATGAAAGAAGTGTCTCAACCTGAATTCTGAGCTGCGAGGAGAGGGGGAAAAACTGCCAAAGGTGAAAGTTTGCAACTAAGGCAGGAAGAGTTAATGAAAAACAGGGTGGACCTGAGATGCGTGGGCAGCCCCAGAGCAGACTCTGACTAATTTCTAGCAGGCAGGCTAACAAGGCTCAGGCTCATCCTTTCTCCGGGAACCTCTGGCGACCTTGCCGCAGGTGGGATGCTCCTAGGACCAAAGGGTTCCGCGCGGCCCAGCTCAGCGGCTCTGCACCCGGGGTGATGGCAGCTCCGTTATCCTGGCACCGCCCCGCGCGCAGCACGCCTCCCCTTCCTCAGGCAAAACCACCCACAGTGCGGGCCGCAGCAGCTCACCTGTCCACCTGCAAGGTGTGCGGGGTTGCCCACAGAAGTCCTGGCAAAGCTTCACCAGAACCGGAAGTCCCCCGCCCGGTCGTGACGTCATAGCGCCGCGCCGCTCCCGGAAGTAGGCACCCTCAGAAAGCTTTCCTGGCGAGCATCACGAGTGTGAGAGTTTTGATGGCAGCTTGGTAGGTATGCGGTCCCTAGCCAGTGAGGTCGCTGGCAGTACATAGAGAGTTACTCTTATTTCATCTGAATTTTACACGTTTTCTGTTCTTTGTGGGTTTTGATTATTTCGTTTTTCCTCTCCTCCCACGTCCTTGCATTTTTTCTCTACATCTGCCCCCCCCCCACCATTTCCTTTCTTCCGTCACCAGTTGCTTTTCTTCACTTCTTGAACACAGGAAAGCTGACTCTCAGTTAACCTCAGCGTTAGTATTCCGCGTCACATACTCTGCACTTTGGAACAATGCGACTGTCCCAGAGGTACATTCAGCTTACTGCAAACTCCAAGATCGAATCCTCGGCACTTGGTACATTGTAGGCGATCAGTGTATTTCTGTCCTAAAAAGTACTGTAGCTGACATGGCATTCTTATATCCAGAAGAAGCAGCACGGGACTTAGAAAAATCACAGTAATTATCACCCATACAAAGAAACGAAGCTTTGCTCTTGTATTCAGTACCTCAGTGATGGTGCGACCATCCAGCCAGCTGTGGAATGTAAACTGCTAAACTTCTTCATTACTCTTCCTTGTCAGTTCTACTTTCCGTATCCAATAGGTAACATTTAATGGCTATTTAAAAAAAAAAAAAAATCCTGGCCGGGCGGTGGTAGCGCACGCCTTTAATCCCAGCACTCGGGAGGTAGAGCCACGCGGATCTCTTTGAGTTCGAGGCCAGCCTGGACTACCAAGTGAGTTCCAGGAAAGGCGCAAAGCTACACAGAGTAAACCCTGTCTCAAAAAAAAAAAAAAAAATCTATTCACTGTGCTAAGAGTTTTTCCTGAACTAATTTTAAATCCTCATGGCAGTTCAGTGAGGTCAATATGAAAAGTGATCATTGAAGTCTGGAGACATAAATACATAGAATAAGTGATTATGACATTATATGATATGTTCAAAGTGGTATCCCACATGCACACAGTTTTATGTGTTTAAATTTCCCACCACTAATGCTATAAAACTATGTTTATATGATGCCACACTTGACCTACCTCTCCAACAACAGTATACATCCCGATGTCAATGCAAAATGGAAGTAGAATCTTAAAAACAACTGGAAGCCGAGGTACAGGACTCTCTCCATCTCCTGACTTCAAATCTCTCTAGATATCTGTTCCATCCTTCTTTCATCCACAGGCTGTGTGACAGAATGCATTAACACAGTAATGTAACATCTCTTTTAATTCATGCACATGTGTCTGTAATGCATTACCTCAGCTGATTTATGTTTCTGATGTCACTGAACCTGTGCCAGAAATAACTAAAGGTTCAGTCTTTAAAAGGTAACAACAATCTTTCCAGACTTGATCACCCCACAGTGTACAATGAGGAATGGAGAAACTAAGTAACTTTTCAAAAGTCAGTTGGGAGAGCTAGGCTCAGATTACTGGCAGCAACTTCTCAACTGTTCCTCATGTCTTCGCTGGACCTGCTTTGAGGATATACATGCTTTAACTAATTGTCATATTTTTGCACACAATGTTCCCTTTGCTACATGACAGACTATAACTGATGTGATTTATTTAAGTAGCTGAGTGTCTCTCAGACCTGCAGAATTCATTTGGCATGTGTCATGCAAGCTGTAATTGTGGAGCTATTATATATTGAGGTTTGGAAATAAAATACTCCTCCCTCCCCCATAACTAAGTGTTGAAAACTTGGTTTTGTCATGCAGGATTGTTCAGAGGAGGAGCATCTGAGAGGTGATTTGACCATTGATAATGCCATGTCTGAATGGGCTGTTAGAAATTGAGGGCTGGTTGAGGGAGGCAGATCATTGAAGGAATGTGCCTTTGATGAATGTCTTCTCTTATTTCTGTGTCCTTCCTGCACAGCTTTGCAATCCCACACACTCCCCACCATGATGCTGTACCTCACCACAAGCAGAAGCAGTGGACTGAAATCTCTCAATTGGTAAGCCATAATAAGTTTGTTGTTTTTTGTTTGTTTTGAGGCAGGGTCTGTCTACATAGCACTGGCTGTCCTAGAACTCACTATGCACACCAGTTGGCCCCGAACTCAGAGGTCTGCCTGCCTCTGCCTCTCAAGTGCTGGGATTAAAGGCATGCACCATCATGCCCAGCCAAAATAAGTATTTCATCCTTTAAATTTCTTTTAGGTGTTTTGGCACAGTGATGAAAAGTGACTGACACAATGTGTGTACCTCTTTCTTTTTTCTATGCTTTTTTTTTTCACATCAGTTTCCAGTTCCTATTAACATGAGATTTCCCTGTAAATCATTCTTTTACAATCTTTAAATGTTAAAATCCATGTGCATTATTCACTTATTTGAAGGTCTGGAGAATTTTGAAATGACTTTCTATGCATTATCTTTATTTGTACTTCTTGAATTTTAGTGTAAGAATCCCCTGGTTTGTTATGACAAATGATTATGTAGTAGGTCTCAGATGGAGCCTAGAATTTGCATTTTAAACAAGTTGCCATGTGCTGCTACTTCTGGTGAGTGTTAGGCGACATTTTGAGTGACTCCTCTCTATAATAGTAATAGAGAAAATTCTTAGGGGTAAGGTGATAAATAATCTTCATTTATATTAGTAGGCATATGAAAATATTGGTAAATTTATGTCTTGTAATGTATGCCCTACACCAGATGTTTCAGAATATTTCTGGGGAAATCGATCTGTACTGCATCATTTATCGCAATATGTTAGATACTGTTCTGAGTGCCAGGAACAAGAGAGAAAGCTCTTTGTTCTCCTGTGGGCAAACAGGTAAACATGTGATGATATAAGAAAAATTAGGTGGGACCACTAGAAAAGCATGGAATCTCAGTCCTGATGGCCTAGTGAACGATATTTGCAGATTCCTTCTCCTCCTCGGTCTCCTTGTATCTGCAGCACTCTCCTTGCTCCCTTTTCTTCTGACTAAAATCTCTCCATAGGTGATTACATCCAGTTGCATATATTTAAATGTTGTGTATAAGCAGATAAATCTCAAGTCCATACTGACAACCCAGAACTTTCCAATGAGCTCCAAGCTTGTCGGTAAATCAGCCTATCCAATATCTCCACTTGAAAGACAAATGGGCATGATAAAGTTAGTGTAGTCTACCCACAACTGTTCATTGTCAGCTATAGATGTACCCCAATATAAAATAAAGATGGGACCTGAAAACAGTTTGGAGCTAAGACAGTTTTTTTCATATCTTGACTTTAAATCACTTTGGACATCTATTTTATCATTCTTTGATCCAAAGTCAGATGGATGAAGGGGGAAAGGGGCGAATGATGTGGGAGAATCTCTGACTAAGGAGTTACAGGAAAGATGAAAAGTGACTTTTGAGCTGAACAGTGCATTACTTGTGTGAGAGTCTCTGAAACTTCGTACTTGGCAAGATGATGGTAACATTCAAGATGGCGTCTTTGCCAACAGCCTGAGTCCATGAGCAATTGCTTCTACCTATCATCTACCTGCTTTCCTGTGAAGGACTCATATTATGAAAAAGAAGGAACCTGTGTTGTTTGTTTCAACAGTCTTGTTAGTTATTGGAATACAGTGTGCCCTGTCTAGGTTGTTGCAGAGGGATAGCCACAGTGAGATTGTCTTTCTACTTGATTTTAATTCCAAATACCTGGGGGAGGAATTTGTGATTAGCCCAGCTTAGTCTGGTGTCCAACCATTTTCCAGTCACCAATGGCAAGTGCTAATGGCCATATTGTTCCTCTGCCAGCAAAGTGATTGATCATAGTGAGTGGGGCAGACTTCCACAAAGGAGTCCATTAGAAGGGTAGGTGGCCATAAAATGAGGTCACTGTATAGTGACTTTAGTGGCATGCTTTTACCTTGTGCGTAAAAGGACTAGAATCGCATTGTTCTTTCATACTTTATTGACTACTTATTACATTCCAAGCATTCCTCAAGGCCAGGTCTCCAAGGGAATCCAAAGAAAAAGCTCTGCATAGTATAGATACACAATAAACAAATTGAACCGATTAATATATAAGGATAGTGTAAGAAAGTAAAAGTATTTTTCAAAAATATTTTTGTAGAGAAAGAAAGAAGACATAGAGTTGGCTAGGTAGGGAGGATCAGGGAGGAGGTGGGAGAGGGGAACCATGATCAGAAAAATACTATTTTCAGCAAAAAGATTTTATATATATATATATATATATATATATATATATATATATATATATATATATATCTTTGAAATTTTTTCTCATAAAATGCCTTTTGTAGAGATATTGGATTATTTAACTTTTCACATAGGAACCTTGTTTTCTTTTTCTTAATCTTTTTGTTTTTCTGAGCGTTTCACACATGAATGCTGTGTTTACATCATTTCTACTCCTCTTTCTCTATTGCTCCAACTTCTCCCATGCCCTTCTCAAGTTTATGATCTCTTCTGCAATTATTTCTACACACACACACACACACACACACACACACACACACACACAACCTCCTGAGCCAATTTAGTATTTCAGTTATGTGCACGTGTCTAAGGCTGACCACTTGGAATTGGATAACCCATCAGGGGACTTGTCCCTGGAGAAAACTGCTTTCCTCCTCTCACTAACCATTGGTACTTATAGCCCTTTATCTAGCAGTGAGGTCTGGTGAAATTTCCCTCATTCATCCGGACATGTTGAATGGTGCTGTAATCACAGAAGGCTTGTGCAGAAGCCATAGTGTTGAGAATTCCTGACTGCAGCTCCTGTCATATCAGGAAACATTACCTAGCAACAGTTGTCCTGATCCTCTTTCTCTTACAGTATCTCCACCCCCTCTTTCATAATGTTCCTGCCCATCTTTGGTGAGGTGTGGGAGCTACATTTATCTGTGGGTATAAGATTGTGTATTTATGATACAGTTAGAAATTCTATTAGTTCAGGAAAATGGAGGTGGTGGCTTTTTCTGTAGGGTCCATGACCTCTTCACCCATGAGATGTTGTCTATGATTACAGTATCAGGCATGAGTTTCCTCCAATTGTACAAGCCTTAAGACCAGTTAGACAGTGGTGGTTTACTTCCAAGATAATAGTGCTACTATTATACCATTGGGGATTGTGGTGTTTTGAAAAAAAAAAAAATGGCCCCTATAGGCTCACAGGGAGTGGCACTATCAGGAGGTGTGACTTTTTTGGAGTAGGCGTGGCTTTGTTGGAGGAAGTAAGTCACTAGGCAGGCTGTGAGGTCTCAGAAACTCAGACTAGGCCTAGAGGCTCACAGTTCATTCCTGCTGTCTGTTGATCCAGATGTACAACTCTTAGGTACCTCTCCAGCACCATGTCTGGCTGCATGTTGCTGTGCTTGCTGCCAGTCAATAATGGACTAAACCTCTGAACTGTAAGCCAGCCCCAAGTAAATGTTTTCCTTTGTAAGAGTTTCCATGACCATGGTGTCTCTTGACAGCAATAAAACCATAACTAAGACAGGAATATATTGCTGGACCAACCACTGTTACAAAAGGAGAAAACAAAGGGGTGAATGGAGACTGGGGAGAGGGGAGGAGAGTGATCCAAAAGAAGAAGAAGGAAGTAAATAAATATCACACTAATGATGTTTCACAAAGCCATAGGGAAACATATTTACAAATTCACCTAAAAATACATATGCATTATATATAAAGGTACTGTATATATACACACAGAGAGAGTTTAAGTATAGTTACACTATATGGGTTAATTCCAGGAGCAATAGACCATCTTAGAAAAAATTCTGAGTGCTAGGCATGGGAAACATCCTTTGGTCAAGGAGGCTGATGTCTAAGCAACTCCCCAAACAGCACAGGTTATTGCCATTTTCCTTGCTTGCCCTCCAAAACTTGAAGGTAGACCCTCTTGCTGAATACAACACATACTTTGGACACAGGCCTTATAGGAATCAAGCTGGAGCTGGCCTGAAAGTATTGTCCTCAAGGACTAGCTCTCCATACCAGAAGGTGCTATACAGGCTGCCAACAGAGAAAAGTACAAGTATGCTATTTTAATCTTTAGCAAGTATATGAAAAAACAGAAATAATGGTTACAGACTGCCAAATACATTAATATAACTAAAGTGTTCTGTATGATAGTTAATAATATAGAAGGCAGTCAGATAGATAACATCTGTCATCAGTAAAACTTGGAGATTCTCCCTAAAGAGCTGTTCTTATTGCATTGCTTTTACAAAGGCATTTAAAGGAATTGAACAAAAATCTGACAAATAGCAACATTTAGATGTGTCTGTCATAAAAATTATACAACATATACACATATTAACCTATGTATGTACATGTGTGAGTATGTTGTAGAGAGACAATACGTAGTGTTTTTAACACCTTCAATATAATTCACCACATATATTCTCACTGTGACTCGAGATGTGTTGTCTTAATCCATGCTGTGTCCATTAGTCCTTTTCAGTGAGTCCACACAATAAAGAAGCTTTTAGTGGCAGGGCAGGTTGGAGTGAGGATAAGACAAACATGAACACTGTAGTTCAGATATCTCCATAAACTCAAACAGGTCAGCATTAGCTTCAGATGGACTCCTCCTTACAGCACAGTGTGTTCCCATTTTATTGAAGTTCTCAGAAGCTCACTGCACCATTCAGTGAGGTTTTTGTGGGCTAGTAACAGTACTCAGGACTTTTACAAATCATTCCTTTTTTTAATGAAGACTTCATATTCTCCAGTAAAATAAAGATCAGGGTTTTCACAGATCCAAATACCTTTCCATGCAATTCTTCTTTCCAAATGTGGGAAACACAATGATGGCTCTTTGGAGATGCTACAGTCCTAACCTTGGGAACTGCTCCATGCTCGATTTCATGGTTGAAAGGATATTGCCAATGTGCTGAAGATTGTGATATGGAGAAAATTATCTTGGGTTCTTCAGATGGGACCAAAGGAATCACAAAGGTCGAAGAGGGAGGAGGAGGGCCAGAATGACACTGTGACATTGGAAGCAGTGGAGGGAGACAGGAGTGTGAGAGTTGAAGCAATGACTTGATGGGAGACTCTGCATTGCTGCCTTGTAGAGAGAAGACAGAAGCCTCAAAGCAAGGGATGCAGGAATTGCTGGGGGAAAGAAAAAATATTCAGAGGAAGCATAGGCCGGTCAACACCTCCATTTCAGCCCATTGAAACAAACTTTGATGTTCTGACTCCCAGAACAGATGTTGTTTTAAGGGACTGCATGTGTTTCAGAAGTCACAGCAGACTGATAGATCAACGGAACATATGTCCTTACAATTTCTGCTTTAAACATAAATGGGCCGGGCGGTGGTGGCGCATGCCTTTAATCCCAGCACTCGGGAGGCAGAGGCAGGCGGATCTCTGTGAGTTCGAGGCCAGCCTGGGCTACCAAGTGAATTCCAGGAAAGGTGCAAAGCTACACAGAGAAACTCTGTCTTGAAAAACAAACAAACAAACAAAAAAACACATAAGTGGATTATATTAGCTGCATAGGTGTCACGCTTCTGAGTGCTTGTTACTGTCCTTGCACTCTTGTGGTTTCTCTACTACACCTTTGCCTTCTTAACTTTGGAAACCTTTAAACATCTCATGCTTGCCTACCTTTTCTCAGACCAGCTCCAGTCAAAGAACTGTGGTCATGTTGTCAATATGGAGTGCAAATCCATTCCAGGATCCCATTTCATTTATGATTATCTATGGAATTCTTACCTGAAATTGAAAAGGTGAAACCAAGTTTGAAAAGAATTGGTGAATTCTGATATCTTTAAAGTCTCCAAACTTCTGGTTGTGGAGTCTTTCATATCTAATATTTCAGGAAGACTAGGAAAGCATGTGCTGTAACTCCCCTCCCCTCTCCTCACCTAGTCTCCCTCCCCTCCCCTCTCTCCCTCCCTCTCTTTTCTTCCCCCTTTACTTTCCTTCTCTTTCTTTTTAATTTTCCCCTGTGGATGTTGAAACTGAGATATCAATCTCAAAGTATGTTGAAAGCAGAAAGATGTGTTAATTTTTTGGCAGTTCACACCTGATATTCTGTGTTTGGAGAATGTCCCATGTGGTGAATCCTATTACATTCTAAGCCCTGTGCTAGTCCTGTTTTGGGAAACCTCCTTCTGGTCAAAGAGATGCAATTATTCTGTGTGAAACTATGCTGATGCTGCCAATGACCTTGTGGACAGGTTGGACAGTGTGCTCTTAAGAAGAAAGAGAAGTTCAGAAAACTGTGGATTAGATAAGGAGGTCTGTGACTGAAGACAGTTCTTGAGTCTTGCCTTGAACGATAACGTTTGTGTGAAGGTAACTGAAAGTTGCATTGTAGTCAAGGTGATTAATTCAGCAAAATATATAAAATGGTTTAATATGGCATGATCCATTTATCCAGCATAAGACACCTGGTAACCATGCCTTTGGCCAAAATATCCTAGTATACAGCCTTGGAGAGTAACAAACTCTGACTCTCTGAACTTTAGTCAAAATAGAAACAAACCACAAGTTCAGATCTTTGTGGGCTCCCACAGAGTGACTTATCTAGGACAGTTCTGAGGTTATGCTAGGTGAATGTTGCAGGTTCTTGGCTAGTGACTCGATCCTTTTGGCCAGGGATGGATCCTTAGGGCTCTTGGCTGTGTCTAGGTTCTTACTTCTTCCCACCACGGCACCTTTCTTCCATAAAAATGGCCTGTGTTGGAGCTGATTAGTAGTTTGACAATTTGAAGGTCTCTTTTCTTTTTATTCCATTTCTTGTTTCCCATCTAAGTTTACATCATTCCCTTAAAAATACCGTGAGCATTTGTGTATCAATTTGTAATCCTCCCTGTTAATACAGAAGAGGCACTCACACATCTCGCAGTAAGACTGTCTCCGCCTTGCATTAGGAGACGTTACCCAGACTGTGCCCTTAAGATTCTTAGCTGCTCCATCCCTTCCCCATTGTTTCTTGGCTTTGTCTTCAAGCTTGCAGAATGCTGTACAAACCTTAACCTCTATCCTCTTACCCCAGATTTTCCTTTTACGTGTGTTTCCTGGGGCTGCTGTACCAAATCATCACGACCCTGGGTGACTTAAATCAACAAATTATTTAACAATTCTGGAGATGAGTCAAGGCATCCATCAGACTTTGCCCCCGTTTTTGTAACAGTCTCTAACTCTTTTAGCTTATGTTTGCATGTAAACATGTTGTATGTTATAGATGCACATGTACATGTGATTTGTCCACCTTTGTGCCTGTTCCGGAGGCTGGAGGACTACATTGGGTGTCCCCCTTCATCACTCTCCACCTTATTCCTTTGAGGCAATGTCTCCCCCTGAACCCAGAGCTTGCAGTGTTTGGATAAACAACAAGTAGAAAGCCCCGTGATCGTTCTGTCTCTGCTTCTTACAGCACTGGGTTTATAGGTGCTCATGGTGCCATTCATAAAATCTTTCCTTAGCTTCCCACATCACATCGTCTTCAGTTTACAGACTCGCCCCTCCAGTCTGTCTCTCTAATCGTGTGGCTGTCCTCTTGTATAATAGCAGTGTGATCGTCAACTTCATAAGGGACCCTCCTCCAATGGTTTATCATCTTACCACGTACATTCCAGTTTTGGTGATAGAACCAACAGTGTCCCTAGATCACTTTCGTAATTCCAGGCACAGTTTAGGGGTTGTTGTATTTTAAAAACAGCACATGAAGGAGTCACACTATACAACAGGGCCCACGTAGGAAGTTTACTTAGAGGAGGGCAAAGAGAAGGGGGCAGGGACCGGTCCCTGGGGATGATGAAGGGAAAGAGAAAGGAGACTGGAGGTGGGCAAGGCCCACCTTTTATAAGGAAACATAGCGAATGCGCACAGGAGGTACTCTTAGTGGCTGCAGCTAAGGTACATCCTGTCAGAACCCTAAGGGCTAAGGCATTGCTCCACTTTACAGTGGTTTAATTATTATCTATTTCTCTCAACTAATAAGCATTTTATCTATAAAATGATTCAAACATCCTAGTTCTTATCCAAATTCCTCCTGAAGGAATTCCACCCATTGGTGATTACCATGGTGATTGTAAAATAACCCTCAACTGCCCTGACAGTTCCCAGTAGGTCCCTGACATACTACTGGAAGCAAGAGACCTCCTTCTCCTTTGTCTCTTTGCTTATGAATCCCAACGGATGCAGGGCATGTGGGCCAGACTTTTTGTTGCCATGACAGAAATGTCAGGCAGAGCAATCTTAAGAGAAAAACTTGAGTTCAGCATTTGCTTTCAGAGGTTGCAGTCTATAGTTGGCTGACTCCATTGCTTCAGGGCCCATGGTGAGGCCGAGAGTCATGGGAGGAGGGCATGGTAAAGCAAAGTGGCTTACTTCATGGTGGGGAAGGAGACAGAAAAGGAGAGGATGAGAGGAGAAAGAGAAGGAAGAAGAGAGACACCAGGACAGGCATATCTCTCAAAGGTCTGTCCTGAGCTATACACTTTCTCCAGGCAGACACCACCTCTTAATAGTCCATTCAATATGAACCCATCAATGGAGAAACCCATTGTGAAGTTTGTGGGAGCCCGTTCTCGGTTCCTCGTGGCTTTACCCAGCAGGTCCGCATAGAGGATGATTAGACCACGGGCCTGAGTGCAGGTGTCTAAGATGGTCTGCACTTGGCTGTGCTGGGGGAGGAGGTCTTTTGCTCCACCCCTTGGCATCTCTATAAAAACCCTGGGGCAGAGGCAGTCGGGGCTCGTTGGAATAGGTTCCAGGCCCTCTCGAGGCTATCCTTTATTTTCTATCTGTTTGTCTCCGCGATATTCTCCGCAATAAATCCTTCTATCTAATATTTCCTGCTGCTCGCACTCAAGAAAACTCTGGGGAACTGTGGGGGTGGTTGGGTAAACGCCCCACAGAAGTTAATGCCAGGAAACCTCAAAGCCTGCCCCCACACTGACACACTTCCTCCAACAAAGCCACACCTCCTAACAGTGCCACTCCCTATAAGATTATGGGGGCCAATGACATTCAAACTACCACACTGTCTCAGAAAAAAAAAAAAACTGAGAATGTTCATGGAATTTGTATCAGATTAAATGATCTCTACTGCCAAAAATATATCTTAAAATTAGTATAATTTTAAATGGCTGAGTATAGAAAGTTAAGAGTACCACCTTGTTTTAAAAATAGGGAAAATGTGGGCTAGGGAGATGGCTGAGTCCCTAAAGTGCTTACTGTAGAACACAGAGAACTGTGTTTAGTTCCACTCACCCTCATGAACAGCTGGGCACAGTGGCATACACTTGTAATCCCAGTCTGGGGTGGGGAGCGGCTCTCTGACCTGCCAGAATAACTTAACCAGTGAGCCACAGGCTCTATTGAGATATTGCGTCTCCAAAAACAACATGGGTGCTAACAAGATGGCTCATTTGGCAAAACATGTGGTACAAGCATTAGGACCAGAATTTGAATGCCTGGTGCCCACATAACTGCCAGTTGGGCATGGCATCCCACCCACAATCATAGGGTTTGTGAGGCAGGGACAGGGGATCCCAGGGCAAGCTGTCTGGCAAGACTAACTGGATTAGGAAGTTCTGGGATCAGAGAGTGACCCTGCCAGAATATATAAGGTGGAGAGTTAGTGAGGAAAACATCAGACTTCAAACCTGGCTTCTACATACACTCACACATGTATCCACACATGTGCCCACATACTTAAAAATGCAAAAAAGTATATGCATACATATCATAGTCACATACACATGGGAAAAACAAAACACCAAAACAGACAGTTCCTGAGGACTTATGCCTGAGGCTGTCCTCTGACCTGCATACACACATGCACCTACACGCATAGGACCTCCAAACACACACACACAAATACAAACAAAAAATAAAAATAGGGACAATGTTCCTATAAAATTACCCTAAAATTCAGACTGTAAATATGATCTTCGATTTTTCTTTTAACTCACTGGCTCCCAGAAGCTGTGTGGTCTTTGTAACTAGCACTCTGCAAGAGTGCTTGCTTAATACATATTTGTGAGCAGAAAGAATAGTCAGACAGTAGGAAACAATGTATAAAGACACATTGGCAAATCTCCTTGATCTGAAATGGATTAGATGATGGTCAGTTACTGTAAATGTATAATTTGAGTAGATTTCAATATGGAGCAATGGCCGTTAAGACATTGGTCCTCTGGTGGGAAATTTGTTATCTTTGGAGCTGGTTATAAACATTGTAGAAGGTATATGCAGTGGTGCCACGTTGTTTTGAAATTACATCTAGCAATGTGAACTGTCTGAAGGCCAAGGTTATGACTTGAAATCAAAATAAACCGGGCATACTGGAACCCCGGGCTGTCTGATAGGAGACATCTATGGAAATGTTGAAACTTCCTGTCATGAGCTCTGCCTCGTGCTGGGTTTTAGATTGCATTCCTGGATATGGCTTCTGCCTCCAACTCACAATGTCATGTGGGGCAGGCATCTCAGAGAAATACTATCTTTTAAAGGCCTGGTAAGGACTCTGAACTTAAAGGGAATAAGTCAACCTAATAATGTTTTCTGGGATTATATTCAAATTCAAATTTCCTGGCTCATCATTGACACTATTGCTCATTAAAACATCAGGAGAAAAATAAAACCCAAATCATAAGAAAATAAAAAGTGAAAAAAATTAAAATTTATAGGCTATTACAAATGATAGAATCATTTTTAAAATAAATATGAAAAACACTTTTCTTGAGAGTGGGTAAATGGTTTGAATTTTTAAATTTGGATATAAGGAAAACATTAGCATTGTGAAATAATGATAAACACGTATGGGAGCAAATACTAAATACTCACTCCCATACACAGCAAGTCACGAGTCATTCTAGATTATTCCGGAGTTTTCTGTTGGAGATTTCTTCCTTTCTGACTCCACACAGATTCATGGTAGTGCTCTCAGGAACCAATGAAAGTTCCTGTTTTCTGAGAATCCTCTCTTCCAAGTGTCAGTCTGTGTATTAGTGGAGAGGGGAAGCCCAGGATGAAGGAAGGCATAGGTTGAACTCAGAAGGCATGATGTTGTTGGACATTATTACTGGGAAATTGCCTAATGCAGAGTCTGCTCCAACAGCGTCATCTCTGTAGGGAAGAAGTCAAGTCCAAGCCCAGATCTAACACCGCTTTATGCAGCAAGCCTGAGAGTGGACAAGCAACAGAGCTTCCCAGGGCTCCGAATGACTGTCCTTTTCATGGCTGTTCTTCTGTCTATTGCAAGGCATGCGTGTTCTGTGCCTCTTGAAGTGCAGGATGAAATCTCCTATTTTTCTTGTTTGCTAAGTTCAATCTCTACCTCACTTGGACCTTTACACAATGCATAAAGCACACTCATGAAAGTCCGTTCAACACATCAGCAATTGCATGCATCTTTTAACAAGTAGCTTTTTGTATAGTGATGACTCTTGAGTCTTTTATGTTTGAGACAGGGTCCCATTTTAGTTTCAAACTTGTGCCCACCCTCCTGCTTTGGCCTCTTGAGTATTGGGATTCAGGTGTGTCACCGTACCTATCTTATGACACTTGATTCTTAATAAGAGAGTTGGCTCCTTTTCCAACACATGATTGGAACATTACTTAAAGCCATAGAGTTGTTTCCATATCCCACTTGAGCTTGCTAGCATGATATTCTGTCTAAGCTGACATAATAGTTAAAATGTAAATTACACGGTATAATCTTGAAAACAGATAATGGGCCAAGTTCCTCCAAGTTCTTCCACATCAGGAGGGTTTGCGTTTTTCCTGGGTCTGAGGATGAAACCAGGGCCAAGGTTGACTGTTGGATAAACTTCTTGTGTAAATCTGGTCAGACAGAAGAAATTTCATTTGTGTTGACTCAAATGCACAATAAACATACTTTCTAGAAGATTCCTTTTGTTCCCGACTTGCCCTGGCTGTACTCTTCTACAGGCTGCATCATCCATCCCGTAGACAGCCTTCTCTATCTAGTCAGTCAGTTTGACATGTTCTCTGGAACATGGGGATTCTGGGAGGTCCTTGAAAGAGTGAGAAGGAGGCAGCTGGTCTCAAAGCTCCCTGCTCAGGTGTCTTCTGGATTCGATCCAGTGTCTCCACCAGCTGTAGAAAAATCCTCTCCAAACACAAATCTGTTCCTGCCACATGTACTCACAACTCTTCTAGAACCTGCTCTGGGGGTGTCCCACCTTTCAAATAGTAAACACTCAGGCCTTCTTCTTTCTCCACGTTTTTGTTCATGTGACTCCCTTCTGCCAAGAAGAGCAAATATGCAGACAAATAAACAAAACCACAGGTGAACAAACAAGGCAACAACCCTCGCTAACCTTCAAGGCTCTGTTCCCATGCCTTTTCTTCTTGAAGGAGATAGGCCACCCCTCATCTGCTTGTTCTCAGCATAGCCACAGAACGCATTATTTATGCAGAACTTACATTATAGCTTCATATTCACACACATGTACACCTACACGGGCATGCACTTGTGAGATGTTTTGAGCATCTTGTGATCTGAATCATGTCTTTTTTCCACATGTGTAGTATCAGCTTTTAGAAAGTGATGAATTAATCAAATAAATGAACAGTCCTAGAAGAACCAGAGGTTTTTTGCAACCTAAGAGCTATCTTTATGGAAGAGAGCATTAAGTGTCCCAAGTTAAAAGGAGTTTCATTTTGCCCTGACTCCCTAAGAGGAAATTAAATACAATATGTTGAAAGTAGGGGCGAGTTATTGAGGAGGCATGGGAACTGTGGCCACTGTAAAAGTTGAGTCTTCTTTAAGCTTTGTAACTGTTTAGGTCGCACCATTTTATTCCCTTACAGGAGAAACTTTTAGTCAGCTGGATACCAGGGAAGATAGTGGATGCTGAGAAAAGATTAGATCTCTTATGTGTCCACTCTGGTGAAGTGGTCTATCTATAAATCCACTCATTACTAAAAAAATATTTATGAGTATCTGCCCTTTACCAGGCCCATGCTAGGCTTGCAAAATAAATAGAAATAGTGTAGGCACAGTGAGTTGCCTGCCCAAACATACTGTTCAGTAGTGAGCACCAATGCTTCTCAGGATCCATCTGTGTCTCTAGCTTCTGCACATTTTTCTTGGAAGAACACACTCACTTTTGTAGCTTCACTTACGCTACTTCTACCCCAGATATTGGCTTGCTCTCCAGGTATGTATGTCTTATGCCATTTAGCTCTCTCCCACTGGATGTCTCTCAAGTGTTTCCATGCAACGCATCAAAATCTTCCTCATTATATCCCTCTAATAGTAATTTTTCCTTTCCATATTCACGTAGATGTTATTTCTACTTGGACCCCAAGTCCTGAAACCATCAGCTCTAAGGGGTATTTGCTCAGTGCTTACCCTTGACTTTGAACTGTGAGAATATTTTGGCATACATTGTTATTTGTTCCTTCTTCTTCTTCTTCTTCTTCTTCTTCTTCTTCTTCTTCTTCTTCTTCTTCTTCTTCTTCTTCTCCTCCTCCTCCTCCTCCTCCTCCTCCTCCTGCTTCTGCTTCATTTTCTTCATCATCATCATCATCATCATCATCATCATATCTTTGCTCTCACTTCAGTGTGCAACCTGATTTCAATCTGTTAAGTTTAAATACTATGAAGTTCTCCAACTCTCTCTCCTGTTAGTATCCACATTAATGTTTTCTCACTTCCTCTTGTGATACCTTACTTTCCTCATTCTTTTAGTATACTGTCAGGGATTGGATGGCTTTTTCCCCTGCATAATAGTCTCAGTGTGCAATTAGAAGTTCTACACACCGACGTGTAGATCCAGCAATGCATCTTTTTATAGTGGTCCCAATCTTCTTCTGTTATGATATTTTGCTTGAGGTGTTGATCTCTTTGGAGGGCCATGCTCTTGTTCTGTATTTTTGAAATCCCCAAAGGCTCAACATCATAGCTTAGCCTCCCTTCCTCCCACATCTCTTTGGACTGTGGTAATAGTTCCCTCTCCTCTACTTCCAGAGGGCTTTCTTTGCAGTGTGGTGATGACAATCATCCAGATGAACATACATGAGGAGGAGGCAGGCTATGTCTACAGCCAGTCTTTCTTGTTATGCACATAATTTCAAATAGGGCAATTGGTTATCATAAGCTCTAAGACCTTGGCTTAGATACTGAGTCTGTGGGTAGAGTACACCCTGAACTAACTACCAACAAGATAGCTTTGTTTTTTTGCTCTAGTTAAAAAAGGAGAAAGTTATTCAGAATATATAAATGTCTCATGTAAGTAAAATCGAACCACTTTTTGTGCTCAGCATGTTGATATCACTGGAGGAGCTTAAAAGGAAGGGACAAGGGGCAGCTAATGGGGCTAAGAATGTTTAAAGAATGGAACAACTGTAGCAATGATAACATCTCGAAGCAGCTCCCTAAATACCTTCGTGCCATTTGTGGGGAGCACACAGGGTAATGGTCTGCTTTGTCATTGCTGTTATAAATGACAATAGTTTGGAAATGATCCTTGTATAAAACAGAACATTCTGGAGATGGCATTAGCATTTCTAGGTCACATGAGGTTTAAGTCAGTACACCATTGTAACAAGCAAGTGTTTCTCACCTGAGCATGTGATTTCATTAGAAAGTCAGGTGACAGCTGCTCTGTACAGGGTCTCTACCTCCTGTACTCCCCAGACCTGCTCAGGTAGCTTCTCCCTCCCACTGTACTTCCACAGTCTTCTGGGCTTTTATTATTCTGGGCTGTTTCTGGAACAGACTGTGTATTCCTTAAAAATCTTTAGACCATTTCATAAATTTTTTTATATCTTTTGCTCAACAATAAAATGTGAAGGTTTTTTTGTCTTTTTATGATCACCTTTGCTTAATGAGCAGAATTCTGGCAAAGAAGAGAGCTGTTTGTTCTGAAGTACCCCCATTCCAGAAAGCAGTGAGAGGAGTAGATATCACATGAGTAAAAATTGACATTACTACCTAATGGGGCAGGCATCTACTGAGGATCCTTCTGAGCTAAGACGGGGTCACTGTTTAAAGGCAGCTCTTTCTGTGAGGGTAGGCGGTGGCATTAGCGTTATGGGTCTTTCTTGAGTGACCATTTCTGAGAATGGGGTTAAGGGAAAATTGGAAGAAATAAATTCACGGCTCAGACATTGCATGGGGTAGGTTTGACCAAGCAGCCAGGGGTAAACCAGCCTTTGGTCCTCTGAAGAGGGAGCAGAGAGGGGAGGAGAAAAAGGCTAGAAAGCCTAGAAGACCCAGATTATACTTACCTTTGCTTTGCATCAGAAGCATACTTCATATCCTGTAACTGTGCCTTTCTCTTCAGTGACGGACACAACAGAGCTGACTTCACAAATACTTACTACATATCATTGCTGAATAATGAATTCACTAATCTTATTTATCTCAAAATATCCAAATGGAAGATAGAATCACAGTCAGATATATAGAAATGGATCAAATAATAGACTACATAAGTATATTAATACATAGAAAGATGGATACATAGGTAGATATAGATTATATAGGTATAACTCAGGCGCATACTCTAGAGATTGTGTACAGACAGCATACAAGTTTATTTCGAGAAAAAAACTTATTTGTTTATTTTTTTAATAAGAAAATTTTTTCATTCATTTTACACACCAATCAAATATCCCCTTCTTCCATCCTCCCCGCCCCCCAGGCTCCCCATCCCAACCCACTCCCCACTCCCACCCACAAGAAGGCAAGACCTCCCAGGGAGAGGCACATCCAGTAGAGGCAAGTCCAAGCCCCTCCCCCTGCCTCAAGGCTGCAGGAGGTGTCCCATCATAGGTAGTGGGCTCCAAAAAGCCTGCTCATGCACCAGGGACAGATTCTGATCCTACCGCCAGGGCGCCCTCCAAGCAGAACAAGCTACACAACTGTCTCACCATGAAGAGGGCCTAGACCAGTCCCATGCAGGCTCCACAGCCATTGATCCAACTTTCATGAGTTCCCACTAGTTTGGTTTGGTCCTCTCTGCATGTTTCCCCATCATGATCCTGATGCA
The DNA here is from genome assembly GCF_949786415.1 of Peromyscus eremicus. Taxonomy (NCBI): domain Eukaryota; kingdom Metazoa; phylum Chordata; class Mammalia; order Rodentia; family Cricetidae; genus Peromyscus; species Peromyscus eremicus. Next base: position 28,391,716 of record NC_081437.1, read on the forward strand.
CTTGCTCATAGAATCCCTCTTCTCTCTCTTCGACTGGACTCCTGGAGCTCTACCTGATGTTTGGGTGTGGATCTCTGCATTTGCTTCCAAATTGCTCACTGGAGAAAAGCTCTGTGATGACAGTTAGGGTATTCACCAATCTGGTCACTGGGGTATGTCATTTCAGTTCAGACACCCTCTCCACTATTTCTAGTAGTCCAAGCTGGAGCCATCCCTGGGGATTCCTGGGAACTTCCCTAGCACCCGGTTGCTCTCTATCCCCGTGAGGTCTCCCTCTATCATGGTATCTCTTTCATTGCTCTCCCACTCCATCCCTGTTCCAGCTCGACCATCCCGTTCCCTTATGTTCTCATCCCCCATCCCCTACCCTCCATTGCCCTCCCTTCATCCCCAGTTTACTCATGGAGATCTCATCTATTTCCTCTTCCCAGGGTGGTCCATGCATCCCTTTTGGGTCTTCCTTGTTAGCTTCTTTGGAGTTGTGGGTTGTAGTCTGGTTATCCTTTGCTATACTAGAGAGTCATATGGCCTTCGGAGTTACAGAGACTGCTTTTGTTCTTTGACAGCAGTACTGTGGTGCATGCGTGTCCTTGAGGGTTGCAATGTCCCACAAATACTCTCGTCAAATCAAAAGCACTCTCAACTGGACGTAGTGGTGCATGTCTATACCTCAGCTCTCAGAAAGGCGAGACAGGAGGATGAACAGTTCAAGAGAAGTATGATTTACATAGTGGGAGCCTCCCCCCACTTACCAGCCCCAAGCACTTCAAACCAAGTGGTAAGTTAAGGCAGGGTGAGTTTAAATGCTCATTAAAGTTGGCATGGTATTCATTGCTCATGAACTGGTGATATATCTCATGTCCTATGTAGAGTTCATAGTTCTTTGGTTCTCCCATCCATTCCTACCTATTCTGGGCACATGTATGATATACATTGCCTGTTTATTACAAGATTCATATTTCTGTGGTTCACCTATCCCAGTTTGTGTGTTTCTCTAGTATTATTATTATTATTATTATTATTATTATTATTATTATTATTGTAGGGTTTAATAATCTTTTCAACAATCACAAACATTTACTTGTTTCCCTGAATCAGTTTGCAAAATATTTGAGAAGCAACCCAGGAGGCCTCTGAATGTAATCCAAAGGCTCCTTTCTTAAACTGAGATTTGTCTCTCAGTCTTGGACTAAGTCATTGTTTGGAGCCCCACAGATCACAACCAGGGAAGCCAGCACTATTCTTTTCCATCAAAGCCAGGTTGAATCCCACATGTTGAACAGCTGAGACAGTTTACACATGTGACAGCAAGATGAGGAGCTCTTTGGAGGCCATTCTGGCCCAAAACTCAGTGGAAAGCATGATTGTTTAGACACTATCACCACAGCAAATCACGTTAGATTCTTACTGAATATACCTGTACTCATGAGGGGGCAGGGGGAAAGTGGTACATATGAGTTCTGCACAAAAAATCATCACAATTGAAATAAAAATTAGAAACAAATCTTGTCTTTTTGCATTCAAGACCTCCCATATAATTAATGGGCAAAAGCAAAACCTTAACGTGTCCTCATAAAATGAAAATAGTCATTGTGAAAACTTTATCCTTCTCATTTAATAAGAATCGTTAGGCTTTTGTTTTACATGGGAAAAGGGGATCAAAGGCATTAAAGACCAATAATTTAAAGTCAATGTTTTACTGAGTTTTCATAATTAAACTAGATCAAGGACTTTTTAAAGTTCAGAAACAGAAAGTGAACATATTTAGGAAGACACGGCATGAAAGAGAGGAAAGGTCAAATAACCACAAGTCTTTACCTAAAATAACAGAGCTCCTCCCCTCCCCACCACTGTGCTTGATAGAAAAGCAGAGATGAATTGTTTTCATTAACTAAGCATATTCTAATGTTCTGTCGGCTCAATGGAAATCTTGTTACAGTCCCCAGTGGAATCATTTAAGCTAGTATTCTTTATGTGACTCTGCATATAAATATCTAACTTCAGAATTTTAACCAAGATCCAAATCAAACAAAATTAGTTCATTTCATCTTTCAGTTAGACATTGTTCAACTAACGCACAGGTGTACTCTTTGGAAAGACGCCAGCCAGAAAATACTTGAAACCGAGTATAGAGAAATTACCAGAATTTGCTAAAGAGCATAGGTTAGATTTTTCAATTACTTAAAGAGCAATTTATTCAAATAGCCAGGAGGGGTTTTCATCTCAACTGAAAATGTTTGAGTAGGTTCCATTTTCCCTTCCCTTACTCTTTTGTGTGTGTGTGTGTGTGTGTGTGTGTGTATAAATCTTTTGTGTTTTATTTCCTCTCCCAAAGTACCATACTACTTTTTTGGGTTATGCCAATAAACACAAAGTTCCTTTGAGCTGAAATATGGGCAAACAAGAAAAACACTCCCTTGCTGTCCAGATACTCTTGACTTCTCTGTCCACAGCTGCAAGGATAAACGATACTCTTGTTGCTTTGTTCTGCAAATCAAGCTGAAACTCTCAGAAGATTAGATTTTCTTACAGGCTTCCAGTAATAATACTCGGTCACACAAGGAATAGATGCAGCAATGGTTTCAGATAATAACAATGTGTGGACTTGGGCGTTTGTTGTCATCCAGTGTTGTAACTGTTTAGTCCTCATCAGAACGCCATGTAGTTGAAGTCAGCAAGCAGGTCATCATTCTCGCTCTGTAGTCTTGACCTCCAACCATGAGAGTGTGCCTGTCTCTACCACTTGGATCCAGCTGTGGTGGATGGATTGGGAAACATGCTTCCCTACTCTTTCATTTTGTCTCACAAGAACCTTGAAATTGCTGGGCAGTGGTGGTGCATGCCTTTAATCCCAGCACTCGGGAGGCAGAGGCAGGTGGATCTCTGTGATTTCGAGGCCAACCTGGGCGACAGAGCGAGTTCCAGGAAAGGCGCAAAACTACACAGAGAAACCCTGTCTCGAAAAACCAAAAAGAAGAAGAACCTTGAAATTGAAAAAAGATGCTTCTAGGTTTTACTTTTTTAAAAATACAATATGATCAGCTCAGTTTTCTTACCTTTACAAAAATATCTGGAAATGTAACTGTCTTTCTTTAATTCTGGCCCACAAGATCTGGGAGCATTCTTATTGGTTGCTGCAGAAAGTCTTTTTGGTTTAAAAAAAAAAAAGATCGTTTGGGAAACAAGAGGGTCCTGGCTGCCCCTCTCCAATCATCACCTCATGCTGGATTCAGGCTGAGCCAGTAACATCCTGGAATGGGAAGTGCAGCATTAGCTGGAGAGTCATTAGAATTCCTCATCTGTCCTCTGGTCTTGTTGAATTTGATTGTATCAAAGTTCTGGGAATGTCCATGCGTCCTGGCATTCACATGCTTTGTAGATTGACGAAGGGTGGGCTGGGAGGTGGGCATCTTTCTTATTCACAAGTGTGTGACTCTGATTGGATGTTTAGACTCTTTCTACTCTATGTTCAGACTTCATCAAACTGGTGAAGTATAGAGGACAATCCCAAACAAAGGTACTGTCAAACTGAAAGCCGTGGTCTAGACCAAGGTTACCATTTGTGAAACTATCTGGAATTTGTGGACTACTACCCCACACCAAGGAAGAAAGGACACACTCTACCCCTTTCTTCCTCTTGTCTGCTGTGGATGATAGCATCAAATCCAGAATTGCTTGAATCTCAGAATAGTGTTTGTGAATCTCACGTATCTCTTGCATCTCCTGTTAGTCTAAAGCAACCCCTAAGTCCCCTGGTGTTTGACTTGTAGTGTAGAGACATTTTTGAAGACTCTGAGTCACGTGTTTTGCAGAATATTTTTCAATTTGAAGGTGTCTGATTGTTTTCTTATTAGATGCATGTATGTATATTTGGTAAGAACACTCAATTTTCAATGGCATGTTGCTCTCAAGGCATCTCTTCAGTACAGAATGATGAATTGATCCACAACTGAGTCACATGATTTAGGTGACACACAGATGTATTTCTAGTGTATGTTAAAGAACATGCCATCAGATTTCATCCACACACACTCTTACCTATCCACCCTATATTTGCATTATTTTAGTGAAGGGAGTGGCTCAGTCCCCACCCGCAGCCCTCCTGTATCTGTCTCCTCTTACATGTGAAGGCTAAAAAGAGCAGTCAGATACAAAGAAGGCACAGGATGTAGAAAGAGGCTAAGTGAGCAAGGCTAGGAACTCCCCAGCAGAACTCCGCTTGCCAGTCTGACCCTTAACCAGCAGTCTGTAGAATGGCTTCCTGTAGATTCTAAGAGACAGCATTGGGTGTTTCCTAAGGGTGGCAGTTACTGCTTGCCACGCTGAGGGTCAACAACAACAACAACAAACCCTCAAGCCAAAAGAGGAAGCAGAGAAAAGAGGGCAGAAGTTTGCATGTGGTTCTTTCTTCTATCACAGAATTCACCTGGAAATTGTCACTGAGATGAATCTTGGGCATGGTGCCCCCGTCCTCAACTCCTACCTCCCCATGCCTGCCTCTGCCCCAGTTAAGTGGCAGAGAAAGAGTTGTTTCAGGTGATCATCAGCTGGTGTAGGCATGACTCTAGGCTAGACGTTAGCATCTGTTCCAATTTAGGAGCCACCTGGGAACTGAGCGAGACCAGGTATGAAAATAAACAGCAGGAGGAGAACACGTGTAGCCTTTTGGCCAGTTTCTCACGCTTGATGTCCTTAGGGCATCTGGCTTTGGAGAGTTACCCTTGATCCTTCACGTGACACACACTTGCATTTCACCTATCATGTGCTTTTAGTACTTATCTGAACCCTACAACACCCCGAAGTAAACAGGGTAAGATCCAGAGGGTAGTGAATGATGTCAGTAGTGATAGGGGGCTACTACCTTTATCCCCTGTCCACTGTGGGAAATAGGAAGGATAAGTCAAGCAGCTACATCCCTGAGAATGTGAGCCAGGCCCATGACTGCCAGACATAAGAAGAGAAGAGGGGCACCGGGGTGGACCCTGACTCCTTTTCAAGGTTAAGTCCATTTGTAAGACATGGAACCTTACAAAACCAGTGACCCAGGGCTCTGGAACACCGTCTATACTCAAGGTTGCTCTCGCTGGATGGACTTAAACTTTGTGCCTCTTTTTCAAGATGGTGAACCATGAAGACGTAGACAACACTATATATGTGCACTCAAGTTGCAGCCTGGCATGTGGCTATCTTTGCTGGTGCCAAATGAGTGTCTGAGTGAATGTGAGTGTAAATATACTTCCCAATCTGTAAGAGAGTTGTGTGGCATTCCCCAAGGTCTATATTGTTCTGTAGAGGCTCTGTTCAACATCAGCAGCCATTCTTCCCTCTAAGGTAAAGCCTGAACTCTTTTTCCAGGAGGCCACTTAGTTCCTAGCCTGTGGCCCACTGACAGTTCCAACAGAATACCTGGATCAACTACTGGTTTGCAGCCTGATGACTGTGTGTGTGTGTGTGTGTGTGTGTGTGTGTGTGTGTGTTACACTGTTTTTGTTTTATTATTGTCTCTTTCTGTTCTATGCCTTTTTAAACTCTTTCCACTGTACTAAGAACCAGGACAGCTATTATAATATGAAACATTGGAGCAAGTGTGTGACAAATATCAGTGTAGTGAAGGAATGATGGTGTATATTTTATAGATAGAGGTTCAGAAGTGTGTCACTCCAGTAGAAACATCTTAGAGTCCATAAGATAATGTTCCTGGCCATTGCTTCATCTTCAGACTGACTCATTGCTCACATACATACATACATACATACATACATACATACATACATACATCTATCTACCTATCTATCTATCTAGAGACAGGACCTTAAAACATGAATTACAGGGGTTGGGGATTTAACTCAGTGGTAGAATGCTTTCCTAGCAAGCACAAGGCCCTGGGTTTAATCCTCAGCTTCCAAAAAAAAAAAAAAAAACATGAATTACAGGGCAGGAGAGATGGCTCAGAGGTTAAGAGCACTGACTGCTCTTCCAGAGGTCCTGAGTTCAATTCCCAGCACCCACATGGTGGCTCACAACCATCTGTAATGAGATCTGGCACCCTCTTCTGTGTACATAATAAATAATTGAATCAAAAAAAACTGTAAAAAAAACCTGTAAAAAAAATGGAGTACATATAAATCATATAAAGCTCTCCTGATAAGGACAGAAAGGCTCTTAAGTGTGTCCTTGTTGCTTTCTCACAGGTTGTGACTCCTGTCTGTGCCCCAGACAGATAGAGTAAGTGATCACATTGGTCCAGGCAGGGAGCAGCTATGGACCATTAGTGGGGTCTCTGCCACCTCCAGACCAAAACTGGTATCAGTGAACACAATACCTGTTGAAGCTCCAGGTCATGCCCTGGCAGCATGGAAAGGGTCATAGAGAACACAGTGTTGCTATAGTTCTGTGAAGAGGGGTTTCCTTGGGGAGAAGGGCAGGGGCTTCCTTTACTCATACAGAACAGGCAGAATTTGGGTCAGTTTGGCATAGAGAAGAACAGGTCCAGGTAAGGTATCCCTAAGCTGTCCCTGTCTCACATACAGGCTTCTCAATCCTTGGAGGCTCTGACTTGCCCAGTGTTCAAATAACCTGTGTGCAGAGTGCCCTGCCTCACTCAAGATTTCACAGCTGCTGGGGCTGGAAAGATGGCTCAATGGATAAACGCTCAGACCACTCAGTGATCTGAATTCACTTCCAGGCACCCTTGTGGGTCTGCTCACCACCATCTACAACACCATCTCCAGGGAAATCTGATGTCTCTGGTCTCCATAGGAACTTACACTCAGATGCGCACACACACACACACACACACACACACACACACACACACACACGCACAAATGCACATAATTATAATAAACTTTTAAAAATACTTTCTAGACAACAGGTTGTAGGAGCCGAGATCCTAGTTCAGGCCACTGCTCTGAAGAAATGACTTTGTCCAGTTCTTTCTACTACACCATGCTGCCTCCTGGAGGCCACAGTGGGCAAACCTAGCCAGAGTGGAAGGATGGGAAAGGGAATCACATAAAGGACAATTGAGGAACCCTCCACCCCAACACACACACACACACACAATACATAGGCAGAAGTAAAAAGAGGTAGTTAATCATAAGTGAGGCTTATAAAAGACTGAAAGCTGTAACTGTCAGGTTTTCAGAGGCAAAAACTACACCAGACAGTATTTTGGGAGAAGAAAAGCCCACATGCTGGTGTCTATGAAGGATGCACTTTGCCACAACTTCTCACCACCTGGTGCTCTGTGCCTAACACAGTAACTCTTCTGCATGTGTGCCTGCTCTTAAGCCTTGAGAATCACTGTTTCCAGTTTCCATCATGCCCAGCCTCTGAGATTTGTCCCCAAATACCAACTGCTTCTACCTCCTGAGCACACATTTAACTCTCTCTTGCCAGCCCATCCAGGAGGACTGGTCATAAATCTGCTGGCTCTGTAAGCATCATTACTACAGGGACAGAAGCTTTGATGACCAGCTCCTTCCAGCCCCTACTATCACCCCTCCTTGTCCTTTAAAGGAGAGTTCTAGAAAGTGGGCTTGAGTTGTAATCATCTGTATGCTTGCCAGAGAATAGGGCCTGACACTAGATTTCAGTATAAACTACGTTGTCTAAATTAGTAATTGTTTTTTCCATATGTAGCAGGCAAACTCTCACAGAATGCAGGTTCTTAGTGGGTCAGACTATCAGGAAGTCCCATTTGTGGACCTTTGCATTTCAAACTAGGCTTGCCAGTGAAAGTGTTGGACAGAGGCATGTATGCATTTCCTGAGCAGAGCAGACTCAAAGACAGCTGTGCAATTCCTGACACCAAGAAACTACAAAACGGGGCCACTACCCTTTGTGGCCCACCTCGTCTGATATGACTACAGTGATTACTTCTCTTCTTCTATAATTAGAAAACCTTCCAGGTTTAAGTATTGGCAACTACCAAATATGTGGCTTATTAGTTACTGAGCCCTAACCCTGCAGCGTACCGCAAATGGAAATTACAGCATCAATGCACAAGACAATGGACAGACCAAGTAGAGTGTGTTGCATTCCTCAGATATTCTGGTAAAGGGGCTTGTGCTGACCTCCCCACAGTGAGGTGGATTTCCTTCCTAGGTATGGCTAGGAAAATTCCTCTTCTCTGGGATGAGAATGTGACCCCCTGACTGGGCGTCCATTAGAGCCACAGGGTGTGGGTGCACCTGCAAGGTCTCACTCCCTCACACAGGGACTGAAATCCCACCTCTGCAAATCCACCCAGCTCAGGCTCTGCAGAACATCTGGGCTTCCTTGTACTGGCCATCACTGTACACCTGCATGTGATTAGGACTCGGCAGACACCCACAGCCTCACCGAAGTCAGCTATGGTGACATATCCCTGTGGAAAAGCCTCTCCCCAGATCGCTGATCCTTCTGACCACATGAGTGCAGGTTCCAAGGATACGTGAGCTTCGCACATCTGTGACCACAGTAGTCCCCGTCCTCAGTGGAGCAGCAGCAAGGACACATTTACCCCAGCCTGCTCGGAAATGAGCAGCACCAAGGACAGACTGCATAGCAGAGCCAAGGAGGGAACAGAAGTTTGGCCTCCTCAGTGTCAGCCACTGAAGAGCCTTTTAGACCTGTTCACAGCTGTGTTTGGGAAGTTGGACACAACTTCAAATCCCCTGACGTTCTCCCCACAAATGCCCCTTCTCCTGTGAACGTGTAAGCCCTGCACAGCATCCTGGATACCGATGTGGACAATGAAGAACAGTGAAATTTTAACCTAGGAACGTGATGAGCAGTGCATGACCAGACTTTATACCTTTCTATGGAAGGGTCATAGAGCTTCCACATTTATTGGACCTGCCAGAGTATTTAGTGGAGAAAATAGATTTTCTCCCAAGAAAAGAAATTTTCATTCAATAATGAAATTAAGAGCACAGAGAGAGTCTCGAGATGTGTCTTTGATAGGAGGGAAACATGACCAAAGAGACTTTCATTAACATACTCCAGAACACTGCATCCTCTGGGCAGGTGCTGCAATCATGGACACAAAGGTGGGTCACACTTCGGGGGCTTCATATCCCCAAAGATCATATTGGTCACACGTCCTTCAAGAAGACTGGCTCCTGTCACAACTGCATCTCTCAGTAATCAGAAATAACAAATGCAGCAGCCTACTTCCCATGGAGGAAGGAGTGGGTCAGAGCATACTACAGGAATGTTGGAGAGGAGCCGAAGCAGCCAAGGAGGTGCTCTCTGGAGGACCAAGCTAGAATGGCCTTTTAGACTTGCTCTAAGGCTTGATTCTCTGATATACATCATTGGTCTCAGAAGAAGCAACTCAATGGTCTTTATGCCTTGAGCCTTCAGAGGCTAGACCATGCAGCCTCCAGAGCAAAGGACCCATGCTTTCTGCAGTGAGATGGGTCCTCCTCGGCAGCCTGGGGTGCAAAAACCAGATGTTTACTCCTTACAACTATATTTTGAATGACTGTTCACTCCTTAGAAGCTGAATTGCTCATGTCTTGGAGAGAAAAACCTTTTCCTTAACATTGTGGCCTCTTCTCCCGTGAGCCCAGGCCGACTCAGGGACCTTATGTAGTACATGGCTGTGTATAGGATCCTCTGCAGTTTCATAGTGCTCACAAGGACCCAGGGAATAGCAGCCCTGTGCTTGGGGCTCCTTACCATTGATACTGTGTTGAGACCATAGTACTTTAGGAGAGCATGCTCAGCACACACTAGCAGGGGCAGGCCTACCATGTAGCTACCCATTTTGATACACTCATTCTGATGCGCAAGTCCATGCCTTCTGCTCTCCAAAGCAAAGAGGAACTGTAATAACACAGGCTAAACTACAGAAGTCAAAAATTCCATCCCCAAACACTAGTCAGGAGCTTTTTTTGTTTTGTTTTGTTTTGTTTTGTTTTTTTCGAGACAGGGTTTCTCTGTGTAGCTTTGCGCCTTTCCTGGAACTCATTTGGTAGCCCAGGCTGGCCTCAAACTCACAGAGATCCGCCTGGCTCTACCTCCCAAGTACTGGGATTAAAGGCGTGCACCACCACCACCCGGCTGAGCATCTTTATGAATAGAATATTGAATTGACTATCTGTACAAAAAAGTGGTGAATGATGAGCATACAAGCTGTTTAACAAATATATACTACTATTTGCTGGTTGAGAAAAATAGTTTGCTGTTTTACAAGTCATTTACATTTCAATATGTACAACCTACTTAAATTTCAGAAGACATAAACACACAGAGTCATGCCTGCCCTCTAAGGGTTCTCTGCTAGCTGGCCTGGTCACAACAGCATTGCACAATTGCTGTGGGATGTTGTTCTGTATGCTGTGAATATGTGTTGCTCTGATTGGTTGACAAATAAAATGCTGATTGGCCAGTAGCCAGGCAGGAATTATAGGCAGGGCAAGCAGATGAGGAGAATTCTAGGAAGAGGAAGGGCTGGGTCAGGAGATGCCAGCGAGACACAAAAAAAGCAAGATGACAAGGCGGAACTGGAAAAAGGTATCAAGCTACGTGGCTAAACATAAGTAAGAATTATGGGTTAATTTAAGTGTAAGAGCTGGTCAGTAATAAGCCTGAGCTAAAGACCGAGCAGTTATAAATAATATAAGCTTCTGAGTGATTATTTTATTAGCAGGCTGTGGGATTTCTGGGGCTTAGCGGGATCAGAGAAACCTTCCGACTACACACAGTGTCATCAAGGGCTGCCCAAGGCGATGCTTGACTGCAGCCTGCAAGCCTTGGAGCTCTGTTCTGGCCAAATCCAAGCTGGAAGACTGCCAACAAGGAGATTTCAGTTTTCAAAACCTCTCCTGCCCAGCACCTGCCCCATCTTCTTAGGAAGCCAAGCTGAGGAACAGTGGGCGTCATTGCAAAATGAAAGCAACTTCCCTGAAACTAATTAATTCTGTCTTTAGCTGCTGAGGGAACAGCATAGGCTTGAGCCTGGTGGCTTCCAGTTTTGCCATTTCCTTAAAGTAACAGTATCAGAATCAGGTTAAAATTACTTTTTAAGCTGCAGGCCACTCACTATGTGCCACATTCCACTGCCCACCCAGAGCCTGCTTACACAGCATCAAGCCATAAGCAGGTTCAAGATTCAGCAACTACCTTCACAGTGAGAGGACTGAAAAGATCTGCCTCTTTATTTATACATAAAACAGAACGCAAAACAATCACAAACTTTTCGGGGCCACTTACATCATCCACAAAAAGGGCAGGTCACAGGATGTGTTAAACCTTGTTTTTGTTTTTAATGTATGAACTATTTATTTGGAGCAGGAAATTTGCAGCTAAAAGACCTGATCATGACTCTTTATCAAAGAACCAAAGACAAAAGCTGTTTGTCCCATCATGTAAAGTGAAACGCAAAAATAAAATTACACTAAGGGTGCTCATGTTTAGTCTGTGCTTTATCTGAGATGGAGAACGCCAGAGAAACTCCTCTCTGGAGAGTCTTGGTTCCCATCTTGGAACATTAGCTTGTTTCCCAGCCAGGAAGTATGTTGCATGCTGGACCTTCTCACCAAACTGGATCATCATTTCTAAACAGAGTGCAGATTGGTTGATTATGTATGACTCTGACAGACAGCCTCCAAAAGTGGGGCCCGTTCCTCCAGCCATCCCATAATCCTCAAAGCAAATTGTTGCTGCACACCTGGAGGAATCAAGGACCTCCCTCCTGCATCAGGGAAAGGCCACCAGAACATCTTGGCACTGCCTTGCAGGCTTGACCCACTGAGAGCCCAGGCAACGGCTGCCCATAGCCCACATGAGTTATCTAAAAGGAGCCAGGCTGCTAGGGAGAGAGGGCACTACTGACTGTCAGAGCATGGACAGGTTATATGCAGTTTCTCTTAGCAAGTGGCTTGCAGGCATAGGACCGCATGCACTCCCACAAGGGAGTTGAGATTGTGTGCTCTTGGTGGATCAGTTCACATTTACTTCTAATTCAGCCAGAAAGTGAATTTGTTGCATTTTCTTATTATAGCTAGTCACAGCCATACAAGTTCACATTCTAAAAGAAGAGAAATCCTTTTAAGAATAAATTATACATGGATTTTTTTCCCCTTCTGGGGAAATTTTATAAAATGAAAAGGACTCAGATGGGGCTCTTAAATAAATTAGCTGGATCTAAATCTTCACCTTCATTGTCTCTGGGGAGTGTAGTGTAACCACTAATAACTAAAATACCCATAAACTGTCCTGGCCCTTGGCATCCAAGACAAGGGTAGAATTAATACCTCTCCCACAGCCTGAAGGAGAAAACACAGCATAATGTCTAAGCTGTCCTGGACGCCCTCCAACAGGTGCAGCCCAGATTATTTCTCTGTCCCAACCATTGACAGGAGATCTCAAAGGACAGACAGCCACCAAGAAATCAAACACCTCCGTAGAGCAAAAATTCTGGAGATGGGAGACAGGCTGGCACCCTGCTCATTCCAACTTCCTCCCGCACTGCAGGTTCAGGCTGTGCCCTTAGAGCTGACAAAGGCATGTGTGTGTGGCTTCGCTTCCTGTCACTGTCACACTGTCAAACACAGTGACAGGCACACTTAGGCCAGCACAGATGTGACAGCAAAGCATAGGCACACATGGCCTTTCGGAGGGGGCTGTGCCCACCTGGCCAGTGGGCTTGGATCCTCCCCTGGAGCTGCCCCAGGACACTCAAGCCCTGAGAGCCTCCTTTGCAGCCTCTTGGGAAACCCTCTTGGCACACCCCAGCTGCCTCTGCAACCCATGTGCAGCCATTGCTCTAACTTCCTCCTGCGGCCACCTTCTAGATGCTTCTAAACCTGGCCGCTCCTATTCTGAACTCCTTTCCTCCATTTCACACACCGCCAAGAGAAAATTATTCTTTCTGCTTCCCGGATCATTCCTAATTGGAACTGATTTTTTTTAAAGTCGGTATTGACATTTGTAGCACAACATACTTCTTTTGGTAAAGCTTTCTTTTCAAAACTGAGACAGCACCACATCGGGCTTGTTTAGGGGATTCGTGCTTTTTTCCCCCAGTGGTTCCTTACTTTTTTGAAGATTTCCAATGCACAGGTCCAGAGAATCGGGGTATTACAGCCCTGCAGGGGGACTCAGTGTCCATTGCCAGAAATCCAGCCACTCAGCCTCCAACTAAATGGAGAATCCAATGCTAACCCGTTTCTACTTGGACTTCGTGCCAATTATCGTAACATCAACACAGACACCCTTCTCCTAAAAGAGACAGCGGTTTGTATCGATGTTATATAAGCATGACTGTGGCATCCAGTCCTCGCATCCGCACAAGGCTTTCCACGCCTGCTGTCCATGGTAAACGTGTGAGTGAGTGAAGGAGTATGTAAATGTGAGTGTGAACTGTGTGCTTTCCTCTGTGCAGGCGGAGGCCATATCCCACTGTTCCTCTGGCCTGGTGACAGGCCAGGATGAGGCTGCTCTTCAGCGGGGTGGGGGGTGGGGGGTGGGGGGTCGTCCTTGGCGGCAAGGCCTTCCCCAGAAGGAATGCTACCTGCAGCTGCAGGCCTCCACCATATGGCCTAGTACTGCTTGTAGATCACACCTAATGGCGCCTTGATCCAGACTCCCCAGTCCAGCTCCTTAAAAGTTTATGTGCAGAGACTTGTGGCTGCCTGGACACCAGCTCTGCGCTGTCCCCACCTCCACTGCTGCCCTTCGCTCTGCGGGTCCCCGCCAGCGCCATAGGCCGCTGCCTGCGTCCCGCCCGGGGATGCTCTCTGAGACGCAGTGCCTGATCCCAGAGCGCGAAGGCCTGGGCACGGATCTCCTGGAACAGACTCTCTTTCCTCCGTGTGCGGGAGGAGATCACCGGCAGAGGGGCCATCGCCGCCGCCCGGCCACCCGAAGCCCAGTTGCCGCAGGGACAACGGGCGGCTCCCGGAGCCGGCCACCGCGCGCAGCACCAGGCAGAATTTGGGGGAGGCGTGCGGCTCGCGAAGGTGGCTCTGCACCGCGTAGGTCACGTCGAATGCTTCCCAGCGCGCCACTTCTAGGGCCTCCGCAGCCCGCTAGTGCCTTAGGTGAGGTGTGCGGGTCGCATTGGGGCATGTGGACAGCAGCAGCAGCGGAGGGAGGGAGGGTCGCAGCTCCGCACTCAGCTCTTTGGCGTCGGGGAAGCTAGTTCCTGTAGGGAAGGACAGAAACAGAAAGTGCTGAGTGAGATTAGAACCAGTACACGTAGCCATGGGGACAGCTTGCTTTGGCTTTTCTGTGCTTGATACATAATGTCCCAGGAAGGCCCATAGGAGCAGGCAGTAGTTCCCACATTTCTTTCTTGTCTCCTACACCTAATGCTTTGGTTCTTCGGCCTTCACTACGACCATAGTTGCACACCTAATCGCTGAGCTGTGGGGGCCAAGAACGCACCACTGCACCCCGGGACCGAAACCCTAAGGCCTCTTCAATTCTGCTGCCTGCTCCAGTGCCTTGCCTTTGCCTAAAGAGTAGGTCAGACTGCTGGTCAGAGGTGACCAGAAAGCCAAGTGGTCACAACATAAGGCATGCACTTTCTTGGGTACTTGTTCTGTACGGCAATTGCCCCTTACTGCTGGGCTGAGCGCCCCCCAGAGAGCTGCGAGACCCCTGGCTGTGCAAAACGAAAAATTCTCATTTCCTAAAAAAACATTTCCCCCTTTGGTTCCTTCTCTTCTCCCAACCCAGCCTATAGACACCCTCACTAACCTCGGTTTCCGGTGCAAATTGGGCCCGGAGAATAGTCCAGAAACGGAACACAGCAGCACCGCGACACAGAACCCCTCTCCTCCAGGTCACCCTATCCCTTCAGCAGAATGGAAATGAAGGCCCAGGTTAGCAGTAGGTTCTCCCATGGGGAGCTTTCCTTTTTTCTTGGCTGCTCCTGATGGTCCCGCAGCCACCAAACCGGAAGGGAAAAGGCAGTGGGATGCAAAGAACCTTCAAGGAAAGATTAGAGGCGGCGCTGCTTAGTTTTTCACTCTAGTGTGATTTATTCCAGGCTTCGGGTTTTATTTCTGGTCATGGGCCCTTTTTCTTTAGGGGTGGACTCGAGGGGAAAAAAAAAAGTCTAAATTCCACCAAAGAGCAGATAAGGCGTTGCCTTTGAAGGGGGTCATATGGTTTCGTTTTGCCCCATCGGAGAGACCATGCAGACTCCCCCCAGGATTTGTTCACCAACCGTGGACGCCAGACCTTCGTGCCTTAAGTCTACAGTCCCAGTGTATTGCTCAAGCATCTCTCTTCTGCACTGAAGATGGTGATAGCAAGCTAAACAGAGGTGCTGGGCTGTGTCCCCAGCCCACCTCCTCCACCCCACCCCCACCCTCTGGTGTTCCCCCAAAGAGCTTTCTCTGCAGCCTCTACCTCACCCCACTTCTCCAGGGAGGGAGGGAACGCGGCGGGCCTCGGGGTCTTCCTGGTCAAGCAGAGCTCCCTCCATCAGAAAGATTTAGTTGGTTCTACAATACAGTACACCAAACCAGCCCTCACCAAGTCTGATGATCCTGCTGTTTTAGGGCCCTTCCCATGCTCTGATCTCCTGTACCCTATGCAGAGGCAGGTCTGGAGTTTTCCCTGGTTCTGTGTACCGGGATTGGAGCTTCCCATGCATGAGTCAGTGCGGAGTGCTGTGACAGACCTTCTGAAGATGCATGCTGGTCCTAAGGGCCATTTGGGCCCAGGATTTCTATGTACCGAAAAGAAAGCTGTGCTTAGGACCATATGTGTTTCTGAGATGGGTGATTGCTGCAAGGTGGTCTCTGCCTGTTTTTCCACACTGCTATCAACAGCCTGCAGACTGTCGGTGGCTGCCCAACTTTATTTTTCTGGCCTGTTTGCCTTCCTTTCCCTCCTGATTTCCAAGCTAGATCTTTGGCTGGACAGAAATAAGGCCAAAATTGCTTGCATTTCCGCCTGAAATTAGTTAAATTTTCCCTATCTGTCTGCTTTAATGGCTTCAATGGAGATTAATAAAAGCCAGATAACACACAGCAACTACCCCACAAACCCACCCACACCCTACCTTTGGAGGGTCCAGCACAGGGTAAGATGGGACACTTGAGTTCCAGGCATCCCTGTCCTCCCCACACAACCGAAGTCCTGGACTCTGGCCACTGGGGCCCAGGGCTGCCACAGAACACAGGCACCCACACTTCCCACACAGAAGCCACTGTCCACCCCATGCAGCCTGCTGAGAGGGGCCCTCCTGATACAGAGAGAGGCCATTGTCTGATTTCTCCTTAACTCCTTCAATTTGTGCATCCTCCCCTAAAGACGGGGGGGAGGGGGGGGTGGGGGGGTGTCTACTATCACTGCTAGTCCCTCTTGGCAGGAACTCCAGGATCCCCATTCCTGTCCTTTCTTCTCCAAGGGCTCCAGTCCTGAGGCCACTCTAGACCCTTCCCCCAAAGAAGCGGATCTTGAACTCCTAGCCTGCTTGAGGGAGACCTGCCAGCCTACACTTCCACAGAGGGACCTCCAACCCCACGACCCCCAGAAACTAAGCCGGCTGTCGCCACAATCCAGGCTTAGCGGGGTTTGGATGCGCTGACTTCGAGACGAAGTTTGTAACACCTGAAGATGGGGTTCATGGGACCTTGGCTCACAACCCAATGGAGCAGAAGCTTGCCTCCCCCAGCTCATCTCAGAGCAGGAGCAGGCAGGATGTGCTGGCACAGAAGATACATAAAGTACCTTGAATCACTTGATCTATGAAGCCGGTGATCGCGTCTACGCGGCCGTGCCCAGAGGCTGCCGTGGCCGGAGCCCTCCCAGCCAGGCTCCGGTAAAGCGACATCATGAAGCGGTGTGGTACCACCGAGCCGTTCCTGAGGCAGCCTGGTGAGCCGAAGGGCTGGGAGCCGCCCTCAGCAGCCAGAGACCCAGCGCGGCGGCGGCGCTCAGGTCCATGGGCTCCGTGGGCCGTTCGGTCGCGCGACACGGGCTCCCTGGCTCCGGGAAGTCCCCCGACGCCTTTTGAACATAGTGTTTAATAATGGGGGAAGTGTGCGCAGCAAGCCGCTGCCCCCTTCCTCTCCCACCCCACCCCTGCCCAGCGCCCCCTGCTGAACGCTCGACCCGCAGCTCTGAGCCCCCCAACTCAAGCCTATCGCGCAGTGCAGGGCAGGAGCCGCCTCCCCTCGCTGCAGCCAGGTGAGGAACATTTCCGCCACAAAGCGGTGCCCCGTCTCCTCACCCTAAGGCACTGCAACCCCCACTCCCCGCCCCAAGACCTGAGCACTCTCCTTGGCTGGAACACGGGGCGCCGCGCTTACCCGCCCAGCTTCCTCCGCACTTCCCTACGGAGAAACACCGCCCTCCCCGCTACTTCGCAAGTGCTGGGGATACCAGACCCAGGCCGAGGCAAGACTGGGTTCCTCCCACCCAGCTTTCTCGCCTTGCGTCCCCTTGGTGGACGCTCACCAGGAAGCCACAGGGAGCAGCTACATGGGGATGTTTACTGTGCACGTTTGGTTGGTATCAATGTACAGAAAATAAAGTTGTCTGTGGGTGGGTGTGGGTGTGTTTCTGAGGATCACAGTGGGAAGCCAGAGCAAGGGAGAGGATCTATGGCGAAGGAAGAGTAGCTGTAGGGACAGAGCGGGAAGAGGCAGATCGATTCGGACCGACTGTCAAAAAACGAAAAGATCTGGGCGGGGATCTTGGGCCAAAGCAGAAGCCAAACTTTTAAAGGGCTTGATGAATTAGGAAGGCTTAGAGTAGCCAACTCCCACGCAGAGTAAGGGCTCAGTGTTCAAATGCACAACAATCGTGGTGACCTTCTCTCTCAACCATCCTGGCGTGGGGGGCTCGCGGGGAGGTGCAGGCGATCACATTTCTTCAAGGTCGGGAGGGCAAAAGGCAACAGGCCGCTGGTATGTTCGTGTGTAGCTACAAGCCCGGAGGGTGAGCAGCAGACCCCTAGGGTAGCGCTCTGGTGCCACTGTGGTTATAGTACCCTTCGAGGGTGGGTGGAAAAGGCGTCCACCTCAGCCCTATCCTTAGAGGACACCTGAGCTTGCAGACCCTGGGGCTCTTATTTGGCTAGCCCTGATTCTAAAGAGCGGACTGCCCTGAGGAGGGAGGTCGCCAGCTTGTAGCGATTCAGTTCAGACAAACCCCTAGAGCAAGAATGTCTAGAAAGTAGACAACCAACTGTCAGGCGGCTTTGAGGGCCTGGGCCACACCTCTCCCCTTACTATAAATTGCATTGGAGGACTGGAGAGATGGCTCAGAGGTTAAGAACACTGGCTGCTCTTCCAGAGGTCCTGAGTTCAGTTCCCATCAACCCAACGGTGGCTCACAACCATCTATAATGAGATCTGGTGCCCTCTTCCTGACATGCAGGCAGAACACTGTATGCGTAATAAATAAATCTTATTTTAAAAAATTACATTGGATACCAAACTGAACATCTAAACCGGGCCTGTGAGTCAGTTCCTCCTCCATCTGGACCACCTGGGAGACAGGGGCAGAGCTCAGTCTGGGGTCTGGGGATGTTTGGGAGCTGGAAGGAAAACCCTGACCAGGGTCAATACTTGCAGAGTTACATGGGAGGTGAATTCGGCCTGAGCTCAGCCCATAGCTGGCACCTGGACCAAGGTTTGGGCTGCCTGCCTACTCAGGGCCTTCCTGCTGTTGCCCAGGTGCCAGACAGCTGGGATGACAACCTGCCTTTGGTGCCCAGGTTGGGAGCAGAGGAAAAAGCCATAATTATGGGTTTCCTTCTTTGGGTGCCCGGAGGAAGTAGCTCTGGTAGGACAGAGGGTTCCTACAGTAAATTCCTTCCCCCTCTTGTACACAATGGCCAGCCAGGGGTCTCTTTGCTCAGAGGGACACCAGCTCCTGGTGCCTCACTGCCCTACTTTCCACAGTAGGCACTTATGTCCAGACTGTGTGTTTCACAAGTCAGTTCCATATTGGAAAAAACACAGATCCCTGGGCTGTCACCATCCTGGTTCTAGGTCTGGCTTTGCCCACTGACAAGAACCCTGGATTCAAGCCGCCCCTTTGGCCTCTGGCTGCAAGTTCCTCACCCTTCCTGGCTTTGCCTCCTGCCAGCTACAATGAGACATGTCAACCGGGAACTGTGAAAGGTGGGAGAACCACGACAGTGGGGCCAGGAGTGTGTCCTCTGTGCAGGCCCACCATGACCTCTGACCTCTGATCCAGAGCAGAGAGAGAGAGAGTGTCCTCTGTGCCACTCCACTATTATGCCCAGATCGTGGGGGACCCCCAAAAGACCACCACAGAGACCAAATCCCTCATGTAAAAGCAAAGAGCCTTTATTATCTTCAATCTCTGAGCTTGGTCTCTCTGTCCGGCTAAGCGGTGAGAGCAGAGAGTCCTGAGCCCAGGTGGGGCAGAGTTTTTTTAATCATAGCAGAGGTTGGGGTGAGGGGATTTCCAGGGTTCAGGACCCTGATTGGCTGACGTTTGTCTAGGGGTATCTGTAAAACAAAAACAGGTGTATGCAAGACTCTGGGACATCTGGCCACCTTATCTAATGATTGGAATGTTTGGGATGTCAGGTACTTCCTCATCCCTGGGTGGATCCCTGGGTGGTGTCAGCTTATGGCTTTTCGTGGATCTGGGTGTTGCCTGCCAGTAAGGCTGCCACAGAAGCTGTGTCTAGGCCCCTAAGCCTGTCACGGTTGCTGTGTGGTCAAGCTGTTTTGAAGCCCATCCACACCCACCATGGCCCCTGACCTCTGATCCAGAGCAGGTAGGGGTGTGTGTGTGTGTGTGTCTGGGGGTGGTGGTGGTGGTACTGGCTTAGGTCCCCCTCAGGGTAGATGAAGGGAGAGAATTGACATCAATCTGCAGAGGCATCTACTTGCCTCCTCCTCTTCTTCTGATGACTTTGGCTCCTCTACTCAGCCCCTAGGAGACTTCAGGAGTCTCTCCCAGAAAGACCTGCTACAGCAGAAGTAAAGATTCCAGCAGGTTCAGGAGCAGTACCAGTGGATGCCCAGGGCCTGGCTTCGTCAAGCTGCAGGAATTTCTCATGCTTAACCTATAACTAGGCTGCCCAGGTTGCCCCAAGCAACAGCTCTGGCCTTCATACTGGGGTCCTCAAAGTCCTGGCCTCAGGCCTCTGGGCGTGGCCTGCTCTGTGGCCCAGACCACCCTGTGGGGGAGGGAAGGGGAGATCATGGGAGAAGGTGGTTGGTTTCTTTCCCAGAGGCCTTCCCAGGGGTGCATTTCAGTGCCTCCTATTTGGGACAAACTGCAGAGGACTGGTGGAGAGTGCCATCTGCTGGCAAGAGTATGTAAGAGTGCCTGGCTGGTTAAGCCAGAGGTTGCTAAGCTTCCCTTTTGGGAGGTGTCCTGGGAGAAGAGATGACCACATACATCAGTGAGGCCAAGAGGAACAGTGCAGTGTGGGAGAGGACCTGGCCTTCAAACCACCGTTACTGTGGACTTCCTTTGTGACCTTGATAGAGTTGACCTCTATCCATAATCCCAGCATTCAGGAGGCAAAGTGATTTTGACTTTCCAACCAGCCTGGGCTGCATAATGAGAAGCTATCTTTCCAAACATGCAAAAACATCCTCTGCCTCTTTGAATGGCGATAGGGTGTGGTCTTGTTGGAGGAGGTGTGTCATTGGGGGTGGACTTTGAGGTTTCAAAAGCCCATGCCAGGCCCTGTCTCCCTCTCTCCCTCTGCCTGCTGCCTGCAGATCAGGATGTGAAGCTCTCAGCTACTGCTCCAGCACCATGCCTGTCTGCTTCCTGCCATGATGGCAATGAACTAACCCTCTAAAACTGTAAACAAGCTCCCAGTTAAATGTTTTCTTTTATGAGTTACCTGTGTCGTGGTGTCTCTTCACAGCAGTAGAACAGTAACTAAGACAGCATCCAAAATGAAAAATCATCAAGGACTTTTGGAACCAAAGCTACAATTGTGTAATTATTTGAAAGGTCCATCCCTCCAACCTTGGTCAAAAGACCCAGGGTTTCTGTTCTAGGTACACAAAGATGAAGGGAGTAGTGTGGTTAGTGTTTGTCAACTTGACACAAACTGTAGTCACCTGGGAAGGGGGACCTCACCTGAGGAATTGCCTCCATAAAATTGGCTGGTAAAGCCAGGCAGTGGTGGTGCAGAGGCAGGCAGATCTCTGTGAGTTGAGGCCAGTCTGGTCTACAAAGTGAGTTCCAGGATAGCCAAGACTACACAGAGAAACCCTGTCTCAGGAAAAAAAAAAAAACATAATAAAGAAGATTTATTTTTATGTGTGTGTGTGTGCACATGCTGGTGTCTGCAGAGGCAAGAAGAGGTGGCGGCTTTTGATCCACAGCGCCTGCCATACACTTCATCTCACTCAGTCACTGTGGTCACTCTCAGCACTGCTGTGGTTCTGTTACACCCATTTCTTCAAGGAGAAAACCAGAACCAGAGCATTCACTTTTCACCACTCAGGTCTGGTACCACCTGCTCCTGGAAGAGTTCTTCATACACCCCTCCTGACCCAGGCTGTTACTCATGAGCTCTCCATCCCCAGGGTGTCCCCATGCCCCCAGAGCCAGCATCCTTATTGAAATCTCCAACTATCCCCAAGTGATCAGTGAACACCGCTGGACAAAACTGAATCCCTTTCTGCAGCTCCAGGCCTGAGCAATGCTGGTGAGCATTGCCTGGATGACTAGCTACATGGTGGTCCCTCCCACAATCACCATATGGAGCTGAGCAGACCCCTGGAGCATTAAAACTAAGGGACAGAGAAACAGAACAGGTCTTCAGACAACCCACCCCACTAGAATCAAAGGGGATGCTAGGACATGGCAGGCCAGAGATCAGACATCCCCCTGCTGATCTGACAATCCACACAAAACTGGAGGTCTGACTCCCTCTGGGAGAAGTGGGCATGAAGTGGTCCTCCCAGGCAGAGGTTGGAGGGAGGAACGTCTTGTGCAACGTGGTCTTTGTTTCCACTGCCTTAGCCATGGAACTGAGCCGGAAGCACACAATATCAGATTTAGATCCCACACATTCCAAGCATTGCACACAATTATGCACAGGAGCCTGTGGGACCCACAGAAGCAGAAAATGGAATTGCTATCAAGCAAGTGGATCACTTTCACAGGAATCCTGTGGTACCCTTGGCAGGCACCAGGGGTACTGAAATTCCTGTAGTGCACAACCATGGGGAAGTCCATTTCATTAGCTCACAAGGTATTGGTGACAGGCAGGTTAGCAGCCTGGCGTCTGATAGGGAGTCCTCACTATGGTCTTTTCTTTCCTAGACTATAAGTGGAAGTTTCTGTCCTGCCAGCATCTCCGAAATATCCAGCAGCCACTTCCCAAATTACCACACAGAGGCTTATATTAATTATAAATGCCCAGCTAATACCTCAGGCTTTTTACTAACTAGCTCTTACACTTAAATTAACCCATAATTCTCTTTTTTTAAAGATTTATTTATTTATTATGTATACAGTGTTCTGCCTGCATGTATGTCTGCAGGCCAGAAGAGGGCACCAGATCTCATTACAGATGCTTGTGGTTGCTGGGAATTGAACTCAGGACCTTCGGAAGAACAGTCAGTGCTTTTAACCTCTAAGCCATCTCTCCAGCCCCATAATTCATATCTATGTTTAGCCACATGGCTTGGTACCTTTTCTCAGTACAGCATTCTCATCTTGCTTCCTCTGCATATGGCTGGCGACTCCCTGTCTCCACCCTTCTTCCTCCCTGTGTCAGGCTGTCTCACCCAATCTCTTCCTGCCCAGCTATAGGACAACCAGCTTTTTATTAACAGTGAGAGCAATACACTTTTACAGTGTACAAAGATTGTTCCACAGCATTTCCCCCTTTTTGTCTAATTAAAGGAAGATTTTTAATTTTAACGTAGTAAGATTATATACAACAAAAACATTATCAAGTAAGAATTATAGTTACAATATCTAGTCTATTTGTATTTGGCAAAAATTAGAAAAATACTCTATTATCTATGTTTTTGTGACTCTAAAGTTTTACATCTAATTTAACTTTTCATAATAATTAAGGAAAACTATATTTTTTATCTCTTCATTTATTTTTTCTGTTATCAGCTTGATACAGTACAAATTCTTATCCTAATAGTGAAATGTTTCACTGGAGCTTGCCCAGTGATTTAGTAAAACCAAAACTTATAAGCCATAGTCATCCTAGGGTCCCCCCTGCTATATAGCCTCCCTGGATCTGTGGATTTTAGTCTGATTGTTCTTTGCTTTATATCTAGTATGCACTTATGAGTGAGTACATATCATGTTTGTCCTTCTGGGTTTGCGTTACCTCACTCAGGATGATATTTTCTAGTTCCATCCATTTGCCTGCAAATTTCATGCTGTCATTGTTTTTCTCTGCTGAGTAGTACTCCATTGTGTATATGTACCACATTTTCTTAATCCATTCTTCAGTTGACGGGCATCTAAGTTGTTTCCAGGTCCTGGCTATTATGAATAATGCTGCTATGAACATAGTTCAGCATGTATCTTTGTGGTATGATTGAGCATTCCTTGGGTATATGCCCAAGAGTGGTAGGACTGGGTCTTGAGGTAGATTGATTCCCAATTTTTTGAGAAACCGCCATATTGATTTCCACAGTGGTTATACAAGTTTTCACTCCCACCAACAGTAGAGGAGTGTTCCCTTTGCTCCGCATCCTCTCCAACATAGACTGTCATTCGTGTTTTTGATCATAGCCATTCTGACAGGTGTAAGATGGTATCTCAGAATCGTTTTGATTTGCATTTCTCTGATGACTAAGGATGTTGAGCATTTCTTTAAATGTCTTTCAGCCCATTGCGATTCTTCTTTTGAGATTCTCTGTTTAGCTCTTCAGCCCATTTTTTAATTGGATTGTTCAGTATTTTGATGTCTAGTTTCTTAAGTTCTTTATATACTTTGGAGATCAGTGGAAATTATAATTATAACTATCTAGTCTTCAACCTCATCAAAGACCCCAGAAGAGTAAAAGGTTACCTAATGACAAGGACATCAGGCCACCACAACAGTCACACTAGGTTCCTCTGAACCATTGGGGCATCCAAGTAGAATATCTGACAGGGAATTCTGAAGGACTGTCCTACCTTGTTTTGGAAAAGTTCACCAGTCACCTTTCTTGTATCCTACTGGTCCAGTTTGAACAATATACTGTCTACAGTTGAGGCAAGGGCAGTTTTTCTGCCCATGTGGCTAGCTTTTGCCATAAAAAAACAAACTCCATATGGAGTTTCTTTGATGCCTATTATCTCTGAAGTAGATTGATGCTGTCAGAAGCAGATATGTCTCACTGTCATGAAATACCTTAGGTTATTAAACATATTAAATGCCATATTCTGTAGTTCTTTAAAGTATTTGAGGACTATCTATCTATTAAAATATATCTCTGTATGACCTTGAAAACGTATCTAACATGACTATAATTTTGACTATTATAGATGACTGTTAATCTATATCTCTTAAAATTATATATTAATTTTTAAATGAGTTGCATAAACATAATACCTTAAACAAGAGTAGAAATGTACATACAGTATAACAGAATTAACTGTAAATTTGTATCAATAAATCAAAATCCATACCAATGTAAAATATGTAAGATTAATAGTTGTTGTTTTTATTAAAGTAGATTCAGTAATCTACCCTTTTATCCTATCATTTATATATCCCCCTTTTGTTTTTATAATAAGATCCCTGAGTCTAATCTCCTTTGCTCAGCTTTTTTTCTGACCATTACCAATAACAACTTGTAACCAACAACTAAACAATGACAAATAACCATAGTTTATTTTGGGGAAATGTGGGCATAGTTCTTTAAACTACTTCCTTTTGGTTGTGTGTGCTGGTGATATTATTGGGACCCTGAGAAAATTTAGGATAATTTTTAAGTCTTGGATGTAGTACTTTGTGAGGCTGAATCATCTTAGCTGCCTTGAAGCTGTTTTGAATGCTAGATCATCTGGGCCATTGTTTTCACTGGTGTATGGTTCCCTTGCTCTGAAAATATATAAACTTTTAAAAGTAGCATACGTGTCTGTATTAATACAAATATAAATTGTGCATTGTACATAATCCAGTCAAAGAAAATTCTTTGTTTTATGTCTTAGCAGGTAAAATATATGTCACATCTTGTAGTTACTTTAGGTTTATTTTCCCATGTTGGTAGTCAAGATTCCAGGGGGTCTTCCTGAATCAAACCTGATTTTCCTTAACCCCAATATGTATCCATAACCTCTCATTTCCTGTGGAAACAAAAACACAACCTCCCCCAAAGTGACATACTTTTTGACCTAAATTTTGGAGTCAAGATATTTTAAAATATATAGAGTGGTTTAATCAAGCAACTTTTATAATCAAATGTCTCATAGCAGTCAAAAATTTTAAAAGACAACACAATAACATACAGTTATTATGTATATCCAGACTCTCTGTATATTTTCCATCTTGATGTGTTTTTTATATTGCCACGTAAATATAAATATAAATATTTAATATTTTATATTACTTTATTCCCTTTTTAAGAGCTTTACTGTATTATTTTAAAACTATATAGTCTTTTTTATGACTGTCTTTACCTTCTCCTTTCTCTCCCAAGCCTATGTATATTTTTAAACACACTCTAAACCGTTTAGAGATTTTCATTTTATTTTATTTTTTTCATCTGAATCTGTCTTTACTGCATATCTCTATCCTTTTCTGACCACATGAGCCTTTAAGCTGCTAAGCAGGTGTGTCTAGGACACCGGCTTCTTGGGTCCTTGAGAGGCTAGTGTTATGGTGGAGGCATGTTTACTGCCAGCTCTGGGAACGATATTTACTGCCCCAACTCTAGGAAGTTTTTGGGTCCACGCTGCCACCGAGTAGTATGCTACCCACTGCTCATAAACTCCATCTGAGTGTTTGGTAGTGAGCAGGGCAGGTTTTGTCACTAACGCTGGGTCAGGAAGCCATATCTTAAAGGAGCCCTGCCTCTGCTCACTGCTTAGCAAACAGAGCCTACCAAAGAAAAAGCAGCTACCAAGAAGCCCAGTTTAACTCTGTTTTTATGTGTTTAGAATCTTTTTTTAAAGCTTTTTTAGGCTTTATGAGGAAATTCTTGCCGAACGTTTGGGTGCCGTATGTAAACAGTCATTTCTGTCCCACCTGCCTGTTCCCACATTGGCAGCTGCTTCCCAAATAATTGACTTGGAGGCTTAGGTGTTACTTATAAATCCTTTGCCAGTAGCTCAGGCTTATTACTAACAAGCTATTACACTTAAATTAACCCATAATTCTTATCTATATTTAGCCACGTAGCTTGGTACCTTTTCTCAGTGCAATGTTCTCATCTTGCTTCCTCTGTGTCTGGCTGGCGACTCCCTATATCCTCCCAGAATTCTTTCTGTGTCGGGTTGTCTCACCCAATCTCTTCCTGCCCAGCTATTGGCTTTTTATTAACCATAAGGGCAATGCACATTTACAGTGTACAACAATGGTTCCGCAGCACTAGACCCTCTCAAGATATCTCTCCAGGGCTCTCATGGGAGAGGGTGTCACCTGGACCCTTATTCTTAATAGTCTCCTTTGCACCCAGGACGCCACATCTGAGTCTTAAGTCCCCAGGTCCTGAGCATAGATTCAATGACCTCCACATCCCGGGTCCCAAAGTCTCTCTTGTCCAAAATAAACTCATCATTTTACCACCTCAGGGCTCTTCCAAGTGTCCTGCCACAAAATAAAACAACATCCAGCTACTCACAAGAACCAAACCACAGCAGCATCTTTTTAATGTTTATTTTTCTTGTTGTTGTTGTTGTTGCTGTTGTTGTTGTTGTTGTTGTTGTTGTTTTTCAAGACAGGGTTTCTCTGTGTAGCCCTGGCTGTCCTGGAATTCCCTCTGTAGACCTGGCTGGCCTCGAACTCACAGGGATCCACCTGTCTCTGCCTCTCAAGTGCTGGGATTAAAGGTGTGTGCCACCAGCACCTTTAAGAACAAAGATTTTATCTTTATTCTTTTATTTTGAGAAGACAAGGTCTCATGTACCTCCAGGCTGACTTGGCCTCAAACTCACTGTGGTATGGAGGATGACCTTGAACTGCTGGTTCTTTTTCCTTCAGACCTCCTGAATGCTGGACTTACTGCCATGGATTTATATGGTACTGGGCGTGAAACTCCGGCCCTCATGTATGGCAGGCAAGCGCTCTAAGAACAGAGCTACATCTCAGCCTAATGCAGCACCTTGACTCCTCTGCTCATGTGCCTGTAAACCCCCATCTCCTGGGGTTCTCACACCTGCCCCCCCCCAGTCTGCCCCTCAGCAGTCTTCACCGTTTTCCCCATTCTGGAGTGCTTTGCAAGTCTGTGCATCTTCAAACTACTGCCCACAGCTCAGCTGCTCAGGACATTTCTTTGTGCACAGTTCTCTGGTGGCCAGTGTTGGTCTCCAGGGCAGTGCAAAGTCCTAAGCTCAAAATCCTGAGTACTTCATTCCCTGACTCCTCCTTGCCTCCTCTGCTCAGGCCCTCCTGAGCCCCTCCTTGTCTCTGGAGTTTCCACACGATATTCCTCCCACTCTGGTTCACCAACTCTTGTTTCTCTGGGACCCTGCTCCTTTACAAAGCCATTTCTGACCCCACTTCTTTCTGCAATGGGCAGAAGAAACCCGTAGTCATATTGTGCATGTGGAATCCTGGGTGGAAAGGAGATTATTAAGGTTAAGGGTCTAGGTGACACCCTCTCCCATGAGAGCCCTGGAGAGCTATCTCAAGAGGGTGTAGGAAAGCAGAGACCATAGTGAGGACTCCCCAGTAGACCCCAGGCTGCTAACCTGCCTGCTACCAATACCTTGTGAGCTTCCTCATGAGTGTGCACCACAGGAATCTCAGCACCCCTGGTGTCTGCCAAGGATTCCTGTGAAAGTGACCCACTTGCTTGATAGCAATTCCATTTTCTGCTTCCGTGGGTCCCACAGGCTCCTGTGCTTAATTATGTACAATGCTCGAAACGTGGGATCTAAATCTGACATTGTGTGGTTCCTGCTCAGCTCCGTGGCTGAGGCACTGGTAACAAAGACCATGTAGCACAAGATATTCCTCCCTCCAGCCTCACCCAGGGGGAGGACCACTCCCGGTGCACTGTGTATATGTTTCTCAGCACCACTAGACAAAACTGAATCTCCTTCTGCAGCCCCAAGCCTGAGCTGTGCCGGTGAGCATCCGCTAGATGAATAGCGAGGTGGTGGTCCCTTTCTGCAATGGGCAGAAAGAAGAAGAAAGGGGATGGGAGGGGAGGGTGGGGAAAGGAGAGGAGAGTTTAGGATGGGACTGGCAGGGGAGGTGCATTAAAATCTCTGTTCCTGCCTGTGAGTTGGCTCAGTGAGTGGGTGAAAGCACTTTCTATGCGGGCTTGGTGACCTAAGTTCAACCCTCCCCCTAGAATCTACCGGGAAGGAGAAAACCAACTGCTGAAAGTTGCCCTCGACCTCACAAGCGCAGTGTTAATTAAACGCACACTCACATGCGGGGTGGGGGGGGTGGGGGAATTGGAGAGGAGAAAGTGCGTTTGCGGTTTGCTGTAGGCGAGAGGTTTGAGGACTAGCGGCTGCAGTCCTATCGCGTTAGAGGGCTAAGAATGTACTGGCATTAAATGACATCAGATTCCAGGTTTATGAGGTGACTATGGGGAAATCTGGGGAGGGCTGAGAGACAAAGCCCCCCCCCCCCCCGCCACTACCCCAGGCCACGGAGGCCGCGAGGTGCAAGGCGCGCCACCAGGAGGCAGGCCAGAGCCGAGGAGGCGGTGCCGAGCCCGAGTTGGGAGGGGCCGGGACGCAGCGACGCCGTGTCCCGTGACCGTCCACCCGCCCGCAGCCGACATGCAGTCCCCAGCCGTCCTTGTCACCTCCAGGTGAGCCAGACCTCCGACTCTCGCGTCCCGGGTACCCTTGCAGCCTGGCGGTTTATTCCGCTGCACCCCACTGCCCCGCGGGTGTGGTGGCGCGCCATCTAGCGCCCCCAGTTTTACAGACGAGGAAACCGAGGCCCCCTAGAGGATAAAGCACTCATCCAAGACCCTAGGAAGGCCTGGGACTGGTCCGATCGCGCTCCCTGCCCTTGTGTACTTTGGGGTCATTTCTTCCGCCTCCCCCCCAGCCTTTCAGCGCTAGCTCTGTGTGTACCAGCCCGATGCTAAGCACCAGGGACGAGATGAATCAAACAAGCTGGTCCTTCGGAGGATACCCGCACCAGGGTGGCTGGTGCTGCGGGAGGGAGGGGGCGGTAAGTTCCAATTGCCCTGTGAGCACACTGCTGCTGTTGAGCGTCACTAGGTAGAGCTGAGTGAGAGCCTGGCTGTTGGCTCTGGAGAGAGCTCAGGAGCTTCCGCAAAGGGGTCAGCAGCAGTGTGCACCCACACAGAGCCGCACCTAAGAGACCCGGCCGGGATAGAACTTGGAAAGTCTGGGAGGGGAGTGGGCCTACTCTTTCTCTGCTGCTTTTTAAGTAACTCTAAAATGGAGAACTTCAAAGGATGTTCGTATACTCTGCCTTTGCGCTCCCTACACGAACTCTAGCCGAGATACCAGCTTATTGTGTAAATGGACACATTACCCAACACAGGTTCAGCTATACTCCCAGCTCCCTGTCTAAAAAAAATACGATTCTGTACATAACCCCTGGTGTTGGAAGCTGCTTGCTCTCCTTGGTTTGGTGACTTAGGCTACAGACCACATCTGCCTTAGAACAGATGTCTCTATCGCCCTGTGTGGTGTTTTGTTTCTCTGAGCCTCGATTTCCCTTTCTGTAGATGGAGGTTCCATATAGACAGGTATAAGCAAGCAAGCAGTAAATGTCCCTGTGGGCCACACCAAGCAGACCCATGACTGTGAATTTGGTGCTGGTGCTTAGGAAGGGCAGTGGTGACTTCCTTCGGTGACAGCATGCACATGGGTGTGACAGAGTGCTGCTCATGGTGAGGGCAGAGGAGTCGTGGCCTGTCCATTCTGATAGTCACAGCAGACACCGGGCGCTTGCTTGTGAGGAATGTTGACACCTTAGCAAGCACTTAGGTGGCCTTGGACCCAGGATCAGCTGATATTTCCAGCTTCTTCCTTCTCTCCCGGGCTTCACACATGCATCCAGCCAGCAGGTGTTTTCTCAGGGGCCTCTTCTGTGCCAGATACTGGTCCAGGTTTTAGGCTGCAATAGTGAGGCTATGTTGGGAACGAGTGGGATGTGGGGAAAGGCAAGCTATGTCAAGGATAGTAAATGCTGAGAAAAGATGGTAAAATGATGGGAGGTCTGGGTAGACATGAGTCTTATACGATGTGGTCAAGGGACATCTTTCTGAGAGACGGCGGGTGAACAGGCTCTTGGGAAGTCCCCCGAGGGAGAGAACTATAGAAAGAAAAGCTTGACATGTGTGCTCAGCAGAGAAGACAGCAAGAGCCACAGTGCAGAGGCCAGTGTACTGAAGTAGGAGGAGCATTGAGAGCGAGGTGGCCCTGGAGAGCCCGCAACAGAGAAAGACCGTGAGGTTCCACTCTGAGTGTGATGAAAAGCATAGACAGAGAGGCCGTATGACTAGAAGTAGGGAGACACTTTCGCTGCTGCGCCCATGTTCTGCAGGCACTGGCTGGAATCCTTGTGGTGCCGGGGTGGAGTGGCCCCACTGAGGGGAAGAGGGCTGAGGTCTATTTAGGCTCTCTGTGTTCTGAGTGATGAGCTCTGAGGTCTGTGAATGGTAAGTTGTGTGTGTGCAGACGACATGGAGAAAAGCTGCAGAGCTACTGTCCTGAGCTCACTGCTTCCTGGGATGGGGACACGTGAGAAGGGAATCAGAATTTGTTCAGATGGTTTCTTTTTTTTTGTTTGTTTTTGTTTTTTGTTTTGTTTTGTTTTGTTTTTTGAGACAGGGTTTCTCTGTGTAGCTTTGCGCCTTTTCTGGATCTCACTCTGTAGACCAGGCTGGCCTCGAACTCATAGAGATCTGCCTGCCTCTGCCTCCCGAGTGCTGGGACTAAAGGCGTGCGCCACCACCGCCCGGCTCAAATGGGTTCATTTTAAAACATGATTGACAGTCAAACGGAGATGCTAGGTAAGTTGAGAGGTGGGATGGCCTGGAGGGAAGAGTCTGGATCACAGGTAGGAATTGGGGCGCCATTAGCCTGGGATGTCATGGAAGGCCTTGAGTCTGGGTGAGGCCCGTGGAGGGCAGTGTGAGCCAGTGATCACGGTGAGCCGTGGGAATGAAATGAACAGGATCCTAAGGGACCTCTAGCCACATCGCGATTGAGCAGCTTGTTTTAGGACGCGGGTGAGCAGACTATGCCCGTGAGCCATATCCTGCCAACTACTCGCTTTTGTGATTCCGAAAGTGGGTACCTTTCGGCGGGCCCTGCCAAGGTATGCCCCTAAGCAAACACGCCACCCGAGACAGAGTGAGTGCAAGAGGTTTATGTGGGGAGGGGAGAAGAGTGAAAACGTGAAAGTCTCTTGGAGTGGGAACATGAGGGAGGTGGGCAGACGGACACAGAACAGGCAAGAGACAAAAGGCGAGAGAGCGAGCCGTGCCTGGCGGACACTTTATAAAGGAGTGCGCATGTCCATAGGTAGAAAGGCACCGGCGACAGGAGATGATGTAACTGCCCCGGGGGCGGGAACTAACAATTCCAGTTGTACAAAGGACACACCCGGACCGGGCAGGTGTTGCCTGTGGCTGCTTCCCCTTTGTGTCTGAAGGCAGAGCTGAATGGATGCAAAGGAAGTAAGCTAGTGTTTGCAAAGCCTGGGATGGTTGAGGTCTGCTCTTACCAACCTCAGGCTTCTGATTCAGTGACCCAAGTGTGTCATGCTTACAAGTTCCCTGGTGATGCTTATGCCGTCCAGGGACCGCATCCTGAGAACTCTACATCTGGATGAGGTCGTGTTCCCAGGCTTACTTCTCTTGTCTGAAGTTAGTGGTCAAGAGTTTCAGGGAGGGCCAGGGAAGCATAAGGGTGCCAATCGGTCAGAGCTGCCTGGGCACAGGGGCAAAGGAAGCGATGAATTGCCTAAGTGGGTTTTTCTAATCCAGCTCAGCCCTAGGCATGAAGAAGACGTAGAGATCCTGTTGTACAGTACACTCAGCTGGTAGGGTCAGTACCACAGGGGTAGGCTGTGGAGTTCAGCTCCTGGTGTGGTTGACTATGGAACACCTCCAGGGAGCAGGGTCCATTTGAGGTTCCAGTAGGGACTTGATGATCTTCTCCCATCTTCTGCCATTCAGGGTGAACAGTCTTCCACATTATCACTTCCCACTACCTCAGTTCCATTGTCCTAACAGTCCTAAGGAAAAGATGCCTCCTTTTCCTATCCCACTGGCAGAGGCTGCCTGGGATTGCTTACTCCCTGGAGCTCTGACAGCAGAGACAAGCTACTCCCGTTCAGGGTGTCTGTTCCTATCTTTGCGGTGGCACTGAGCGGATGGAATAATTTCATGCATTCTACCTGCTGAGAGGGCCAGATGCGTTCCCCATACTGCCCCCTCCAGTCTCCCTCCTCCCTCCTGTCCTCGCAACAGTGGCATGTGGTCTTCATTCAGGGTCACACAGAACACTGTCGTTGGGCCATCGGCAAAGTGTATCTCATTGTGCAGCGTGTATCTGTCTTGATGCCTTGCCATGTTTCCCCAGAGGCAGGTTAGCTCAAGCCTGCAGTGGGGTTCATGCTTGCTGACGCCCCTCACATGGGATGAGAGTATTCCCCATGCGTAAGGTCTGTGCAGTCATACACACACACACACACACACACACACACACACACACACACACACACTACATATGTCATGCTTTTAGTAGGCTGCCTCAGCATGACAGTCTTATTCCCAGGTGTGTGTGTGTGTGTGTGTGTGTGTGTGTGTGTGTGTGTGTGTGTTTGCATTAAAAATACTCCATGAGTTCTGGTGGGCATTCATAGCTCTCTGAGAGCAATACGTTAGCCAGCACATTCTTGCAGCCCGGAGAGGATGTTCCCACTGTATCCAGGCAGGGGTCTCTGTCCCCTAGGTCATCCAGAGGAGGAAGCCACTGTTGGCCTGCAGTCTTGGATGTCATTCTGGTTTCCCAGATTCAGCAACTCTATTGGCTGCCCCCTTGCCCTCTTTGGAGCTGAAGACTCCTGGAGGATTTCAATCCTACTGTCGTCACAGACTTGAGTGTCTCTCTTAGTCTACATAATGCACACACACACACACACACACACACCATCAGAATGCAAGGACAGACTGATAGGGACACACAACTCAGTGGTCCAGAACCCAATGACTGGGCCATTCTGACCTGCCTGCACCTCACTGGCAAAGCCTGCTGCCTTGAACCTGATCTTGACTTGCCTTCCTTGGATTTACAGGCAAGTTCAGAATGTGCACACAGGCCTTGACTTGACCGTGCCACAGCACCAGGAAGTTCGGGGCAAGATGATGTCCGGCCACGTGGAATACCAGATCCTGGGGGTGACCCGGTTGGCTGTGTTCAAGTCCGCCAAGCACCGGCCTGAAGATGTCGTCCAGTTCTTGGTGAGCAGAGGACCCTAGCCATGATGCTCTGAGGGTGCCCAGGCAGGGTGTCTGCCCCACAGAGTGCAGTAGCATCAGAGTGCTTACACTTCCCTATAAAACAAATGCCTAGGGAGGGTCTGGAGTGTTAGACTGTGTGGTAGACAGCCTCTACCAGAGTAGATCCATGCTCAGAGTCCACAGGAAGGCAGCCTTGGTAAAGAGATATGGCTGCTGCCAGGAGCACATGGAAGACTGGGAATGTGTAGAGGGAGCAACCTAATACACCTTGAAGAAAAGATTCTGGAAACTCCCTGGAAGAGGTGGAGGCAGGACAGGGTTTTACAGGATAGATGATATTACTGGGTGGTGGTGCACGCCTTTATTCCCAGCACTCAGGAGGCAGAGGCAGGCGAATCTCTGAGTTCAAGGCCAGCCTGGTCTACAGAGCGAGTTCCAGGACAAGCCAGGCTACACAGAGAAACTCTTTCTTAGGGGTGGGGTGGGGGTGCTAAACAGCAGAGGAAGAGGGAAGAGTGTCCCAGAAAGAAGGCACAGGGGCTGGGAAGGGGCAGGGGACTGGGAGTCTCTGAGCCGTTGAGTATGGTCTTGGGATGACACGGGAAGACACAGGGTGGATGATGACATGCAGGACACAGTTGTACCCGAACTTGTCTGCAGACAAGTCGTTTTAAGCAGAGAAGTGACATCTGCCTTTAACCAGCGAGCCTAGTAACAGCAAGGCATTGGGATCAGGGGACAGGGAGCTTGGTTCTGGGGACAGCACAGTAAGCCGCCAGGCCGGAAGTCCGGAAGTCCGCAGGAACAGTAGGTGGGGCAAGGAGAGAGGGAGGTGCTTACAGTGTGCAGCTTCCATTGGCTGAGATCAGCAACACTGGTGAGGATCAGGTTAGGGACTGTGGTGGTGAGGGACTGTGCTGAGTGCTGTATTCACCCACTGGGTGGACACAAGAAGCCCAGCATTGGAGTGGGCTGGGCCTGAGACTCGGGTATGTAGACATCAGCTTGGAAGTCATGTTAGAGCTGGGAGTGGATGAAGCTATGCAGTGGGTAACAGGCAGAAGAGCCGAGGAGGAAATCCTGGAGACATAGCAGTTGAGTCTGCCATCCAGGCAGAAGGATGAGGCTGGGTGACTGAAGTCACAGAAGCTAAGGGAACAGAGAATTAAAAAAAAAAAAAAAAAAAAGCAGTGATTTACCCTTTGGCCTCTTATTAAAGGGCTGCAGACATGGTGAGGTCTTAGAATGAGGTCAGATGAACCAGAGTCCTCTAGTCCACAAGGGCGCAGCCTGCTGCAGGTTGTTGGTTCCACAACTCCAGGCAACCAAAACGAGAAGAAAATGATGAGTGCCCAGCTCTGTGACAGCAAGGGACCAAATTATAAGAATGATGTAACCCACACATCTTTCTTTAAGCGGCGTTCCACAACAGTGCCGTTTTGCATCTGATCGCTCCTTAGACCAACTCTTAGTGGAACCTAGGTGGAATGTGAGCCGACAGTTCTGGGTCCGCTGTGTTCTGAGAGCGGATCTGTTTTGTGGAACCCTTTGTGGCTGCTGGACATCTGACCTGACCTCAGATTGCATGAGCTCAGTGCACCCAGGTAGTCAGAGACCGGAGCAGAAAAAAAGGGAGTGAGTGATGCTGGGGCCTGAGGGAGAGGCAGCATCCTGGGGACACATGGGGTTCCAGTGCAGCCTGCTCTGCCCTGCACCAAGGACTGCATGTCAGAGCAGGGTGAGTGAAAGGTCACCTGTGACACTTCCACATGCCACGCTAATGCTGCTTTGTCCCAAAACAGGGACGTCCGCACCCTGCGGGAAGCATTCTGGGGTGTGTACAAAAAGCGTGGGCATGTGCGTCCATGCTGGTGCTTTGCAGACCTTGAAGTAAGTACCTAAGCGGGCAAAGGAAAACTCATTTGCTCCCCCACACCATGGTACCCAGGACAGTGGCCCAGAGTTCTGCTCTCAGGTCTGAAATCCGCCTGGAATTTTATGAGTTAGCTAAAAGAGTAAGTAAGGATTTTGTGTCTGCTCCTTAAAAGGATCTATACTTTTTTTTTTTTTTTTGGCTTTTTTTTTTTTTTTTTTTGGCTTTTTTCAAGACAGAGTTTCTTTGTGTTGTTTTGGTGCCTGTCCTGGATCTCGCTCAGTAGACCAGGCTGGCCTCGAACTCACAGAGATCCGCCTGGCTCTGCCTCCTGAGTGCTGGGATTAAAGGCGTGCCCCACCACCGCCCGGGTTAAGGATATATACTTTTTAATAAAAGCAAGCATTTAGTTGCTAGCCATGAGGTAAAGCCAGCCCCCAGGGAGGAACACATATATATCTAAGGTCTGGCAGCCACCCTGCAAATCCTTATTGCATGGACATGGACACATACCAAAGGACTGTGAGGTAGCATTACTGTGGGCCCAGGGCTCTGCAGTGCCTGCCACACAGAGGTCCCGGATGTTTTTGTGTTCACATTTCAGCTCCCTGTTGCGCTTATCATATTTTCTGGCAGCTGCTTGATGCTTTCAAATGAGTGAGAGCCCTAGCTGGTGCTGAAGCCTCCCCGACTTAGAGCTCACACTGCCTGATTTGTGGGTCTGTAGCCTGAGCCTGCATGGTGCAGTTTAGGCCAGCAGGGGGAGCTCACTCCCCGCTGTGGCCTAGCTGCAGCTTCCAGAGCCTCAGGACAACTCAGGGATTCAGGTGGGAACCTGAGTAACTGGTGCGCTGCGGATCCTTTTTACTCTTTCCTTGAGAGTTCTTCCCAGGAAAGTTCCAGAGCCAGGCTGGAACTATGGGCGGTAGCTTCCTGTCCCAGGGGACTGCTAAAGCGCCACATCTCACCCCTACCCTCACTGCACAGCTACCTCCTGGTGTCTAGGACCTTAAAACTGGGTGGTATGCTGGGTAACGAGCTGTGAATCACACTGTCGGGCAACCGCCAGGCCTTCCAGAGTCCCAGTGATGGGGACACCCACAATCCAGTCACACACCAGCATACATACTTAAGACGGTGCAGCCCAGGCCTGAGGGTACAGGTCATTCATGTCTTCATCCTCAATGTTGCCACATATTCACCGTGAGACGAGCCTAGTGTAGTGGTATTTGCTCCGCCCACGGCCTTGAACTATATGGCCCGAAGGAGGCGGTATGTGACCTCTTAAAAGGAAAGGGAGAGGGGTCACAAGGTCCCTTCTGCCTGCTTCCTACTTCCTGGCGTGATGGGACCGCCGGGTGGATTCGCTCCCCGTCAGAACAGAGGATGACTTCGGTTGTTTACTCGGTTCTGTATTCGTGAGTGTATTTCCTCAATTTATATCGTACTAAATCCCTATTACCTATTAGATAGACTCATGTGAATTTATATCTTAATAAATCCCTATTACCCATTAAATAGGCTCCCGTGGTTGATCTTAACAAATGGTGCCCAACACGGGACACAAACCCACGACCCTGAGATTAAGAGTCTCATGCTCTACTGATGGAGCTATCCGGATGCTCCAAGGGGAGAAATGGCTCAGTGGTTAAGAGCACTGACTGATATTCCAGAGGAACTGCATTCAGTTCTGAGAATCACGCCAGGATTAAATTTGAAAAGAAAGGAAACACATGACCCCTCTCTCCTCTCCTTTTAAGAGGTCACATACAACAAGAAAGAAGTGCCGAATCCATTAGGCCGTATAGCTCAAGGTCATGGGCAGAGCAAGTACCACTTCAGCCTAGCCTCCAGGGAAGCCTCAGTGAGTCCAGAACTGAGGAAAGAAACCCAGGGTGTTGGTGAAGGCCGTGGCATAAGGCAGGTGACTTTTGTCTGAGCTCATATGCACTGTATGGATCCCAGCAATGGCACCAAACCCACAGGGCTGTGGCTCCTCACTGCACAAGGCCCAGAACCAGCTGGGGAATTCTTTGTCCACAAATGCATAGCCAGAGTACAGTATATGAAAGAGGGATCGCTGAGCTGGGGAGGGGGGGGTTCAGAACTGGGAGGAGGAGAAGGTGACCATGATCAGTTGAGGCAGCTAGCCTATGATCAGCAGTAAGCCAAGTGCAACCTTTGGAGACTCCAGGAAGACCTGAGACCACTTGGTGGCAGCAGCCGGAGCTGTGGCCTGCTCCACCCAGACTCCCATGCATCAGTGAATCCTGCTGGACAGTACTCGGTCGGCTCTGCCACATGTCAGGACAGGCCCCGTCAGAAGGCCAGTTCAAGTCAGAGAATGAGCAAGATGTCTGCACTGTGAAAAGGTGACTCACAGTGTTGTCACAAGATGGCCCGTCACCTGCCAGGTGCCGAACTCGCTCTGCTAGGGTTTAGAAAGCCCAGCATAGGTGGAGACCAGGGTCATTTACAGGACCTGTAGGTCCCTGTTAAAGGCCTTTACATAAACCTGCAGTGGTACCTGAGGTCTCTTCATTATCGCATCCTTCCTTTGGGACTTTGAGAGTTCTCTGGGGACCATTGAGGCTGGAGGAATGCAGAGGGGCAGCAGGCAGGCCTGCTCCAGGCACGTATCTGGTCGGTCAGGGTGAGGAAGTTTCTTACCCTTGGCTCTTCTCTCAGGCAACCCCATACTCCTCTCATTCCAGGTCTCCAAAAAATACAGCGAGATCGAGGAGTTTTACCAGAAACTGAGCAATCGTTACCCAGCAGCCAGCTTGCCCCCGCTGCCTAGGAAGGTCCTGTTTGTCGGGGAGTCTGACATTCGGGAAAGGAGAGCCATGTTTGATGAAATTCTGCGCTGTATCTCCAAGGATGCCCAGTTGGCAGGAAGCCCAGAGCTGCTAGAATTCTTAGGTACCCGAGGCTTTGTCCCACGTCCCTGAGGTCTCTGCAGCCCAAAGCCCTCTCACTACTGTGGCTCACTGGGGAGTCCCCTTGCCACCCTCCATGGCCTGCACTCCTTAGCCAAGCTGTTGAGGTACTTGGGCCTCATTGACCTGCAGATGCCAGCGGGTATTCACAGAGTGACCTCACCATGGCCTTCCTAGCCATCCTCATTACATCGCTCCCTTCACTTACACACTTGTGTATACACCTATCTCTCCACGTCCTTCCAACCAGACGTGGCAGCCTGCGACATCCAGAGAACACTGGGTTCCACTCCCAGCCTGCTGTCTGGGTCCTTTGTGGGTATCACACTCAGCCCATGCCCCACATAGAGAGTACGGGTGTGATCTGGCAGTCCTGTAGCCAACTCTGAGGACCTCAGACTCTTTTTATAGCATCTGGGAGTCTCTTCCCCCAACCCCATCAGTATTCTCTATGAGAGAAGTAATTTACTGATGGAGATTGTGGGGGTGTATGAACCAACATGCATAAAATGCTTTAAACAGAGCCTGTTTGTCCAGGGGAGGGGGTAATTCAAAGGCCACCCCCTCCAGTACTCCTGTCTACTTAAACCCCCCTGGGCGAGCATCTGCCCTTCATGCCCTTGATGATGGGGCCAGGCCACATCTGTGGATGCTGCCCCTCTCTCTCTCTCTCTCTCTCTCTCTCTCTCTCTCTCTCTCTCTCTCTCTCTCTCTCTCTCTCTCCCTCTCTCCCCCTCCACCTTCCTTTTCCCATCAATCATTTAACTTTGCTCTTTTCTGTTCCTGTGAGTTTCCAGTTCTACAGGACAGGGCATAGTTCCCATAAACCACATGTGAACGCTGGAGAGTGCTTTTAAGATTTTGACGACTGAGTGATGCTTGCTTGTTTGCTTGTTTGTTTATTTGAGATAGAGCTTCTCTATGTAGTTCTGGGTGATATTCATTCATTCATTCATTCATTCATTCATTTGTTCATTCGAGACAGGGTTTCTCTATGTAGCCCTGGCTGCCTTGAAACTCACTACATAGACCAGGCTGGCCTCAAACTCACCTGCCTCCACCTCCCAAGTGCCGGGATCAAAGGTGTGTGCCACCATGCCTGGCTGAGTGATTTTTGTTTTTGTTTTTGTTTTTGTAGACAGAGTTTCTCTGTGTAGCTTTGCACCTTTTCTGGAACTCACTCTGTAGCCAAGGCTGGCCTCAAACTCACAGAGATCCTCCTGGCTCTGCCTCCCGAGTGCTGGGATTAGAGGTGTGCGCCACCAGCGCCTGATGTGATATTTTTTTTT
This sequence comes from Peromyscus eremicus, assembly GCF_949786415.1. NCBI lineage: Eukaryota > Metazoa > Chordata > Mammalia > Rodentia > Cricetidae > Peromyscus > Peromyscus eremicus. Next base: position 28,431,323 of record NC_081437.1, read on the forward strand.
TCAGTGACTGTTTCAAAGGGTAACTACCCAGTCACCGCTTGCCTAGAGATGAACAAACAGTCCAAACCTACGCTTCTCAAACTGTCTGTGGGGGAGGACTAGCTATTTATTCCCAGCCTCTCGCTGGGAGACAGATAATGCTCACAGATACTGTGTGCTCAGATGATGCAGTGATGACAACAAGCCTCTGTGCCCATTTCGGGGGGGGGCGGGCCTTGCTTCCCCTTTCTCATCACAAACACCTACGTCTGGTGCTTTGAGAAGAGCGGATGTAAGCCCGGTGGTCCTGGGGTTGTCACCGTTTGCTCTGGAATCTCCCACGTGCTCACTGCGCTCATTCAGGCGGAAAGCGGATAGTGCAGGCGCCTGGAGTTGGCTGCCTGGGGTTAGGTCAGCAGAGTCCCTGGCGGGGACTTACTACTGCAAACCATTGAGAGAGAGAGAGACCGTCCTGCTCAAGCCTCCTGTACACTGGCTGGCGTGCGTGCTTCACCACGGGGTTACTGGGCACCGGCTTGGCTGTTTCTGTGGTAGAGTTACCTCTAGGTTTGTGGCATGCGGGCCTCTGGCATGACACAGCTGTTGCTCTCTTGAATTCTTAGCAGCTGTGATCACTTACCGGTATGGGAAGCATACAAGATTGGGTCCATTAACCTTTCCTCGTGGATGATGGGGGGACTCACAAGGCCCCACCTCTCCCCAGGGGACAGTTAGGGCAGATCAAGGGACAGACAGATAGACGGACAGATGGATAGACAGATGATGGGTGGATAGACGGACGGACGGATGGACGACATACGGATGAATGGATGGATAGATGGCAGACGGACGGATGGACAGATAGACAAGGAATTAGCAGCTGTTAGGAGGGAGGTTTTTTTTTTACATGGTATAACTGCTTATAAGCCAGCCGCCCATGCTCCTATAAGTAACCCCAGCTAAACTCAGCACATCAAGCTAGGCATGGGTGGAGTTTTTCCTTTGTCCTGCAGGTGGTCCTCTATCTGGGACGAATAGAGAGTTGTCCATGTCTCCCTGGACACAAGAAAAAGTTCACACAAGAGTGGGCCACAGAAATTCTGAAACGCCTTCCTTCAGCTTGTTCTGACATTCACCACGAGTAGGCCACACCAAGTTCCTGGGGTGCCAGCATCACTGAGGGTGGGGGACGTACCACGGGACCTGGCGCTCTCCCAGACTCTCCATTCAGGATGAAGCAGAATTGAGGTCCCGGGAAGTTACAGGAAGCCCTCAACCTGGCTTGGGAGGGTGGGTGTGGTGATATCTCCTTGAGAGTGGACATCAAGCTCTTGTTTTCTGCTTCCTCCATAGGCACCAGAACTGCAGGGGCTGCAGGCCTTGCCCCTAGAGATCCCTCTGTCCTGGATGACACAGCCAGCCAGCCAGGGGACAGCGATGAGGCTTTTGACTTTTTTGAGCAGCAGGACGAAGTGCAGCCGCCCACGCTGGGCCTAAGCAACCAGGTTGTGAAGTCCTTGGAGGAAGAAGAGGAAGAGGAGGAAGAGGCGCTGGATCCCCTGGGCATCATGCGGTAGGTCTCCACTGCTTCCCGGGTCGTTTGCTCAAATGGCCATGGGGCTTTGACCCGGTGTGCTCAAGAGAGTTCACTCCGCTCCACCTCAGTGTCAGCCCTCTTTGTAGCTGGGCTCAGAATCACCTGCCCATCCCTAGTCTATCCCCCATCTGTGGCTAGCGCTACAGAGTTAGCCCATGATAGCTCAGTAAGTAGTACAGCCTGCTGGACCCTGTCTGCTGACACTGGGACCTGATTTCTCCTTCTTGCTGAGTGAGTGGCAGTGTGACTCACCATCTGTAAGGCAGGATTTCCTTCAGCTCCTCCAGGACCTTCAGAAGCCTCCACGAATAGGCGGGTGTTAGTCACCTGTGACCGCAGTGACGGGACAGTATCCCCTCTCATGCTCACACATGCTCCAAAAGGAGACAGAGAAGCAAACCGGCCAGGGACCACTTTGCTTCACTCCTCTCTGATGCATTCAGCCAATCAGGGAGCTGCGCCGGAGCCCTGGCTACGTGGAGTGGACCGCTCTGTGTTGGGGGTGGGGACGGAGCACAGGCTGGAGGAAGAGATGTACAGTCAGACATCTCCGGCCACAGCCCCTCCAGTGGACATGGGCTGAGAACACAATGGCTTTCCTAATGGAAACCGGCTACTCAGCCATCCCAGAATGCTTTTTCTTCTTCTTGGTTCAGGCAAAGAGCAACTAATATACTAATATTCCGTGCTGGGCATAATACTCCGTTCTTCACGTACTGTGTCCCATCTGTTCCTTGCTGTGCAAGCAACCTTGGAAGGTGAACAGTGGTGCCTTGAGTGTGAGGGTTTACTACTGGGGCCTGCATTCCAGCTCCATCCTTCAGGAGCCAAGGCTCCCTGGCTATCTGCCTCTTCCTTCGGTTTTCCTCAGTAAAAAATGGCTCTTGACAGTCCCTACCACCTGGAGCTCTGGGGAAGATTACCTAGGATGCATAGATGTTCACAGTAGCTGTTGTCGTAGACTTCACTTTCAACAGAACCAGACCATGGGCCAGGGCCCCCTTCTCCACACGGTGACAAATGGGTCTTGGGAATTTACCGCCGCCGTCCTCAGTATACAGACAGGGGAGGCCTGCCTGAAACAAAAGCCACCAAAGAACTGGACCGAGGCATGTCCAGTGTGATGTCAGACAAAATGAGGTCCTCCAAGTGCTGCCCACTCTGCACAGGCTTTCCCCTCCCCCAGTGTGGTATGTGAGCCCCACCACAGAGGAGATGAGGCCTCACATTGGGCAAAGGTACCCAGGCCAGGGCAATCAGTCTCCTCCCAGTAACCTCCAGCCAGGGTGTATGTTGGAGCGGGGTCCGGTCCATAAGGCACAGGCAGTAAGGAAACCAGGGGGATATGGGGAGAAGCCTGTAACATCCACTCCTTATCGGCCTCGCCGAGCCCTAGGGCCCTGCCTGGGCTTTATTTTGTTAAGGATAAGGCATTGTTTGAACTCACGCCATCTGCCCGTTCTAAATAACCACGAACAGTGCCAACCGAAATGGACTTCTGAGGCTGCACCAGCCTTTGGCTGAACAACGGAGTTAGCAAAGTGGCTCCTTTTTTGGGTAGGAAAATGCTCTCGGGGCTGGCAAGTGCTGCCTTGAATTTCTTAGTCTGGTAGCGGGGTTGGGGGGGCGGGTGTTAGGCAGCATGGCAGCCAGCCTGAGACCACCTGGGGGGAGCTCTGGGCCCTGGGGGGGGGGTGGCTGGCTTCTGGATTCTGGGAAAACAGCACCGAGAGGACTCCCCTTCCTGCCAGATTTTTTTTTTTTAAGGACCCATGTGACACCAGTTGGTATTATCGGCTCTGTCAGGAATAATAAGTGATGTTTTGGGTTTTTTTTTCTCCTGAGAGCTTTTTCCCAGTGCCAGCAACTGAGCTAATTGGCATTTGCTTGAGGGAGCTCATGTTAACTCTGAGACAGCGCTTCTGAAACTGGCCATGACCCGCAGTGAATGTGTGTGTGTGTGTGTGTGTGTGTGTGTGTATGTGTGTGTGTGTGCGCGTGCTTCAGATGAGACCAAGCGAGGCTCCAGAACATAGGAAACCTGGCTAAGTGCACTCTGTGCCGATGGCTCCTATCCTGCTTCATTTGTGAAAAGATCCGTAACATGCCAAACTGCTTTCTTCTGGGGCCGTTACCGGCGCCACATGGGAAGCAGAGCCCTGGGAGGCTGATTCTGTTTTCTGTGGTAGGGCACTGGAGTCTAGAGTCAGGCGGCTTGGAGCTTACTCATACAGAACCAGGGCTGGAGGCCACCTGCAAGCATCCTTTGGCAGTGTGGCAAGAGCTAGGGAGGGCTTTCACGCACGGGAGAAGTCGAAGGGCTCATCTGAGCAGGGGCGTGGCCAAAGCCTGGTGTTCTAGTTCGGTCTCTACTGCTGTGATACAGACCATGGCCAAAAGCAGCTCGGAGAGACCCGGGGGGGGGGGGGGGGGGGGGGGTACAGGGTTTACTTGACTTAAACTCCGAGGTCACCGAGGGAAGTGAGGCAGGAGTTGAAGCAGGGACCATGGAGGAAGGATGCTCTCTGGGCTTGCTCAGTTTGCTTTCATGTCCAACCCAGACCGAACGGTGAGCTGGGCTCTCCCCCATCAGTCACTATTCAAGAAAATGCCCGACATACGTCCCTGGAGGCAATCTGGTGGAGGCATTGTCTCAGCTGAGGTTCCTCTTCTTAGGTAACACTGGTTTGTGTCAGGTTCACATACACACACACACACACACACACACACACACACACACACACACAGGTTTCTCTCTCATGGACACGATGGCTGTCCACTTCACCCTTTGGTGGAGTAGTCTTGTTATCCACTAGAGGTTTATAGTCCAAGTTCCTTTGCTCCTCTGCGCACACAGCACCCCTAGCTCCCAAGCTCAGATCCCCCAGCCTGACTCTGGATTATTTCTGGAGCAGCCTTCCTTGTGCTCAGCCTTAGACAATCCCTGCTGTGGCCACAGGGAGGCGCTCAGGCTCCATTTCAGGACGGTCTGTGAGGGTGGGCGCGATGGGCACAAAGCTGGAGCCTGACTGGCCTGGCTTTTCTTTCTTTGTCTCTTCAACCTGCCTCTGACTAGGGAAAAGTCAGCCTCGGTGCCCTGTTGGGGAGCAGAGAAAAGCCCATACCCTAGCTCATTCAAACAGCCTCGCTCCTTGTCTTTTCTGGGTTTTTCTCTGAGCCTGGCCGGTGCCATCTGGACTCTAGACATAGTGTACATACCGTTTCACACTCTGCTTTTCCAATCAATGTTCTGTCCCAGGCGCCTTTCTCTGTCATACAGACCTTCCGTATTTAACTCTACTTTAGCATCTTTGTGGCTCTGAGAAAACTGTGCCTTGTGCTAGAGACATTTTTCATCCTGGCTAAAAGAAAGAAAAAAAAAATACCCTGGTCATTGGGAACAGTTGGAAACACAGGCAAAAGTCTTTTCCCCAGGAACACAGTTTCTAACCGTCACATCTCCTTAACAATGGGATTATTTCATATCTGCGATTCCAGAGTTTGGTGTTTTCCACGTCTTTTCTAGGTGTCTCTCCCGATCAATGGCTACAGATATCTCCCCCAGACTCTGAGCCGGTCCCTCGGGCCCAGGCGCTGGAGTGGCACTGTCAGGCTCCAGCCTTAGGTACCTTTCACTAGCTTTTGCTATCGCAAACAGTAACTCAGGGGACTCGTGGGTACAGAGTTTTCATTTCGTGGGACTTTTCATCTAAGTCATGGCCGCAGGGCAAGGTCCCTGAAGATCCTGCAGGGGGCTGATAAAGACTCCTTGGGGTCTCCACATGTGCCCTGTTGAAGGCCCCTCTTCTCTCTTACCCTGCTCATCCAAACACCACTGCCTGCCACTTCTTCCCCAGCCTGCTTCCTAGTGACAGAGGACACAGCTGGCCCCTGCCTGCCTGTCTGTGCGGCTGGCCTCACAAACTCTCAAAGGGGAGGACCCAGGACTCAAGCGAAGACCTTTTTCCTTGGAGACTGTTTTATCATTATTTTTATAGCGGTTTTGCTTCTTTTTCCGTGAAATAACTGCTTGCGTTGAGGATAAAAATAATACTTGACTTTTTGTATTTGGATGAAATTTCTGCTCTGGGATGATCCTTCCATTTTTGAATGTCCATAGGACCTCTGGTTAGTGCTTCTAGGTGTGCTCACCCTGCATCTAGAATTCATGGTAGGAGCTGGGGGGATGGGGTGGTTTCAGCCTTGCTCCTATCACCCCCACCCCCCAAGTAACCCTGGAATTAATAACCTTCCTTGGGTGCCTCTCGCTAAATAAATAGCACCAGCATTACTCCTGTCTTGGGGACTCTGAGCCAGGAGACCCAGGCCTTTGTTGGATACTCCCTTAAAGCAGAGCACAGTTAGGGGCCGTGTTTCTGCCTGGAACCAGGTGGGGATACCGATTCCCAGGCCCCTTCACACAGACTCTTGTCAAGGAGCCCTTGTGTGTGAGTCATGTTCACACTCACCCCACAGCAGCCCAGGCACCAGCATATGCAGAAGTCTGAGCGATACCCCTACATAGTACAGAGGGGAGGGGTGAAAAGGGTACCCCCTCCATAATACCTCTCCTCCTCCTAATCCTCCGGCTCCTCTTGACTCTCTGTGCTGTCTACCCCCACTTAACAGGTTCTCTGAGAGCCGTGGAGACCCCCAGTAGGACCCCCATGGTTCTAAGCCTTAGCTGGCCCTGAAGTAGGGGGGCAGAATGAAAACATTCAGCCACCCTGACCCAGAGGCACAGCTGTCCCCTGGTACTGTGTTTCCCGTGCAGGTACTTACTGCTCCTGACCCAGCCTCAGTGAAGGGGCTCCGGGAACTATGGCTGGCAAGCACAGTGGTTTGTGCACGTTTTACTCAGTGAAGGAACTCCGGGAACTATGGGTAGCACAGTGGTTTGTAGACTTTTTTTTTATTTCAGTAGCAAAGGCTGCTGTTCAAGAGCAAAGCCTCACACAAACCCTTCATGCAAACAAGCATGGGAACTAGATCTTTGCCCTCTGACGTGGCCCTAGATAGCTTTGGAAAAGACTGGGGCCTCTTACAGCACAATTTGAAAGCCAGCGGGAAAGCTGGAACTTCAAGATGTATGGTCACCCCCATAGTAAGGTTCAGCGTTCAAATCCTACCTTTGAAGCAGACCACAGGCAGTTTGCTGGACTCCAAGCTGTGGCGTCTTCAGTTGTGAAACAATCAGGGTTCAAAAGCAAAGGAGCCTCCAATGGGGTGGAGAAAAGACTGTTTACCTTCAAGGAATGTTTACCATTCCTACCAGAGCCCCTAAGGGTCTAGGTGTGGTGGTATTGTGTTCCCCAAAATATTGTGTACCCTAATAAACTTATCTGGGGTCAGAGAACAGAAAAGCCACTAGATACTTAGGATAGGCAGTGGTAGCACACGCCTTTAATCCTAGCATTCCAGAGGCAGAAATCCATCTGTTCAAGGATACAGCCAAGCATGGTGACTCATGCCTTTAATCCCAGGGAGTGGTAGTAGAAAGCAGAAAGGTATATAAGGCGTGAGGACCAGAAACTAGAAGCATTTGGCTGGTTAAGCGTTCAGGCTTTCGAGCAGCAGTTCAGCTGAGAGCCATTGGGATGAGGACACAGAGGCTTCCAGTCTGAGGAAACAAGACCAGCTGAGAAATTGGCCAGGTGAGGTTAGCTGTGGCTTGTTCTGTCTCTCTGATCTTCCAGTGTTCACCCCATTACCTGGCCCAGATTCGTTTTTATTAATAAGACTCTCTAAGATTCATGCTACATCTAGGCCCAAGAGTCAAAAAGGAAGAAAGGAAAGTTCTTTGTGAAATGTGGTTTGTGTCCTGATGCCTTCCTGTGTCTTCCACATCAGCTGAGCTCTAGAAGACAGCTTGCCTGCTTCCTTTTGTTATGCAAATCCCAGCACCAGGTAATAGTTTATGGATATCCGGGACTTATACCTCCTGCCAGATGCACCTGAACACCTGGAGGTGGCAGGCTTGCCTCCCACATCTCTGTCCCTGAGAAGAAAGAGCCTGCTGGGCTGAGCTCTTGCTGGAACTAATGCTTACCCCATTCCTTAGAGACAGAGTCCTGAGGGGGCTTGTCTCCCATCCTCCCTTCTAAGGCTGCCCCCAACGTCAGACATTCATAGTGTGACAGTCTATGTTCAGTAGGAGGTTGGACTCCGTGTTCTGGGTAATCGAGTTGAGGAACATTTGTCAGAAACCAGGAACATCCAGAGAGTAGGTGCCTCGGTGACCTAATGGGTGGTTCAGGAGTCTTCACTTCATGCCCAGCTGAGACCACTACCTAATGCTAGGCCTGGACTTCTCCGGTTTTTTGCTTGCTTGCTTGCTTGTTTTTCGAGACAGGGTTTCTCTGTGTAGCCCTGACTGTCCTAGAACTTGCTCTGTAGACCAGGCTGGCCTCGAACTCAGAGATCTTCCTGCCTCTGCCTCCTAAGTGCTGGGACTAACGTCCTGCGCCACCACCGCCTACCTGACTTCTCTGTTTTTATGTGCTTGCATGACGTGGGTGATGGACGGTCTTCAGGAGCGGCAGCCACCTTCCTCTATCATGCCAGAGGCTAGACTACTGTGGGATGCCGCTGGGGACTGAAACAAAGACTACTCAAATAAGAACAAACAGGCTGCCTGCTCATTCTGCGGTAGCCAGGGTGGAAGTGACCACCAGCACCTGCATTTGTCAGAGACTCACAGACAGGCAGGCAGGGGGCGAGAAGCCTCACAGCACCCAAAAGCGATGGCAGAGTTGGACTGTCCCTGGGGTCTGTCAGCATGGGCATGTACGAGGAGGACATCTTGGGTCTTGGGGAATCCATTAAGGGTGTGTGTTCATTCGGCTTGCTTTCTCTGACTGGTCCCACTAAATTGGAAGTGAAGGTGACATTCGCTGCCCTGTGGAAGCCCCGCATGGAGCTGCTGCAGGTAAAGCTGTCCAGGGATGGAGTTCAGAAATATTGGACTGGCGAAATTGCTCATAGAAACCCAGAACCCACATAAAGAAGCCCGAGGTGCAGGCACATGCTTATAATCCTGGGAGTGGGATGGTAGAGACAGGTGGATCCCTGGAGTTCACTGGCCAACTATCCAATCCTATTTGCTACACTCCAGGCCAGCTAGAGATCCTGATTCAAAAAAAAAAAAAAAAAAAAAAAAAAAAAAACCAAGGTGGACAGCGCCAGGGTATTGACAGCTGAAGTTCTTTTGGCCTCCACACACATGCACAGGTATGCACACACATGCACCTGCACACGCAGAAAAAGACCATGTAGTGGCACCCTACGAATTTTCTACAGTTGGAATAAACAGCCACATTGAAGGTGAAAATAGGAGAAATGCTTTATTTGAAGCAGAAAAGTCGCCTTGTTGGCAAAGAGGTTTGTGGCCATATTTGGTGAAGCATCGCTGCCCTGGCTTTGAAGGTGGTCTGTGTCTTGGCTGTGGTCCCCCACCCTTCTGTCCAGACCCGGGCAAGCTGGCTGTGTCTGGAGACCCTCTCTGGAACTCCCTTGCTCTCCAATCCAGGGCAGCTGGTGCCCATCGCTGGTTGCCGTGGGAGGTGGATGAATCTGGAGTGGATCCACAAGGCCCCTGGGTGGCCAGAGGGGAGGCTGCTCTCATGTGTCAATCACTGTCACCAGAAGTGCCTGAGCCACGACGGGGAGTGAGAGACGCTTCTTGGCCAGGCAGAGCTTCAGCAGCAGCTGCTGCCGCATCTCCCTGCATGGACTACATGCCTGCCTCAGAACATGGCCCGGCTGTGCATCTGTCTTCTGTCAGGCTCACAGCAGAACTGGAGTCCGTACAGCAGCATGCACATGCTTACACATGCCTGCAGCCATCCAGGGGCCCCTGCCTACCTCACACAGCCTGTACTGGGCAAGAAGCCTCTTTAGGTGGCTCTCGGAGTCTGCACAGGTTCACTGGGAAGTCAGGGGCTGCTGACCCTGCCCAGTCCCTGGTGCTGAGAGGGGCGTGACCCACATATCAGTTAGGTGCTTTCTCTGCCATCGGTGTTGAGGGGGAACTGTATGTCTGTGGACAGCTGGGTGGAGGTATTAGCCTAGGGGAGCCCAGGAGGAGGAACACTCAGAGCTCCAGGGACTCAGATCCCAGATGAAGTAGTGACCCCATCCATCACTTCGGTTACAGATCTTGTAATGGTGTCGTAGATCTAACTCCCTCTGGTACTTACGCTGGCCTCGCCTGCCACTCATACTGCTCTGTTCCTCACGCCAGACCATGGTCTCTGAGCAAAGTTCCGCAAGGGTCCGCTTCCCCCCCTCTCCTCACCATCACCTAGAGGGGTCTATGTTCCTGGTTTATGCCGAGTGTACAGAGTGACTGGCAGTTGGTCCGCCAGAGACTTCCATCCTCAGCCCACTGGGTCAGCCACCCGTCTCCATTACCTCCTCCAGGAATGCCTCCCTGAGCTCGCATTGTCTCCACCCGCTGTGCTCCAGCTGTGACAGACTGGCTCCCCCCCCCCCCTAGGGAATGGCTGGTGTCTGGGACTGACTGCTCAGCTCACAGCCTCCGGGAACAGTCACATACCTCAGGCAGGTCTGTCTACATCAACTAGCGCAGGCACCTTGGTGTGGGAGGTAGGTGCTTGGCGAGTGCGGGTCGTAGGAGGCACTGAGGGAATGGACAGGCTGCTCGTGGCTGACAGCCTGGCAAGGGGACCTTGTTGGGATAGCAGTGCTGGAACAGAGACAGGGCTTTGTAAGATGAGCACTGAAACTGATGTGACCCTCACTCCCTGTCTCCTTGCGGGATAAGTAGAAACAGTCTGAATTAGAGATGTGTTGTAACTCTGTCCATCTGCCTGCCTGCCGGCCTGTTCCTCCTTCCCTCCTATCTAGTGAGCTAATCTGTCTTCCTTCTTCTATCTGATGACTATCCAGCTACACAGAGGACAAATGCCTGTATGCATGCATGCATGCCTGTTTGTCTGTCTGCCTGTCTGTCTTCTTCCTTCTAGTATTTGCTGAACACCTTTCTGCAACTTTGGGACCAATCAGACAAGGTCCCGCTTCCGGGTCCCAAAGCTCCCTCTCCCCTGATGTCCCTTGTCTTCTTTGGGAGGTCTGAGGAACTGGAGTACAGAACAGCTTGGTGGGGTAGGGTAGAGTGCAGCCAGCGCCTAACTGGGCAGTCCTGTGCTGGACAACTACTTTATTTGAGTTCAGCAAAAATCACAGATATCACTGAGTAGGACAAAAATGTGAGCCTGGTTTGAGGGGGACACCTGCCCAGAAGGACACTCTAGTGCCATTTGTGCTGTCAAGGCTAGACTGCGTGGGAGTAGGGAAGTGGTTGGAACCTCAGCTGGCTTCCCTCCTCTTCAGGGTCCCCTGCTCTGTGCTTCCTGCTTTTTGTTTGTTTGTTTGTTTTTGTTTTTTTTTTTTCCTCTGTGTAGCTTTGGAGCCTGTCCTGGATCTCGATCTGTAGACCAGGCTGGCCTCGAACTCACAGAGATCCGCCTGGCTCTGCCTCCCTGAGTGCTGGGATTAAAGGCGTGCGCCACCATCCTCCCGGCACTTCCTGCTATTCTTGATCCTTAGGAAACTTTGCTTCCCTGCCCTCTGGACCTTTTGCCTGGGGAGCATGTGTGTTTGATCCCCAGAGAAGGTGGTTTCTGAGTAAGAAAGTACAGGACATGGAGGGCAAAGCTACCAGAATGGCTGAGGAGCAGCCTCGAGCCTGCCCTTCTGGAGCTGCTGGGCCAGGTGCTGGCTCGGGTGTGAATGGAGTTCTCTGCCCATCACTATTGCAATGCCTGCTGGGTCCAGGGCCAGGGGCCAAGCAGAGGATGTTAGGATAGGTGATCAAGGGATATATTAGTGGTGGAACAGAGCTACAGTTTTCTTCCCATCCCCAAGGGCTGGTCCAGGGGATCCCACACCCAACTGATGGTTACATCCCACAAAGAGACAGGCACACAGCTCTCAGGGCCCTGCAGGCATATTGGCACAGCGAGTCTGGACTACGGTCATCCTTGCTAGGGCTATGGCTTCTGTTAGCATCCCCGATCAGGGCTCATTAGGACTGTGTTGATTCTGCCTGGTGGATGAGATGAAGGGGATCCTTCCCACGAGGAGCAGCTGAGTCCACACTTCAGGATCTAAGGGGAGCTGGAGCTGAGGTTTCTAGAGGATGCTCACTAGTAGGCTAGAGATCCTGGTTCCCGTCGTTCACCCCGGTGCCACAGGCAGAGCAGAGCACTTCACCCTGGTAGCCTATGTTGATGGAAAAAGTACAAACACTAGATGCTGTCATTGCCTTTGAAATGTGTCCCTTCCTGTCCTGAGGAAAGCAAGGTCCATCCAGTTATGGGATATTTAAAGTAAGGAACGAGAGTGTAGGATCATAAGTAGTAACTACCCTGCGGCCAGCCCCAAAATGTCCAGTCTGCTGTGTGGCCTCCGCCGGACACTCGACTGCTCTGAACCATTGCTTCTCTATCTGGCCAATGAGGCTGCCCCGACTGGTGTCTCCCAACAGGTATGTAGCCCGTAGCACCAGCTGTCTAGCCTGTGGCCTTCCATATAAGTACCTTCCTGGCTTCTATAGCTTCTCTGCTCTCAGCTCTGACTGTAGGCTAGGCTGCTGTCTTAGGGTCCTGTTGCTGTGGTGAGACACCATGACCCACATCAACTTGGGATGGAAGGGTTTATTTCATCTTACAACTTTGGTCCATCCATCATCCAGAGAAACCAGGGAGGGAACTCAGGCAGGAACCTCGAGGCAGAAACTGACAGGGAGGCCCCAGGGGAGTGCTGCTGCCATGTACACAAGCTTGCTGTCCGTGGTTTGTTCATCCTGCTTTCCTATACAACCTGGGACCACCTGCCTGGCGGTGGTACCTCCCACAGTGGGCTGGACCCTCTCCCACATCAATCTTCAATTAAGAAAATGCCCTATCGGTGGTGGTGCATGCCTTTAATCCCAGCACTCGGGAGGCAGAGGCAGGCGGACCTCTGTGAGTTCGAGGCCAGCCTGGTCTACAGAGCGAGTTCCAGGAAAGGCGAAAAGCTACACAGAGAAACCCTGTCTCAAAAAACCAAAAGAAAGAGAGAGAGAGAGAGAGAGAGAGAGAGAGAGAGAGAGAGAGAGAGAGAGAAAGAAAGAAAGAAAGAGAAAGGGAAAGGAAAGGAAAGGAAAGGAAAGGAAAGGAAAGGAAAGGAAAGGAAAGGAAAGGAAAGGAAAGGAAAGGAAGAGAAAGAAAGTGCCCTATGGTTGCCTACTGGTCAACCTGACAGAGGCATTTTTCTCGATTAAAATTCCTTCTTCCCAGATGCCTTGTGTCCAGCTGACATAAAAACTAGCCAGCACATATAAGTACCTCCAGACCGTGGGAATAGTCATCTCCAAGTCCCTGGCCTTGCAGTACCCAAGGACCTGCTACAGTTTTTTGGCAATGGTCAGCCTCTGTGCAGTCTGCCAGTGTTGCCAGCATGAGCTCAGAGATGACCTCAGTTCAGTGGAACTGGCTGCCAGGCATTCAGGCGAAAGCAATCCCAGTTTCCAGTAAAAAAAAAAAAAAGAAAAAGAAAAAAAAAGAAAGAAAGAAAAAGGAAAGAAAAACTTGCTGTTTGCAGGAATTTTGAGATGGCCAATGTGGGCAGCAGCCCCCAGGCATGAGGTCATCTTGTTAAAATACAACCAAGTTTGTCATCTGCAGGCAGTGTCATAAAAGCAGCCCGGATCATGTGATCTAGCTACATGAAGGTTGCCTGTCCACCTGGAGCAAGACATGAAACTGTGGCACATCCCAGAAGCCCCCCTGTGACCCTTCCCCCCCCCCCCAGTTTCCTCCTGTTGCAGGCATCCCAGGGCAAGAGCTCGTCAGTTAGTGAACAGGTGTAGCAGGGCCCAGCCGGGCTGATAACAGAGGAACTTCACAAAGGAGTAGGCTACCCTGGGGACCCCAGCGTTCAAGAGAAGGAAGGCAGATACTCTACTGAGAGAAGAGGGTCGTGTGCAGGGAAACAAAGGCCTAGACTATGTGATGGATACTATTGTCAGTTTTTGACGGGATCCAGAATGAACTGGAAGACAGGCCTCTGGGCATACCTGTGAAGGATTCTCTGGATTGGATTAGCTGAGGTCGGAAAACCAACCCTAAATATGGGCAGCACCAGTCCATGGTCTGGTGTCCTGGACTTCATAAGAGGGACAAAGAAAGCTGAGCCCCAACATTGATCTCTCTTGGCTTCCTGGCCATGGCTGCAGTGTGTCACCCTGAATTTGCCACCGTAGTGGGCTGTACCCTCAAACCATACACCCGAATAACCCCTGCCTCCCTGGAGATGTGTTGTGTTGTGTTGTTGTTGTTGTTAAGTATTTTGTTAGAGAAAGAAGAAAAGTCACTGGTAGTCCTCTTCCTACTAAGAAGGCTTCTCCTCATAGGTCCTGTCCCATGAACTGGGAGCCACAGGCCACATCTGTCCCGTGTCCAAGTGGCTGTGAAGAGCTGCTTTCCAAGCTCAAGCCCCAGGAGGTGCCTGTTAGGTCCCCCCACCTTGAGAAGAGAAGCGTGTTATCAGGCCCGTGGTCATGCGGTGGTGCAGCACCTGAGTGGCCCTTCTGGGTGAGGAGCTGCCTGGCCATCCGTGTCTAGTCCAGCTAGCCCCCGGCTTCTCCCTGCCCTTCCCAGTGCCCCTCACTGCAGTCACAGTATGTGACTGCCTCAGTACCAGGTGTGTCTCCGCTGTTGTCACATTATGACCCAGCTCATTCCTAGTACACGCTCAAGCCCTTCCCCTTCCATCTCCCTCCTCTTGTCTGTTTGACCCCCTTGGGTCAAGAAGACCTGTGTGTTGGATTTGAGGATCTCTGAGGTTGCTCCACCTGCTAAGATTGGGCTGCCCTAGACCTTCCTGTGCTCCTCTTCTGACCTGCTCTTCTATGGCCCTTGGCATCCAGAAGGCCCCAGCTGACCTGGGAACCTGGGAATGACCAGTAGGCCACCTGTTCACTCATGAGAATCCTTACCTTGTGTTTTATCTCCAGCTCCAAGAAGCCCAAGAAACGCCCAGAAGTGGCCGTGAGGCCCAAGCCTTCACCTCGACTCACTATCTTTGACGAGGAGGTAGACCCTGATGCGGGGCTCTTTAGCCCAGGCGATAAGGTATCCGCTCAGAGACCTCTGGGGACCACACAGGACTGTAAGTACTGGTGTTGGCCTAGAGTTTGGTGACTGTCTGTGTGTGTCCCTGAGCAAGCGAGTCTCATCTTTGTCCTGTTTAGATGGAATACAGATTAGGTATGTGGAGATTTTTCTGCTGGACAATCAGAGCCTCACACCTGGTGTCCCCTCAGGCTGGAACATTTTGGCATTATACACTTACTCTGAATGTCCTATACAGGAAGAGAATGACACCCCCCCCCGCCCCCTTTTTTTTTTTTTTGGTTACTTAGAGACCTAGTTCCCTGGTTACATCTGTAGCTACATGGCCACTAGAGTTCCCTGGAACTGTTAACTGGAAAGAGGATGCTGGCCTACCTTGGACATGCATGCGACTCTGTACAATTTTTAATTTGAGTGATTGCATGCCACCTACATAGACTGTATCGCAAGGCATGGTGCAGGGTCCAGAGGGAGTGCTCAGTAGCTTTGGGACTCCTCCATGAGTCTCTCTGACCTTTCCTCATGCCTGCCCAGGCCCTCCCTCCTCTTCCTCCCCAGGGAGAGTTGATGGTAACTTACTGATTCATCCTGCGCTTGGTGAGCGTCCACTAAGGGAAGGTCAAGCTCAGATTCCCCAGCCTTAAATCTAGAGCCCCTAGGGAGCTAGAGACACATAGTATCGCCCAAAAATTTAGCACAGCACGGATCTCTTTCAGGGCTGAACAGAAACGGGGGTTCCCATAGGACAGTGGGCATCCTGGGAAGGAGTGCAGTGGTGGGCCCCAAAAGACCAGAGGACCTGGCCAGCTCCACTGGGGAAAGATTTTTTGTTTGTTTGTTTGTTTTTGTTTTTTGGAGCTGAGGATCGAACCCAGAGCCTTGAGCTTGCTAGGCAAGCGCTCTACCACTGAGCTAAATCCCCAACCCTGGAAAAAGCTTTCAAGTAGAGACATGATTGATACTCCCAAAGGGCAGCTGTGAGTGGGTCCGGTGGGAGACGGTTGGGAAGACCTGGGCTTACTGAAGGTGAGCCCCATGAGCAGTCCGTGTCTGCTGCCCCTGCTCCTCATTCACGACCTTGGCAAGATCCGTGGCTGGTGGATGCCCTCAGTACCTACTCATCTGTACCCGTGGGCAAGCTCAGGGGTCCAGTCCTGGGGTGGGGCTGGTGCATTATCCTGAGAAGCCACTTACCCCCGCAGTGAGCAGCCCTCAAGGACTGGAACGGAGCCAGGGCAAGGCGGACAGGCAGCTCAGGCCTTTATAGAGGTGATAGGCCCTTGTCCTCCTTCTGCCCACACCACTCAGCTGCCATTGCTCGCTTCCTTGGGTGCAATACGAGACTCAGCAGGCCTGCTTTCTGGCAGCTGAGGCTAGACCAGCGTTTCTTCATACCGTCCGCTCCTTCTTTCCCACAGCCCTGAAGCTGTTCGACGACCCTGATCTTGGTGGGGCTGTCTCCCTGGGTGACCCTTTACTGCTGCCGACTGCCCGGGAGAGTGGAGGGCCCACATCCAGCCCGGAATACAGGGATGCCTCCAAGGAGCTGTTCAGGTACGGTTGTCCCCGGGGAAGACTTCAGAGGCTCTTACCCTGGTGTGAGAGTGTTTTACTATCTTCAGCCCACAAGGGAGGGATCCGGGCCTGGCCAAGAGCCACAAGGGAGGGATCCGGGCCTGGCCAAGTCCTGTGGCCACGCGTGGCCACTCCTGGCTAAAAGAGAGTGAGGATTTGCTCGGGGAGGGCTGTCAGCAGCCAGGGCAGCCCCACTGGTTCCAAGGAGAACCATGTTCCTTTTCTTTTCACACTTCTATTTTAATAGCTTCTTTAAGGGGATAAAATAACTACATTATATAATTCATGAACAAGTATAATTGGCATAAGTGGGTTTGGGAACACATAAAACTGACCCTTGATGTACTTCATGCTCAGAGAGAACAGAGCACAAATGTACTACAGAACAGTGGCCAGTCCACCAGGAGGGTCCTATTAGAGGGAAGGGAAAGTCAAGATTAATCTATTACCTGAAGGATGATGTGAAAAAAAAAAATACTATTTCCATGGAGCTTACTGTGTGTCCGGCATTGTAGGAGATTTGCCTCCGCACGGATAATCTTATTTACCCTTCACCCAGCCTCTAAGATGGTTGCTGTTCTCTGCAGTTACAGAAAATAGTATAGGAAAGGTCACTTGCCTGAGGCCACCACTCACATCACCCTGTGTCACCTCTCTCTGCTCCAGCGGGAGCCCTGAGCCCTTGGAGGAAAGGCTGGGAGACCTGCCGTCCTGCCTCAGGCTGTGGGTTCTCCCTGACTTCTTGTGCAACAGCCTGCTTCCAGTTGCTTCCACGCTGGTGCCTCTGCCTCCCAGTCCACGCTCCCAGGATGCAGTATATGCTTGGTGACGTGCATGGAGTGAGCCGCCTCTTTCCAGGAATAGTTTGTATGGCACCGAGGCCTGTGGTCCTGGGAGGCTGTCATCCCCACCTCTCGTTAGGAGCCCCAGGCTATTACACAGCCCTCTAAGTGCCTGCCAAGCCTGAGTCACCTCAATGGCGGCTTGTATTTACATCTCCCAGAGGCCCCTGGCATCTGTTCACTCCCTCATCATGTGTCCTCGCTCCTGACATCCTGCTGGCTGGGAGGAGCCGCGATCATTGTTATTCCGTTCGGGAGGAAACTGAGGCACAGGGAAGTCCGGCAGCAGGGTCTGTGCCGGTGGGACAGATGTCATGGAGCCTCTCTAGCAGTACATGTTAGAAACCCACGTCCCACTGATCCTGGTTCTGTGGGTGTGTCGAGGCAATTTTCACAGGGTTCTGTGGCCGGCTGACATCAGCTTTAAGCAGGCTTGTCATGCACAAGCCAACACTGCCACGCAGCATTTCATGGCCTTATTGGTCCCTGGGCCCCTTCCTTCTCATTGTGCCTCCCTGTCTTGCACAGCCCCCTGGGAATCACAGCGTAAAGAATGTGGGCTTTGCATCCCTGCCTCCCTCCATTAACAGACATCTGGTGGTGAAGCATTGGCTTCTTGAGAGCAGGAGCCAGAAATTATTATTCTTTGTGCCTACCTTGTTCCTGTTCCGGCAGTAACTGGACTTCCTCTGGATGGCAGGCTCTCACTCCTCCGTTACTCTGTTAGCCACTTTACCTCGGCATCCGTTCTCCTGCGGCAGCAACGTTGGAGTTGCTGAACGGACCAAGCAGAGTTCGAGAAGCCCCTCTAGCTAGCAGGCCTTGAAGTTGATCTGTAGCTGGGTTCTGCCCTCTGTGGGGGCTTAGGAGGGAGGAGAGAGCTATGGCTTATGGGCACAGAACACTTCAGGACAACCACTTCAACTGCTGTGGTTGACATCGAACCACCTAGATCTGGAAAGAGAGAGGAGCTGAACCTCATGTTAGTTAGACCTGATCCGTGGGCTAAGAGTGGCCACACTGGCCCTGCTGTGGCTGGCCACCCAGGGCACCCCTCCCAACCTTAGCAGACCTGGCTGCAGCTTGTTCCAAGGAGTCAGGGCTATGTTTGAAATCGCTCTCAGGCCTTTAACTGCTATTTGGCCGGGCGGTGGTGGCGCACACCTTTAATCCCAGCACTCGGGAGGCAGAGGCTGGTGAATCTCTGTGAGTTCGAGGCCAGCCTGGTCTACAGAGTGAGTTCCGGGACAGGCATCAAAAGCTACACAGAGAAACCCTGTCTCAAAAAAACAAAACAAAACTCTGAAGCTGGCTCTGCCCTTTTGAGCTTTTTTGTGGGCACCCTCTGGAGAATGTAAAGGAAGCCAGCTCCTGACCCAGTGAAACAGTGGCTGCCTGAGAAAGCTGAGACACACGGGAGCTGAGACTGGCAGGAGCCGCCTTCCCACGGATGATGGATGACGACACCTCCCTACCTCTCCCTACAGTGGCTGGCCTTTCTAGAAACCGGCCCACCCATTCCCTCCGGGTCTAGACTTTGTGCTCACTTCTCTGCCACCCCAGAAAGCAAGCTCTGGAAGTCACGGTCACCCCAGAAAGCAGACAGGGCAATCCAGAGCTCCCAAGCCTCTGGGTCCTAACAGGCAGTTCTCTGGGACCCTGCACCGTGAATCTCTGTGCTCACCCAGGCCTCTTCCAGGCCTCGGAGGACCAGAGTATTGTTTAGACCAAATGTTCCTCTTTCCGCTCCTGCCCCCCTCCCCCACCCCAGTCCTGCTGGGGTGCTCTTGTCCCTCTGCAAGGACAGAGAGCCACCATCATGCTGGCCTGAGTCCTTTTGCTTTTCGTTCCCACTGCCCAGCCTTTGGTCTCTGTCATTCCCCTCTCCCGGATCCTGCCAGTTCCTGTCAGGGCCATCTCTCCTCTTCCTGTCCTTAGGGTCCCTTCCCCATCTTCTCTGGCCACACCCTCCCCTAGCCGTCCAGTCACCTAGCCAGGTGACTTCTTCTTGGCACCTGCCATTGTTCAGGTCCTCTCTGGCCTGCTGGGTTGGGGTGGCCCTGCGGGAGGAGGGAGGCCGTGGCTCTCGGTTAGCTAATGCCCGCCCTGTTTAACATCCGGTGGCTGTCAGTCCAAGTCAGTGTGCGCAGCATTCCCTCAGATTTGTGAAGCACTTCCTGCGTTTGGCCCTTATAAGGATTCCTGTGAGGTTAGGGGAGCAAGAACCACCCCTCCTTTACGGATGGGCAGACTGAGAGAGCCAGAGAGGTGGCGTGGCCTGAGGCCGCCTGCTGAGGGGCTGTGTGATAAGAAAGGGAAGCCAGGCTGGGCGGTGATGGCGCACGCCTTTAATCTCAGCGCTCCGGGAGGCAGAGGCAGGCGGATCTCTGTGAGTTCGAGGCCAGCCTGGGCTACAGAGTGAGTTCCAGGACAGGCGCCAAAGCTACCCAGAGAAACCCTGTCTTGAAGAAAAAAAAAAAGTAGAAGCCAGTCCTGCTCACTGCTGCTCTACAGCACTAATGGCCCACTTCCTGGGGATGAGGAACCAGAGTATGGAGAAGCTAAGTGCCTCCCCCGCCCCCTCCCCACCGCCCCAGGTTGTCTGCTTTCCACAGCTGTGCTCATCTAACCTGGCATGGCTGAAGGACACCCTTGGAGATAACTGTCAGCACAAGGGACAGCCCCTCCCTGAAACCGGAAAAGGGGCCTCCGTGCAGGGGTGCCCAGGAAGGTGACCACCCTCTAGAGAGCCCCAGCCTCCTATGGGTCCAGTACTTTTTATCCTCACCCTAGCCGTGGAGCCCAAGACAGGGCCCTTCACTTCCCTACAGCTCAGTTTTTGCCTCTGTAAAATGGGGTTTGTATCTGCTCCCAGACAGTGTGCTGAGAGCGCATCAAACAAACTGGAGACGCGGAAATGCCCGACCTGTGGTATTTGCCGCAGCACCGAGTGGGCTGATGGGTGGAGTGGGCTGATGGAGGTTTGTGTTGCAGTTCTGGTTCTGAGATCCAGTTTCTCCACTGGGAACTCACAACACAAGCTCTCCCAGGCTAAGAGCAGGTGGGCAGTGGGCCGTCTGTCCGGCTAGTCAGTACTCAAGCATGCTCTCCTCCTTGCCAATCACCAGTGAAGCCTCAATCCCATCAGCCAGTGGGCAATCTGAGGATTGTGCCATCACCCAATCTTTTAAAAAAAATTTTTTTAATTTTATTACTTTGTGTGTATGGCTGTTTTGCCTGCATTTGTATCTGTGCACCATGTATATAGTGTTCTTTTTTTTTTTTTTTTTTTTTGGTTTTTCGAGACAGGGTTTCTCTGTGTAGCTTTGCGCCTTTCCTGGAACTCACTTGGTAGCCCAGGCTGGCCTCGAACTCACAGAGATCCGCCGGCCTCTGCCTCCTGAGTGCTGGGATTAAAGGCGTGCGCCACCACCGCCCGGCGTATATAGTGTTCTTAGAGGCCAAAAGAAGAATTGAATCCCCTTAGACCGGAGTTACAGGTAGTTGTGAACCTCAGTGTGAGTGTTGAGGTTTGAACCTGGGTCCTGGAAGAACAGCCAAAGCTCTTAACTGCTGAGTCATTGCTCCAGACTCACATGACCCAATGTTGGTGAGTCCTGGCTGAGTCCACTACAGCCTTTATGGGGCTCTGTCTAGAACCCAGTGACTCAGAGAGATATGCCTCGGCCAGCAGACCCCATCCCACAGCAGCTCAGAAACCCATGTTCACTGCTTCTCTGGGTGAGCTGATTTAGCTTGATGTTGTGCATCCCGGGTCAGGCATCTTTGGTGTGACTTAGGCACGACTGTAACCTAGTGCCCTCTCAATGAGCCGCCCAGCCTCTCAGACTATAGTTTCCTGTCTGTAAAAAAAGACGCATATACATCCTTCCCTGGAGTTGGGATTTGAGAGAGAGGTAATGTTTCTAAAGTGCCCAGTGAAGGTCAGGAGTCTGGTACCAGATAGCATGCAATTATTTCTAAAGGGCTGGGGGGGAAGTCGTCTGAAGACACCAGCAGGTTTGGAGTCACCGCCCAGGGACTGGCTCTACCCTGGCTGCTGTAGAGGTGGGCGGTCAGAAAGCCCTGCCCTTGGGCTTCTCCTCAGTGCTGGTTGGATGGTACAGTGCGCGAGGCCTTCCCATGAGGCAAGCTGGGAGCTATTCAGTGCCCATGCGGGGAATGGTCTTACTCCAGGCTCTTGTTTCTTTTGTGGATAGAATTACATTCTAGGACTGCTCTCTTTGGTTCCCTAGAGTTGAAGATGACCTGGACCAGATTCTGAACCTAGGGTCTGAACCTAAACCCAAGCCCCAGACTAAGCCCAAGCCTCTAGTCCCAGCTAAGCCAGCACTGCCCAAGAAACCAGCTGTGCCCCGCTCTGTGGGCCCGTCAGAAACTGGGGCTGGACCGCAGAAGCAGCAACAGATCCAAGCCATGGACGAAATGGACATCTTGCAGTACATCCAAGACCACGACACACTTGCCCAAGCCTCCCCTAGCCTCTTCTGACTTACCCCCTCCAACCTCTGTTGGGCCTGCGGCTGGCTGCAGGCCCTCCAGGGGAAGAGGCCTGTTTGTAAACGCGTGGGTTCTGTCTGCAAGGCAAGGACCACAAATGGAAGTGGAAGCCTGGATGCCCCCGTCCCGGTACCACACTGTTTCCTTTTCTCCTGGGCTGTGGGATGGACAAGGACTCTGACGAACGGAGAGTTGGGAACATCATGGGAATCAAGCTGCATTGTCCCAGCCTGGCTGGCTGTAAAGAGGAGAGGTGTGGGCCTCACATTGCTCAACAGGGGCCTGACCTCAGAGTTGGAGTGAGATCAGAGGACAGTGTCCACCAGGGAAGGGACGCCTTCCGCATACTTGTATCCACTGGCTCTGCCAGCTCAGTGCAGGAAGGAAGGCTTACCTGAGCCTAGGTTGGGCTAACGGGGGTACCTGTGACAGGCTACTCTGGAGTCTCTCCTTGGCGTGGCTGCTCAGGCCCAGCTATCCAGACTGCCTTGATCCAAGTCCCTTCTGAATCCCTTTGGGCTTTCAGTGCTAAAAGGAAAACTCAGGCCCAGCCTTGCCTCTCTAGGGCACAGAGGGCTTCCAGGACTCCAGGTCTTCCATTTCCTGTCCCACGAAGGGCCTGGCCAGCCCATGGCCCCTTGGATGCAGGTGTCAACAGAATGGCTCATAGCATCTCCCAGAGCTTGACCTCTGGGGTATGAGGCGCTGAGGCTTTCCCTCCGAGACCTTGTCTGCCCTCAGGATCTGAACTTGTTAGCTGTTCTCCGGTAGAGCCACCAGCCAAGGAGAAGGAGCCGTGCACCAGGACAAACAACCCTGTGCCTTCCAGTAGATGGTGTCTCCTGGAGCAAAGAATGTCAGAGTATATTCTTTGTGTTAGGAACTAGATTTTATTTTTTTATGAAATACATAGCTTTGCTTTTTTTTTTTTTTTTTTTAACAAAATGCAGCCGTTCTGTTCCTTGGCTCAGTTGTACCTCACAGAGGCATTAGAAGGGCCCACTCGGGTCCAAGAGCGATTGTCAGGAGACCCCGAGTGGCACTGTCCAATTGCTTGCTGCTGTCAGTGTCTGGGGACCCCGGCTCTTACCTTGTAGTAAGACCTACAGGAGCAGGCTGGGAGTACCAGGTCTGACCTGGCTTGCATCTTTCTTACCATGTCCCTTGTCAGCTGCCTGGTTCTGAGCAGGGCCACCCGCCCAGGCTGAATGAGAGGGCGTAGATGGTTCTAGGCGGAGGACCAGAGTACCCCTCTGCCTTGCCAGATTCAGGGTCTCCCCAGAGCCTAGAACTGACTCTAGATAGCCCCTACCCCAACTCTACTTCCCGTTCACGAGCAGGCCTTCACCCCTTCTCACCTCTTGGTGCCCAGAACCCTGCCCAGGCCCTGGGAGCCCCCACCCACCCCCAACTCCCTTCTTGACTGACTGCAAAGGAAAGTTCAGTAAGTAGGGAGAGGCCACATGCCCCCCTACCCCCCACCCCCGTCTTCTGCAGAGCCATCCAGCTGTGTTCCCAGGCCTCCTTGGACACTTCTCCCTCTATATCCATTCCTCTGTGCCTTGGCTACCAGCTCTCTACCTCTCTTTCACACACACACACACACACACACACACACACACACACACACACACACACACACGTTGCACCCAAAGTGGGTGTTAGATGGCATAGGAGAAATGTGTGTGTAGGGGTTTCCATGGGCCAATTCCCAGGCGATATCCCTAACAAGACCTGACCTACCATTCTCTAGTGTGGTTTTGGTCACTAGTGGGGATTTGTCCGCTGTGGAGCTTTTGGGATACCCTGGCATGGGTGTTTTGCTCCGCGGATCACAATTTTCCAATCATGACTTGGTTTGTTCCCAGGTCTGTGACCTACATAGCTGATCTGTGTCTTCCAGTTATCCAATAAAGTCTGTGTGTGACAACGCCACATTTTTAGTGCCTGGGCTGATGGGAGAGAGGTGGTGGTGGTGGTGCTGGTGGTGGTGGCGGCGGCGGTGGTTGTGGTGTGTGAAGGGATTTGTACTTTGTAACCTCTGTCTGTCTGTCTGTCTCTCTCTCTCTCTCTCTCTCTCTCTCTCTCTCTCTCTCTCTCTCTCTCTCTCTCTCTCTCTGTGTGTGTGTGTGTGTGTGTGTGTGTGTGTGTGTGTGTGGCGGGGAGCTGGGATTGTCCTTTGTAACAAGGAAAGGTATACTCTGATAACTCTGACACTTTCTCTTTCTCTCTCTGTCTTTTGCTCTCTCCCTCTCTCCCTCATCTCTCTGTGATGGAGAGCTAGACTTGTCCTTTGTAACCAGGGAAGGTATTCTATATCTGCTGACTCTGCCCCAGCCCTCCAGGCTGTCTCTTAGCTGGGACCAGGAGGAAGGAAGGATTCTAGTCTTTCCCACTCTATAAAGTGAGGCAGAGGACCCAGAGGTCCAGGTCCAGTGGAACTTCTGGCCGGTAATCACTCAGCCAAACCCTGTGTAGAAGGAGGACCCCTTCTCTCCAGATCCTCATCTTGGGTACCACGTGGGGCTGGAATTGTCATGATTTCAGGCATGCCCTGCCTGATGGATGTACGTACACAGGCCTGGCCTTGCACTCCAACACCCTTGGGTTCCGCAGGCTGTCATCCACTGCAGAGCAAACAGCTTCCCAGGGATTTTCAGGCATGTACAGAGAGCAGGCTCAGCCACTCCACAGTCAGGATTGAATTAGAATCTTTGTTCTTGAGGAGGAACCATCCGGCTGTTCTGAGGACTCAGACTCAGGAGGCCTGCCTCAGTTCAGATGTCTCCATGCAAGAGAAACTGAAGGCTGAAGAGCAGCGTGTGTTTGTTTTGAAGGCTATTATGGGCCCCGTGGGCAGGATGTGTTGCCAGCGGCTGCATCCGCTGCTCCCTTCCTCCCATCATTGTTCTTCTTAGAACATCGTGAACTCGGGACAGTTCTGGAAAGTCCCAGTTCTAGGGCTAATCCTGGCCAGGCTTGCATCCTGGGCCCTGCTGGGAAGTGCCCACCTACTGAATACATGGACCATTTCTGTGCCTCTGCGCATCGGCACGTGGTCAAGGATCTGCTCGGAGGCCGGAACCCTTGCATCAGAGGCTAACCACAGCCAAGTCTTGCTGCTTGTTCTTCAGGACCTGCGGTTTCTGTTCCCAGCTGTCACCTGGGCTCTGTGTCCCCAAACTGCCGTGGACTTAATGCCCAGTGTCAGGCTGATGTGGAAGGCTGTGTTTAGCTTTCTGGCTCACTCGCCACCTAGCTGTACATATTTTGAGAAAGAGGACCACAAAGCCACCAGTGCATCTCCTGCCATCCAGTGCAGCTGTATCTCCACACAGGCGGATGGATGCTCAGAGCAGACGCTGATGCACAAAGCCCCTTGGAGTGGCTGAGCTCTCCGTTCCAGCCTTAGATGCCCCGAAACCCGTAGACTGCTGTTTGGGGCCACCACCGTCATTCTCTGTACCCTAAGGACCTCTGACTAGGGAAAGGTGGCCAGGGACCAGTAGACGAGTGACATGAACAGCTAGCTAGCTCTTTTCATGTGACTCACCGCACCTTGGTGAGGAGGTGGTCAGGTTGGGGCCATGGAAGCTTCTGGATGTTTGTCCACCCAGGCTGTAGCATGACGGTGCTGGATTCACCTAACCAAAAAGTCTCGTCTGTGCTGGAAGCTTCAGGAGCTGGCCATAGAGGAAGCTCTGTCCAAGACAAGCTGCCTACTAAGCGGCAATGGCCAGGCAGGGTGGTCAGAGGCCTGTGGATTCACCTCAGCGAGCCTATTATCATCAGCGCTGGCCGTTGAATACATGCTGGGCGTTGTGCAGCGCATAAATATGACTTGCAAACATCAGTCCCACCTCACTTGCTGACCCTCGGCTCTTATTTCCCTGGCCAGAGGGAAATAATAATTAACCAGGCCAGAGCTGCTGGTTAGAGGGGCTAGAGATCGGGCCTCTCGGGTCACACTCGGGGATAAAGCTGCATGCAGCCTCTAGCACAGAGATCATGCGCTTAGCAAATGGCTCCGTGAGTGGGCTTTCCCTCTGTGGATAACGTGCCTCTGAGAAGCCCGATGCTTCTCTGCCAGCTCAGCAAATAGCACAGCCTCCGATCACTTTTTTTCAGTAAAACTAGAATAGCTAGATTCCTACAACCAAGTTGACCAGTCATGTGCAATTCTCCATCTCCAGACAGTGTTGAGTGGGTGCCTACTGTGTGCAGAACTGTGTCCTATCAACACAGGGCATCAGGTGTCCTAGGGAAACAGAACAGAAGCACGTCAGTCCTGTGACGGAAGGACCACGTGTGGAAGTAGAGCTAGAAAAGTGAACACAAGCCGTCGGGAGCAAGACGGGGGCACAGAGCGTACAGTGTGAGTGGAGGAGTGTGGCATGCATGGCTCTGGGGCTCAGAGGACACAAGAAAGAACAGGCTGTGTAGACAGTGAACATCCCTGTTGACCTACTGTCTGCAGGGCCTGCTCCAGGCATGGAAATGGACCTGAAGACGGAAAATGAGTCCTCCCAGAAGCCATCTAGCTTCAGTTCCGTTCTTTAGGCTCCTGCCCAAACATCCAACACCACCAAAACGTTCCCCTCTCTCTGACACCTGCCAGCACATATAGTCCGTTCTGTGCATCCTGGCCTGGGCTTTTGGTCCCCGCATAGGTGTCTGAGATCATCCCTAACAAAGTGGATCTAAACAAAACAAACAAACAAAAAACCAATGTCCTTAACAGTTCTGGAACATAACGCTTGGGTAGGTATAGTCTCCGAGGACCACCTCCTACTTCTCCCTGGCTGCTGGGGACTGCTGAGCCACCCTGGGCATGTCCCAGCATCTAGCTTCATCATTCTGGTCTCTGCCTCCAGCTTCATGGATCTTGTGCCCTGTGTGTCTCTTGTCTTCACACAGTGGAGTGGTCTCTCCCACATCCCTGTGCCCTCATTCCCCTTTGTAAGAACGTTAGCCATGCTAGTGTCGCCCAATCTAGTATACAATACACTTCATTCTCTCTTAAACATGTTCATAGCCTCGATCCCTCAGAAACCATCTCACAGCTGCTAGATCAGTGCTTCTCAATCTTCCTAATGCTTTGGCCCTTTAGTTCAGTTCCTCATGCTGTGGTGACCCCCAACCATAAAATTATTTTCATTGCTACTTTGTAAGTGTAATTTTGCGACTGTTATGAATCATAATGTAAATAATATGCAGGATATCTCTGATATGCAACCTGTGTGAAAGGGTCATCCGACCCCCCCTCAAGGGGTCGCGACCCACAGGTTGAGAACCACTGTTCTAGGCTCAGACTTGACATTTGAGGAGACCCTCTCCAGCCCATTATCTCCACCTCCTGCCTTGAACATTCGGCATTCACGAGTGTTCCCCAGGCCAACAGTATTCCCTCCCTCCTTGTCCTGCAACACTGGGTTCTGGTGCTGCATCAGGTTCTGTGCGGAGCCCGTAGTTTGGTATCTATTCTTGGTGCATCCTGCCCGACTAAGCTTCCTTGACTCTCAGAGATGTCTCTGCTAACGGTGGAGACAGCAGCATGCCTGCCTTCCTTCCTACAGGGCAGGGGAGGCCTCTTCTGGAGCCTTACCTGCCCTCCGGAACATTGTCTTCGTGTGGCTGGCTCTGCCTAGCCCACCCTTCCCAGGCAGCTGGCTCCTGGGCATCCCTCCTGGCGTCTCTCCATGATCCTCTCACTCAGCCTCTGAGGGAGTCAGCCAAGGCTCTGAGGAAGCCATGGAGGCTGGCGCCTAGCGGAGCATGAAGGCCATGTGCTCCTCTCTCAGAACTGGCTGGCCCACACTGGTTTCCTGCCTCTGGGACGCAGGCTCTTGGCCATGTTTGCTTGTCTTTTCATTTTCGGCTTAATGGCCACTTTACTGACTTCCTCTGACATGTGCTGTAGGTCCCAGAGGGCTATTTTTTTAGATTAGAAAGTAGGACAGCAGACTCCCTGTCCACCTGTCTCCCCGGCATCCGAAGCTGCAGAGAAGCTGACCCTACAATAACCTCACTTCCTGCCCCAGCCTGGTGTGCGACTCCAGTGATCTTCTTTCTGGTTGTCTGAGTGGCCCTAGGATTCGAACCCAGGCCTTCTGGACTGTGGCATCCCTAAGAGGGAGGACCAGATATTGAGTGGAATGGGGAGCTGTGGTGATGCTGTAGAGCACAGGTGTTGAGTAAGAAGAGACTCTCATCTCATTAGATGCCATTTTATGCCTAACGGTTGGTCTGAAGGGTTGGGTAGTGAGTGACATGCTTCCCCTGCCTTACTGTGGCTTGGGGACCATGGAAGATGGCAGCACAGAATCACCTGATCCACTGAAGCTGGGGTCATGCTGTTTGGGTGTGAGCCATGGAGGATGTGGGAAGGAGGGTGGATGGAACACGCTGGAAACCAGCCCTTCTGATAGGGCTCACTCATAACAGCAGGGCAGTGGGAGCAGCGACCTCATCCCAGCTCACTCTACGATGTAGACAAAGGAGTCTTCCCAGCACCATGGAGATGAGAAAATAAACACATCTTCCTCCCTCTCCCAGCCCCTGACCTTTTGTTCAGAGCTGCAGGCTGGGTTCTGCTGGAAGGAGGCTGTGCACAGAGGAAGCTGCCT
Source organism: Peromyscus eremicus (assembly GCF_949786415.1). Taxonomy (NCBI): domain Eukaryota; kingdom Metazoa; phylum Chordata; class Mammalia; order Rodentia; family Cricetidae; genus Peromyscus; species Peromyscus eremicus. The sequence continues at coordinate 28,459,602 of NC_081437.1, forward strand.
GCATGGCTTCCCCATTCTCCCCTCAGCTTCTCCTCCATGCCTCGCTCCCACTGGAGAGCAGAGCGAGCATCCCCCTTCTTTCCAGAAGCCACACACAAACACTTAGGCATGGATGTTCACGGCAATGTTATTCCCAGCAGCTTCCTGTCCACAGGAAACAACCCAAATACCCACGGGTTAGCGAGTGAATAAACCATGGTATATCCATATGTGGTATAACACCATTCAGCATGGAGAGGAAGAGCTTCCAGTGACTATGGCAGGGTGGACCTCCAAAACATGCTAAGTCAAAGAAATCAGACCCCGAATGCACTGCGGGATCCTGTTTGTGTGGAACTCTGGAAAGGATAAAACTGTAGTGTGGGCAGAAGGCAGATGGTAGTGGTTGGGGGACTGAGGGGTGGGGGAGAGAATCAACCGCCAGCAGCCATGAGGAAACATTTACATTTTGGAGTGGGGAAAGGGTCTGAACATGAACGTAACTGGACACATTCACCCAGATTCCCCAAGCTGCTCACTTTAAATGGGGAGCTTTTACTGTATTTAAACCCTGTCTCAGTAAAGCTGTTCAAAGAGGAACCGTAGTCCAAAACCAGCCCTATCCCAGCCGATCCGGCAATTGTGCCCTTTGGTATTTACCCAGAGGAGTTGAAAGATTTGAGTCCGCACACCAACCCACTGTTTACCGCAGCGACTTTACTCCTAATTGCTCAAATGTGGAAGCAATCAAGCTGCCCTTCTCTGGGTGAACAGATGAAGACGGGAACCAGACCAGGGAATAGATTCAGTACTGTGAAGAGATGCACTAGGAAGCCTTGAGAGGTTAGGGGAGAGCCGAGCATGCACATTGCTACGCGAAAGAGACGATCTGAAAGACGGAACTGAGCCATGCCAATGCAGTAACAGAGAGAGAGAGCAATATTACAGAGCCACTGAGAACATCACTGGCTGCCAAGGGGTCAAGGGGAAGGAAGGATGAGCAGAAGGACAGGGAAGTTGCTCAATACAATCTTACAGTGCAGTGGTTTTCAACCTGTGGGTCTCGACCCCTTTGGGTTGAACGACCCCTTCACAGGGGTCACCTAAGGCCGTCAGAAATATCAAATGTTTACATTATGGTTCATAACAGTAGTAAAATTACAGTTATGAAGTAGAATGAAAATGATTTTAAGGTCAGGGGTCAGCACAACATGAGGAACTGTATTAAAGGGTTGCAGTGTTAGGAAGGTTGAGAACCACTGCTGAAGCGGATACGTACATGCATTTGCCCAAATGTAGAATACACACCGAAAATGAGCCTAATGAAATCTAGACTTTCTATAGGATCCCTGGTCATTCTTTGGAGCAGAGTATCCACAGTGGGGAAGTTCTACATCGAGGGGAAAGGGCAGGAGAGTTTGGGGACTCTGTGCTGCCCGTTAATTTTCTGTAAACCTAAAACTGCTCTAAAATATACACTCTATCTAAAAGCGGGGGCTGGAGAAATGATTCCGTTGGCGAAGGGCTTGAGTTCAGATCCCCAGCACCCATATAAAAAGCAGATATGGCGGTGTATGCCTATTTCTCAGCACTGGAGATGCAGGGACAAGCAGGTCCCTGGAGCTCACAGGCAAATTGATGAGCTCTAGGCTTAGCGAGAGACGCTGTCTCAAAAACTAAGGTGGAGAATGATTGAGGGGGACAGCCAGCATCAACCTCTGGCCTCCAAATGCACACTCAAAATGGGCACACATACACACACCTGCATGTATGCACACCAATCTACCTGAATGCAAAAAACTTATATGGGAACCTCCAGGAGCAGGGCTCCTCACTCAGAAGACACTGGCCACACCTAGATGTTAGCCCCGCCTCCCTACACCCTGACCCTCCCCTGTGCTGTCCCTCATCTGGGATTGAAGTAAAGCTTAGCAGACATCTTCCTCATGGTGGTCAGGGGTCTTGTCCAGCGAATAATGACGTAGAAGGAAAGATCTAAGGGCGTCTGTGGAAGAAAAGAAGTCTCCTCTTAGAGCCCCCTGGAGAAATATGAGGACACAATCCCCAGCGGGCCTGGAGGCCCTGGACACTAACTGGCTTTATCTCTGTGTCAGTGGCTTCCAGCTATCTGTCGCTTCCTGAAGTTGTCCAGTGTCAGGCAAGGGTGGGGGAAAATATGTCCAAAGTTCTCCCTGAAGCCCTCAGTAAGTCCCAGGAGCCTGGGCCACATGACTGGAGAAGATAGGCTGACCTGGGAGTGAAGCCCTCTGGAGCAGGCTGTGAAGCCCTGGTCCTGCTGAGGGTCTCCACGAAGCCCTTTGGGTTCAGAAAAGCGTCGGGCCTTTGCTTGTTAGCATCCAGGAAGTGCTGCTGTGTGACTCTATGGAAGCAAAGAGTGATCACTTCATCTCTGAGGACTTCACACTGCTCAATGCTATGATAACAGCAAGGAGGGGGATGCCTAATGAGTCCCAGGGCCTCCCCCTTCCAAAGGCCGTACTCACTCTGATGCTGACAGTGACCAAGAAGTGGGTACTTCATTTTGCTTTGTTTTGTTTGGTCCCTTGGTTACAGAGGACAAGCTAAGCGCGTCATCTCCTGCCCCCTACTTTAAGCCTGAGACATTATTGTTGCTAATAAATAAGAGGCAGGCTTCCGCTGCTGCCCCTGCCTGCCTGAGATCATTTTCCTGCCATGGCATTTGAGCTGGCCCTAACCCTTAGACCCAAGGCTCAAGGGTCTTAAGTTTAAGGAACAAGTCTGAGAGTCTGAATTCAAGAATAGGGTTCTTATGCTCATGTGGGGATCAGGACAGCAGAGTGAGCTGTGCAAGAATACCCAAGCTACCAATAAGATCCCGACACAAGCAGCCCAGGCTAGCCCATCTTCATCTGCCTATCACACAGCCATACCCCTTCCGGAGCCCTTATGTATTTCTTCTGTAGATGTTTTTCTAATTCTTTCCCAGTTAACGTTCATTCTTTATATTTTTTTTCTAGAAAAGCATCCTCCTCAGATTTCAAAAAAATGCACATTCTTCTCCAAAAACTCTAAAATTATGTTTGCGCTGTCAACCCAGTTTTCAATGTAGGGGTTTTTAAATCTTTCTCTTGGTGCTAATATTTGTGAGCGATGAATGCCACTGCTCTTTCTGTTTTAAATGTGTGTAAAGGTGTATGTGTATGTGTGAGTATGAGTGTGAGTGTGATGTATGCATGTGGTATATAGACTTGTTAATATATGTGTGTGCATGTGTGTGTACATGCTTGTGGAGGTCAGAGGTCAACGCTGTATGTCTGTCCTCGATCATTCTCCACCTTTATTTTTTGAGTCACAGACCCTAAAAGAAAGATAAACAAAAAACCCTAGATTGAAAACTGGATTGATATCTTCAGTCAGGCTGGCTGGCCAGGGAACTCCAGGGGTTCTCTAGTCTCTACCTTCTACCCCACCCAACACTGGGGTTAGAGGTGTACCCTGCTGTGCCCAGATTTATATACTTGCATGGCATGAAGTTTACCAAATGAGCCATCTTCCAGCCCTTCTACTGACCTTTTATCTTGCTTTAATCCCAGCACTTGGGAGCAGAGGCAGGTGGATCTCTGTGAGTTCGAGGCTATCCCGGTCTGCAAAGCGAGTTCCAAGATAGACAGGGCTATTACACAGAGAAACCCTGTCTCAAACAAAACAAAACAAAACAAAACAAAAAAAAAACCCACAAAAACAAAAATAAATAATAAATGTAACAAAAATAAGCCTGGTCTATCTAGTGAGTTCCAGGACAGCCAGAGCTGCATAGTGAGACCCTGTTGTTGCTGGAGAATTTCTCTCCAGCTCCCGCCACCAAGTCCCGCCAGTCCCAGAGCCCACTTATAAAATAAACACACAGACTCTTACATTATTTAAACTGCTAGGCCATTAGCTCAGGCCTGTTATTGTCTAGCTCTTACTCTTATATTTAGCCCATTTCTATTAATCTTTACTTTGCCACATGGCTCATGGCTTACTGGTACTTTACATCTTCCTTGTCCTCATGGCGGCTGGCAGTGTCTCTCCCTCAGCCTTCCACTTCCCAGAATTCTTTTCCTTGTCCCGCCTATACTTCCTGCCTAGCCAATGGCCAATCAGTGATTTATTTACTGACCAATCAGCAACACACTTGACATACAGACCATCCCACAGCACCCTGTCTCGAATAAATAAATGAAAATTTAAAAAGCAGATAGTTTGGGTTTAAAATGTGTATATTACTGTTTTTCCTGTTTCTATTCACAGTTATTTATTTGTGTGTGTGCCTTCCCCATGAAGCCACCTCGTCAGCACCCAGTACTTCCTACCTAGTCCATCAAAGCACAGTTTGGGCCACCTCCTGTGCATTTTATCGTCTAGCATATCTCATTTTTGTTGGTTTTCAACAAGCATGAATTCAAAGTTTATCTTTCTTCTTTAAAATATAAAAAGCTATTTAGAATGCTTATAACGTTTGTGTGTTTATACTTGTTTCCAAGGTCGCTACCCCTTTGTAATTCATTTTAAATTTCATTGCGTTATACCTTGTTTGGAGAGAATATATAATTTCAGATTTATTGGTTATATTTCTCAGGGTTTTGTATTCTTACTTATTCCGGATTGCTGGACCCATCATCTCTGAGAGAGAATATTAATATATCTCACCGTGGTGATTTTGCCAAATGCTTCTGGGGGTCGTTTGGTGCCAGTTCTGACTAAGGACCCGCAGGGCAGACTCTGGCCTTGTCCCTGAGCAGGACTGAGGACCCCTGTGAGAATTTGTCTATGTTATGCCTCCCGTGGGCCTTCAGCAGGAAGGTACTGAGCACCGCCCTAAGCTCCTTCTGCTTCGTGTTCTAACTCGGCATATGCATCCCCACCCATTTGCTTCACAGAGGTGTGTAGCTAGAGTTTTCCTGCCTGGCCCACAGTCAGAGCAAATCTCTCTCACCTGCCAGTCCCACAGCCACTCAGACCCAACCAAGTAAACACAGAGACTTATATTGCTTACAAACTGTATGGCCGTGGCAGGCTTCTTGCTAACTGTTCTTACAGCTTAAATTAATCCATTTCTATTCATCTATACCTTGCCACGTGGCTCGTGGCTTACCGGCATCTTCACATGCTGTTTGTCATCATGGCGGCTGGCAATGTCTCCCTGACTCAGCCTTCCACTTCCCAGCTTTATTCTCCTCCTTGTCCCGCCTACACTTCCTGCCTAGCCAATGGCCAATCAGTGTTTTATTTATTGACTAATCAGCAACACATTTGCCATACAGAACATTCCACAGCAGAGGTGCTTGGCTCAGGCATAGGGCACTTCTGACCTCCTCTAGCTGAAAGGGAACATGATTTCAGTCTTCTGGGTTTTGTTTCTCTGGCTTGTCAGTAGGTGCTACCTGCCACGGGTCAGGTGCCCTAGACCACCTATGATCCTGTGACAGCCAAGTCACGCTGGAAGGCCTGGGGATTTATTTTTCCTGTGCCAGGCATCTTAAGACGTAACTTCAGCAAACCTGGCCTCAAAAAAAAAAGTCTAAAGGCTTCCCACATGCTCCCCAGCCCTTGTGATATACCCCTATGCCTACATGTTCAGGGTAGTGGGGAAGGGCCGAGGAGAACTCATACCACCTGAGTAGATGGAGCCATGTGGAGCAGGCCCAGAAACCCCTCCAAACATTCTTTATCGCAAACATGGGGTGTTTTCTGAGGAAATGGTGGGACTAGAGCTGTGGCAATGATTGGAGAGTGAGCAGGGGTGGGAGCCACCCTGAAGGCCACAGAGGGCCGACCGCAAGAGGCGGGAGAGTGTTTGGTGAAGTCCTGATCATACACACACACACACACACACACACACACACACACACACACACACACACACACACGGCACACACTCAGGTCAACAACCAGACCAGAAGTTCTAGCCAGAGCAGTTAGGCAAAAAAAGAAGAGATCAAAGACACCCACACGGCTAAAGGAGCAGTTGAAGTATTCTTTCTGCAGATGGCATGATCTTACATGTAGACAGACACTCGTAAAAGGTGCGTACAGACAGAAAACTATGATAGCTAATAAATGAGTTCAACGAAGCCAAGGGATACGATAGGAACATACAAATCCGTCCTATACCTCTACATCATGTAGAAAGAAAATTAAGAAAGCCATTCCATGTACATAGTATCCAGAAAATAAAATACTTGGAAGTGAATGTAACCAGAAAGATGAAGACTTACACAATGAGGACCATAAACCATGATCGATGGGGCTGGAAAGATGACTCAGCAGCTAAAGCCAGAGTTAAGCACCCACGTAAATGCTGTGTGGGTGTGGTGACCCACCGGTAATTCTAGCCTCAGAAGGCAGAGACAAGGGACCCCAAGACAAGCTGACTTATTGGTGAGCTCTGGATTTGATTGTGAGACTGCTTCAAAAAGAATAAGGTAAAGCCAGGCGGTGGTGGCGCACGCCTTTAATCCCAGCACTCGGGAGGCAGAGCCAGGCGGATCTCTGTGAGTTCGAGGCCAGCCTGGTCTACTGAGTGAGTTTCAGGACAGGCTCTAAAGCTACACAGAGAAACCCTGTCTCAAAAAACCAAAGGGGGGAAAGAAAGAATAAGGTAGAGAACAATTGAAGAAGATTCCCAACATAAGCCTTGTGTTTCCACATCACTCTTACAGACACACACACACACCCACATATACCCACACACATATGAATACCCATACGTACATGTGTGTGCAGCATAAACACATATACATACCCATAAAAGAAGAAGAAAAAACACTGTTCAAAGAAATGGAAGACCCAGGGGAATGAAAAGACACTTGTAGTCACGGGTTGAAAGTCTTAATTAATTAACACTGGGACTAGAGAGTGGGCCCAGCCATTAAGAGCACTATTGTTCTTGTAGAGGACCCAGGTTCGATTCCCAGCACCCACAATACCCCTGAAACCATCTCTAACTCTGGTCTCAAGGGCTCCTGTGCCCTCTTCTGACCTCTGAGGGCACTGCCTGCACATGGTACACATACATACATTCAGGCTAAACACTTAGACACGGAAAACAATTAAACAAATCTAAATTATTTTAAGGCATAATTTTGTTAGATGGCAATAACCCTCAATTTGATATACAGAACACTGTCTTCCAGATCTAAATCCCAGTGGCCTTAAAAAAAGAGCGACAGAAACAGAATAGCTAATATTAAAATGTATATGGAGCTAGGCATGATGCCTCATTCCTGATCCCAGTGTTTTAGAGGCTAAAGCATGAGACTCTCCATGAGTTCCAGGCCAGTCTGAGCTACAGAGCGAAACCTTGTCTCAAAGGAATAAAATAGATAGAATTGCAAGGGACTCTGAACAGTCAACGCGGTCTTGAAAAAGAACAGAGTTGAAGGCCTTATAGGTCCTGATTTCAAGACTTTCTCCGTACTTAGCCTAATGAAAATATTATGGTATTGGCACAAAGCTGGACATGCAAATACATGGACGGGAACTGAGAATTCAGATATAAATTTGTACACCTATGGAACGTGATTCTCCACCCCCACCCTCACCCTCGCTTTTTGAGGCAGGCCCTCATATAGCTCAGGCTGCTTTCAAACTTGCTTTGTAGCCAAGCATGACCTTGAACTTCTGATTCTCTTGCTTCTAAGTGCTAGGGTTATGGGCGAGAACCACCGTGCCTAGTTTACTCAGTGCATGCTAGGCGCACTCAGCTCAAAGGAGAGAAAATATAAATTAAACTTGATCAAACAGAGAAACTTTTGTGCATCAAAGTTCATCATCGAAAGCATGGAAAACAACCCAGAAAAGGAAATTAAATAGTTGTGTTTTTTCCCCCCTGGAAGAGGGTTTCTGTGTGTAACCCTGGCTGTTCTGGAACTTGCTCTGTAGACCAGGCTGGCCTTGAATTCAGGGATCCATCTATCTCTGCCTCCTGAGTGCTGTGATAAAAGGTGTGCACCACTTCACTTAGCTTGGTTTGGTGGTTCTTAAAATCTTCATCAAGACTTTAAATAGAAATTATATGACCCAGCAATCCCAAGATGACCGAAGACAGATGTTTGAATAAATGAAACATACAAAAAAATTTTCATAGCAGTATTTTTAATAAACTAAAAGTGGAAACAACCTGAATGCCCATCTTGGGTGAATGCCCATGATGGGTGAATAAAGACAAGGTGGCATATCCATACAATAGAATATTATTCAGCCATAAAGTACATGCAGTATAGTTAAAGTATGAATAAACTTTTGAATGAAAGAAGCCATTCACAATGGTCACAGGCTAGAGAATATTGTTTGTAAGAATTACATGAAACATGGAAAATTCAGAGACTGAGAAATGAGAGGTTAAATTACCAGAGGCTCGGGGAGGGAGGAATGAGAAGAGATTTCTTGTTGATTTAAGCTTCCTCCTGCTGTGACACAATGATCTGGAAATGGGTGGTGGTAATGTTTGCAAGAGATAGTGAGTGTACTAAATACCACTGAATTGGACACTTGGAAATGATTAGAGTGGTAAACTTTATGTTATATGCATTTTATCCATCCCCTCCCCCAAATAAAAGTATAAACCTAGGGTGTTATGGTTGCATATCCCTTCCAGGTCTCCTTCCCCACCAAGCCGGGATGCCATGGAGTAATGCATGATGGGAAATAGGGAGATGACCTGGGAAGTCTAGGGCCTGGGGGAGTGGAGGATGGGCACTTGAAGCCTGTCACAGTCTTGCCAAGCAACTTCGGCAGTCAGTGTTGAAATCCCGCTGAAGAGAGGCTGTGGGAGCTGCAGGCCTCCCAGGTTGGAGATGCTCTCTCGTGTGTGCGTGCATTTCCTGTGACTAATGTGGGCCGGGCCTTGTCTGTCTTGGCTGCAGCTAGACTGAAGACGAGCTCTCCCCTGGTTTGGCAGGAAGCTTTTGAAGCTACTGCCAAGACATCTGTTTCATCTTTCTTGGCAACAGCAGATATCCTGAGAGACAGACTCGGAGCTTGGAATTAGGGAGAGCGGCGTTGTGTTTCTTTCTCCTCTTCTCTCATCGGGCTTGAAACGGAAGCTCCCTAGCCTCAGATTAGAGGGGTCGCATGCACGAAGCCTGAGTTACAGAGAAGTCAGCACTGGGGAACAGAAAAGAGGGGACTGGAGGTGGGGCTGGAAGACATGTAATGTAGACTGCTGGCTCAGGCAAACTGGGTTTGATTCCCAGCATGCCACTCTCTTAATAACATATGGGAAGTTGCTGTATAGAAAAGGAAAACATCTCCAGCGGGTGAACATTGGGATTCTGAGGGAGAATACCCCGGAAACATGAACAGAGTTGAGTGTGCTGGAGGGGTTTGGGAAAAGAACCCTGGGGCCTCCAGAAGAGTGTCCTAGAGAGACCACCATAGTCAAGCACTCTGTCCATGTGTCCTCAGCCTCACTAACTTTAAAACTTAGGCTTCCAGACTCGGAGTCATCCGGTCAGACTTTAAATGCACTTGCTGATTCAGGGGCCCAGAAAAGTAGGGTGCAAGAGCATAGACTAAACACCTACTGCCGCTCCAGCTAAGGCCCAAGCACTTAAGGTCGCTGACGTGTGGACAGCCAGCCACCTCAATACCATTCATGGGCTTCCTGTGGAACAGGGACAGCTCCTGCCTCTCTCTCCGAGGCTCTCACTCCCATAAACTTTGTGCATTGCTATTTGATTTTTAAACATTTGTTGGAGGAGTTTGTGTGCCAATGGGTGTGTGTGTGTGTGTGTGTGTGTGTGAAGGTCAGAGGACAGCTTGCTAGAGTGCTCTCTCCTTTCACCGTGTAGATACTGGGAGTTGAGGTCAGTCTTAGCAGCAAGCTCTAAACCATCTCTCAGGCCTCCTACATTGCTATTTAAACAATAGAAGACCGATAATAGTTCATTCCTATAAAGGGAATCTACTAGCCCCACGTATGTAGAACACCTTCTGAGGACAGGGGCCTTAGAGAGACTTGTCTGGGTCTGTTTTCTGTTGCTATAACAAAGTACTTGAGGCCGAGTAGTTTATAAAGAGTAAATGTTTATTTGGTTAATGGTTCTGGAGGCTGGAAAGTATAAGGGCGTGCAGTGTGTCATCTGCTAAGGCATCTGGCCTTGAGGACACGGGGCATCCCATGGTGGCACAGAGCAAGCATGCCAGCTCAGGGTTCCTTCTTCTCCTCATAAAGCCACTAAGGTTATCATAGTGGCCCCACCCTCATGACCTCACCTAGTGTTAAATAGCTCCCAAAGGCTCCCGCTCCAAATATCATTAACATACAAATCTGAGGGATTGGATTTCCTTCCAACTTGTGTGTGTGTGTGTGTGTGTGTGTGTGTGTGTGTGTGTGTGGTCAAACTGCCAGCCATGCTTCTCCGTGGCTTGCCATCAGCTCCACACTGTCCAAGAGAGCAACAATCCCCCCCCCATACACACACACACACACACACACACACACACACACACACACACACAACTTCTTATTGGGTCACGTTTCTCCAGAGAAGACCACGCCCATTGGGACAAGCCACCCCTTACAATTGGCTAGCGGGCCGGCATCAGTGATTCCCACAACACTTCTGAGTGTCATTCATCAAATGCCATCCACCTTGTTTTGGTTTTGAGACAGTGTCTCTCACTGTCCCTGGAACTTGCTGACTGGCCAACAAGCCCCAGGGATCCCCCATTCTCTGCCTCTCCAGCTCTGGGATTGCCAAGAGTACAGCGCCACGCCCAGCCTTTCTTAAAGTTCTGGGGATTGGACTCAGGTCCTGACGCTTAGGCTGGAGGCATTTTACAAACTGTGCCATCATGTGAACTCCAGGGGACCCATTCACACCATAGCAGGCCTTTCAGGACACACCCTCCAGTTCCTCCCGTGTGCTCACACCTCCAGATCCCCACAAGCATGCTGTGCCTCGGGTGTCACTGTCTCCCGAGGAAGGACGTGCAGTGATTGTCTGAGAATGTTGCACTGTGGGTTTGGGCAATTTGGACCAGGTGGTTGAGCTGGAGTTTGAACCGGTTTAGGATCATACCTGAGTTCCCATCCTCATCCCCAGCCTCCAGCCTTCTAGGTGGGCCAAAGAGGATGAGTAGCAGGTGCTTTGCTTTGCTCGCTCTCGTTCTCTCTCTCTCTCTCTCTCTCTCTCTCTCTCTCTCTCTCTCTCTCTCTCTCTCCCTTCCTTTCTTTCTTTCTCCCTCCCTCCCTCTTCCTTCCCTCCCACTCTCCTGTCTCTCTGTCTCTCTGTCTCTCTCTGTCTCTCTCTCTCTCTCTCTCTCTCTCTCTCTCTCTCTCTCTCTCTCTCTCACCCCCAAGACAAAGTTTGTGTGTGTATCCCTGGCTGTCCTGGAACTCACTCTGTAGACCAGGCTGGCTTCGAACTCAAAGATCTGCCTCTCTCTGCTTCCCAAGTGCCGGGATTAAAGGTGTGTGCCACCACACCCAGCCACCAGGTGCTTTTCAATAGCTTTATCAGGATATAATTTGCACACCATACAGCACACTCGTGTGAACTGTACAACTCAACAGGTTTTATTCCATTCACAGACTACACAACCACCACAATCAATTTTAGAATATCCATCACCTCAGGAAGAAAGCCCAAGTCAGGTGTGGTAATGCAAACCTGTAATCCCAATGCTCAGGAGGCGGGGGCATGAGGCCCATGAGCTTGAGGCCAGTCTGGGTTACATGCTGAGAACTTGTCTCAGAAAGAAAGAGCAAAGGAAAGACCTGAGAGAACAAGGGAGCGAGAAGGGTGAGAGATGAGTCCGTCCACACTACTTCACTATCACACTTCAACCCCCATCTTCAAAGCTCTGGATGGACACTTTCTGTTTTATTCCCCTCTGGACATTTCCGGCAAACAGAATGGTGTTTACACATGGCCTTTTGGCAATCCCAACTTCTTTCACATTACATGCAGTTCTCAAGATTCATCTAGCTGCAGCATTATCTGTAAGTGCTATTCCTCCCTGTGACCAAATATTATTCCTTCCTATGGATGGCTCACGTTTTTGTCCAGCCATTCTTCAATTATTGGGCTGTTTCACCTATTGTCTCTTTGTTTGTTTGTTATTTTGATTTCAGTCTTGGTTTTGGTTTCTCCAGACAGGGTTTCTCTGTATAGCCCTGACTGTCCTGGAACTCACTTTGTAGACCTGGCTGGCCAGGAAATCAGTGATCCACCTGCCTCTGCCTCTCGTGTTCTGCAAGCCCAGCAGCTCCTATTGGCTCTTATAAATACTGCTGTTGATGGGGTTTTGTGTGCATTTATGCTTTCATTTTTCGTGGACTTGAAGAGGAATTGCTGGGGCATGCAGCGACTCCATGTTGAATGTTTGGAGGACCTGGCACACCATTTTCTGAGGTGTACCATTTGACATGCCCACCAAAGAAGCCCAAAGGTGCCCATCTGTCCCCTCCTGGCACTAGCCGCTGTCTGTCTTGATCTTAGCCACCATCATTGAAGTGTATCTCACTGTAGCTTTGGTTGACTTCTCCCTAAGAGCTAGTCATGTTGACTGTCTCCTCATGTGAATGTTATTAGACACTTGCATATCATCTTTGGAGACACGTTTGTTTAAAGCTTGTGCCCATTTTTTAATTGGATTCTGTGTCTTTTTAGTTAGTGTTAGTGTTCCTTGTGTATATTATATATAAATCCTTGATCAGGATTCGCAAATATTTGTTCCCATTGTGTGGGCTATCTTTACACTTTCTTCATGGTGTCCTTTGAAAACCAAAAGACTTTACTTCGTATGACTTTTGTGTGTACATTCATCTATTATTCTTCATTAACTTCATACATGTATATAATAGATTTTGGTCATGCTCATCCTAAATTAGCCCCGATCACCCCGCTTCCACTCCCATTGGACCCATTATTTTTCCCAACAAGTTCCCACTCCTGTTTTCATGTCTCGTGTGTGTGTGTGTGTGTGGGGGGGTGTCTTTAAGTTTAACTAAGGTTGCTTGTATTAGCATGTATGGGGGCTTACTTACTTAACCAAAGGCAACTTAGCAATGACTTCAGCACCAGAGGAAGTTACTCTCTACCCTAAAACAGCCATTTACCGCCAATAGCCCCTGAAAAAGAGACTGGACCTTACTGCCCTTCCCCCACTGATGGAAGGCTGATGGCCCAATCTTATTTGTTTGTGTTTGTTTGTTTTTTGAGACAGGGTTTCTCTGTGTAGTTTTGGTGCCTGTCTTGGATCTTGCTCTGTAGACCAGGCTGGCCTCGAACTCACAGAGATCTGCCTGCCTCTGCCTCTGCCTCTGCCTCCCGAGTGCTGGGATTAAAGGTGTGCACCACCACCGCCCGGCTTCAGTGGCCCAATCTTGTGTGGGTCTTAATGCAGGTAAGTACAACTGCTTGGTTCTTGAGTGCGATGCCCACATCACTTCTGGAAAACAGCATTTCATGACACATTTCCCATCCTCTGGCTGTTACATTCTTTCTCCCCCCTTCTTTTGCAATGGTCCTTGAATTCTTGGAGGAGGTGATATTGATGTCCTGTTGAGGGCTGAGCACTCAATAGTGACTTGCTCTCAGTCCAAAATGTTTTCAGTTTTGATACACTTATCGCATTTTTTCTTTACAAGCTGGTGCTTTTAGAATCATGGACTTTGCCGATTTTTTTTTACGTAATATTTGATATAAATTCACACTGAAACAATCACTGGATTTAAGAAGGAAAAAAAATTTAAAACCTACTGAATGAGAAGTTTGAGGGATTTGAGAACCTAGCCAAGAACCATCCCTTTTGCAAGCCCAGGCATTTAAAACATCCGTTCATTATATTCTGCTTCATTCCAGAGATAACTTGATGCCACTTTAAAAACATCAGGTGAAACAAAACACCACAAATACACAATTATGAGCTAGGCATAGTGGTCCCTACCTGTAATCCCTTGCGCTCACGATGCTGGAGCAGGAGGGTCAGCTTAAAGCCAGCCTTGGCTGTATACCAGACCGTGCCTCAACAACAACCAAGAATTCTGTGCAAATTGAAAGCAGTCATCTAAGATAATCTGGAGCAGGAAGTGAAATTATATACACAGAGATTCCACGGGACCACGACATAGAGACAAATCCATGATTTAGAGGAGCCATCACTTTCTCTGGCACAGAGGCCAGAAATGCATCTCCTCCCTGCCTCCTCTTAAAGCGAACATGCATTTGGATTGACCAGCTGAAAGCGAGCGTGCATGTAAGGTCTGTGATGATCTATCGTTTCACAGCCCATTTCCAGGGATGTCCCTTATTACAGTCATCTTTTAAAAAATTAAATAAGGGCTGAGGGTATATATTGGTGGTAGATTATGTGCTTAGCATATATGAGGCTCTCTGACATTGCTCCCCAGCACCAAAAACTTAAAAATTAATTACACAGAACCCACAGATCTGAGCAACATGTTTCCCTTAATGAAACTTCTCAGTACTTCTCAGCCACTGTCAGGATAAAAGGCAATAGGATTTCGTGTCTGTAACATGACTTTCGTGGTATTCCATGGTCTAGCTCCTGCCCCAAAAGAGTCATGGCCTCCACTCCACCTTGGGTCTCAGCTGGGTGGTGGGTGCCTTCACTTCAAAGCCCCCAGACCCATGTTCTCTTACTTTATACCTTGTATCAAGTAGATGTGTGTTTTCTAAAAAGATGGCAAATGAGACACAACAGACTGGAAAAAGTGGGAAAGAATAGCAACAGGTGGAATATTGAGACACATTCTGTTTGCAGGAGACTGCAACTTTATTGTTTAATTAATTTATTTGTTTTTGTGTGGGGGTGTTTTTCTTGTATGTCTGTGCACCACAGATGTGCCTGATGCCTGCTAAAGCCAGTAAAGGGTGTTGGAGCCCCCATGGGAGTTACAGACAGTTGTGAGCTGCCGTGTGGGTGTTGTGAATTGAACCGGGGTCCTGTGGAAGAACAGCCAGTGCTCTAAACCACTGAGGTAGTTCCAGCCCCCAAACTGCAAATGTATAAAGAGTAAACCTACATGCTTAGCAAGTCAAGTCATCCTGGGCCATTTAATGTTGTCGCAAACTGTTCTTCTCATCCAGTGGCCCTGAGACCCACATATTCTATGACACAGTCGGAATTGGATCCTTCATCATGATAAAGCTTATAATGAGCTGTTTTATAATACTGTATGATCAGGCATAAGACAGCAGAGCTCTTTAGGATAATATGCTTACACAGCCATTCCTCATTATCCAACAGGGTTAGCTCCACGATCTCTCTGGAATTCCAGTGCCAGGATAGTTAAGTCCCTCCAAGTGGCTGAGTAGAGTAACCTATGTACATCCTCCTATATACTTTAAATTGCCTCTTTACCAATACATTGTAAATACCTTGCAACTAGTTCTTAATTGTTCTGTATTGCTGGAGAAACAATGACAAGGAAAAGCCTGTACCTATCCATTAAGGTCACATTTCCCCCTAGACATAGTCAGTTTCTGGTTGCTTGAATCTGTGACGGCCAAGAGCCAACTGTGCACTGGTCGATGTGAACATTAATTTTTAAAAACATTATTATTGTTGTGTGTGTGTGTGTGTGTGCGTGTGTGTGTGTGTGTGTGTGTGTGTGTGTGTGTGTGTGTGTGTTATGGTGCACTTGCGGAGAGGTCAGAGGGTAACTTTCAGGAGTTAGTTCATGCCTTCCCACCTTCCCACTTGCTTTTGAGGCAGGGTCTCTCTTGTTCCCACTCCAGGCTGGCTGGTCTGTGAGCTCCTAAGTGCTCCTCCTGTCCGCCTCCTGCCTTGCTGTGGGGTGCTGGGACGGCAGGGGCACACCACCGCATCTGACTTTTTAGATGATCAGCCTTGTACAGCGAGTGCTTTTATCCAGCCAACCATCTCGCCAGCCCGATAAAATCATCTTTAAAAGTATTAGTACTTGAATCAATAAAAATTGAGACCAACGTCTTGACTTTTCAAAACAGGACCTTTTCGTGAGTTTCACTAACGGGAGCTGAACTCCAGAGGAAAAGAATGGAAGCTTCTAGTTCCCTGCACCGATTTGTAAGGAACTAAGTGTTTGTAAAATACGGGAGAAGGCTGCCACCGGGCAGTGGTGGCACACGCCTTCAGTCCCAGCACTCAGAGGCAGAGGCAGGTGGATCTTGGAGTTTGAGGCCAGTCTGGTCAAGAGCTAGTTCCAGGACAGCCAGGGCTACACAGAGAAACCCTGTCCTGAAATACACACATACATACATACATACATACATACATACATACATACATACACACACAAACATACAAGAGAATGACCGAGGACATAGCTCAGCCAGTAAATGCTGATAGAGCAAGCACGAGCACCCAGGCTTGATCTCCAGAACATTTATGAAAAAGACCAGATGCTCCTGTGATCCTGGGTACTGGGGGGATGGGAGCAAGAGGGTCCCTGGGGCTTGTGGACCAGGCACTCTAGCCAAATTCTGAGCCCTAGGTTTGCTGAGAGACTCTGCCTCAAAAACTAAGGTAGGGTGGGGCTGGAGCGGTGGTCCAGCAGTTAAGAGGGCTTAGCACTCTCTCAGAAGAACCAAGGTGAAAGTTCCCAGCACCCACATCAGGCAGCTCACAGCCGCTATAACTCCAGCTCCAGGGAACTCCAAAGCCGCTGACCTCGGGCACCTTCGCTCACACGCACATATGCACACAAACACACACATGCATACACACAACTGTAAAATAAATGTCAAATAACATAGGGAGTCATTTAAGGAACATCCCCACTGTCAACCTGGCCTCTCCATGCAGACAAGCACACACAGGAAAGACAAGAGAGGTACGTGTTCATTACAGAAAACACAGATGAAGAAGAATATTATACATCGTCTCAGACTCAACTACTGCTAACAAATTTGAAGTGTTTTTAGAGTTTACTGTATGCCTTTTTTTTTTTTTATAAAAACGCCGTCGTATGATACATGAACTTGTGTTCACGCATCTCATGAAGAGTTTAATGAATACAATCAACGCTGTCGTTTGAAGCCTATGCTCAGGAGATGGCCGTTCGTTTGGTATTCGGGTTATTTCTATTTGGTTTTTTTTGTCCTTTTCTGATTCGAGGTACCATGGTGACTTCGGGGACCACGCTGGGAACATTCTCTTCAGTTTGCCAGGTTCTCTGTGACTTGAAAGCATGATGCATCTTCTGGTAGAGTCCTCGTAGCTTGTCATAATGGCACTTTGTGGCTTAATGAGAACAGGGCTCTATTAATCCCTCTTTGTCTGACCTCAGCCAACCTCGCCCTCTGTGGAAGGGGGATTCCTAAGCCCTTGGGGCCTATTTGAGCTGTTGTCATAGTGACCGGTGCAGGATGGGGGCAGGGTCACTAGGCCAATATCCCTAACCAGACCAACTCTGTCTTAATGACACCCTCAGACCACAGCTGCTCAGCTGCTGGTATGACAAACCAAGCCATAGGGGCCGCATAGGGTCCGATGGCCCTGAGGCTGGGGCACCCGGAAGCTCTCTGTGGCCTGGCATAACTTGACCAATAAGGAAGCTTAACTGACTTTGTCTGGGACAAACAAAAGGGTGTGACGTCACCATTGCCCACGGCCTTAGAGCCATACCCATACCCGACACTGGTGGTCCAATACCCTGCAAGCATCTGAGACACTGTATCTGAAATGCTCTTTCATGCCCACAGCGGATGCTCACAAGGAGCCTGCGCAGACAGGCTACTCTTTACTGTACACAGCGAAGCTCTTTGTTGCCGTCTCTGAGTGAGATGGGATAAATGGGGGAACTAAGACTCATGAAATGAGTTGATTCCAAACCAATCAGCAGTTAAGAAGCATAGTCTAAACCCAGCACTCTTCCTTCACCACCACACACACACACACACACACACACACACACACACACACACACACACACACTTCTGGGAAGGATCTTGTTTGGAATCTGTTTAAAAGCAGTTAGTATTTTTACTGGAAGTTCTTTAAGTCTGATCTTTAAGGAAAAAGGTGTGTGTGTGTGTGTGTGTGTGTGTGTGTGTGTGTGTGTGTTCTGTTGCACAAGTTGTCCATAAGTATATTTTCCTTGAGGGGGAAAAAATAAGAAAGAAGAAGGCTAAACTTGTTGGCTTCTGTTCGCAGTCCCAGCACCCTCCCTTTCCAGACAGAAGCCTGGCTTGGACCGTGTCCAAATCTGATTTTAAGTCGTCTAAATCTCATTTGCTTGACTCAAGTGGCCTGGATGATTGGGGTGACGCAAATCTGTGTCCCCAGCTGGGCCTGAGCCCAGGCAGCTCACTGGGTTGTGGGCGTCCCTTTGGCTGCCTGAGGTCAGTAGTGCTGCCAGCAAGGGATGTCCTTCCCTGCCCCCGGGGGTGGCTGCAAGGGAGGGATGTGTGGAGCTCCTATGCGGCGTCCTCGCTCAGCCTGGATCCCTGACAGGTCTTCCATCTTCTTGCCCTGGCTGTGGTTTCAGAATCCCAACAGCCTCTGCCTGGACCGGATGCCAGGAGTTTGGACAGATAAACAGAGATGCCTTCACTAGGTTTAGCAGCCTCTTCAGCAAGTCTCAGAACCCCTGGGATGGTGACGACACCTTTGGTTCCACGCTTAATATCTAGTTCCATACCAGCTCACTGTGTCCTTCTGGCCAGTCTCCCCACCCTGTTTTCCTGTTCCCTCTGTCCCCTCACCAGAGAGAAACTCAGTTGGCCATCTTTAAACCCCTGAAAGAATGTTTTCAAGAAGAATTTAAAGAGCATGATGATCAGGGAAATGAATCCAAATGGTATTAATTCTGACAGGTCACAGAAGGAGGTTTCCTGACATAGCAAATGAGTGCCACACCCACAACATCAAGCTGCTGAACTTCCTGGCTAGGTCATTACGTCACTCCCAGACTAGGCCTGGCATTAAGGTACCTAAAGAGGCAGCCTACTCCCCCACCCAGCCCTCTGGCCAGAGTACAGTCATAGAAGACCAGGGGAATCCTTGAGACACAGATAAGGACTCACCTTCTAGGAAAGGGAAAGCCAGTCAGCTCTTAAATCCACCTACTCCTAATCTCAGAATAGACTGCCATATCAGAACATGCTCTAGATTCCCAAATGTAGAAAAATCATATCCAGCAGGTTTGGCCTGGTTGGTTGGTTGGTTTATCAATGTGTGTCTCCCCTGCTTCAGTTCTTACCAACAGTTCTAACATCTCTGACCTGTAAAATCAGTTAAGAGGGCTTCCCCAGGTAAGGGATCCTCTTGGCAGTACATCCATGTTCCATGGAATCCCTAAGGTTCCCGTCACTTACTTTCCATCTTCTCTCTTTAAAATTAACTTTCACCGGGCGGTGGTGGCGCACGCCTTTAATCCCAGCACGTGGGAGGCAGAGGCAGGCAGATCTCTGTGAGTTCAAGGCCAGCCTGGTCTACAAAGCGAGTTCCAGGAAAGGCACCAAAAGCTACACAGAGAAACCCTGTCTCGAAAAAAAAAAAAAATTAACTTTCATCTCTGACAGCCGTGGGAAAAAAGGCTAGCAGTAGAACGGTGCCCCAGCAAATTGGTGACGGATCTGGGTCACATGGACCATCCAGGACGCTAAACCTACACAAGACCTTCCTTAGCCCGCAAAACATAAACTGTAAAGTTGGGGCAAAATTAGAACTACTGGGGATGTGTTACTTGTGGAGGGCTGCTGGGGACTGGGTCTGGGTGACCCAGGAAGTGACCTTTGGCTCCAGAGTCATGGAACACATGTCTATGTTTCACTAGGCAGTATCCGACAGCCTCACCCTGTTCCTGACTGTAAACTCTATGTTCCAGTCATAAACATGAGGGAGTGGTCTGGGTCAAGACAGGTACCTTCAGCCTCATGGCCCAAGTCTGTCTTGGTCCTCCAGAGGGGATTGATTACATGTGATTTCAGCTCAAGCCTCTTTATGTGGCCTTCAAGGAAGCCCTGTGCTGGGTCCTAAACCCACTCATGCAGTCCAGATCCCACCAAAGGTCCCAAAAGGAGAGTACAAGAAGGGGAGGAAGTGACCATTCTGTCACCACCACATAGAGCTAAATATCTCAGCCCTTCCAGGCTGCAATAAAAAAAATCACTGTAGACCAGATGGTTTATGTAGAGCAGAAATTTGTTCTTCACAGTTCCGGAAGCTGGAGTCCAGTTCAAGGCACCACTGGCTAGGTGCCTGGACCTACTGTCTGGTCATAGATGGAGTCTTCTTACTGGGTCTTTTCATTGTAAAAGGGGTCAGGTGGTCTCTCGGGCCTCTTTATAAAGACAGGAATCCCCTCCCCAACTTCTAGTACATAAATTCAGGGAACACAAAGACTTAGGCCATTATAGAAGCTTCCCAGAGGAAGTGATATTTTATGTAGAATCTTAGAAGTTGACTAGGAGTTTTCTAGAAAAAAAAAAAATGAGGGGCCATTCCAAGATGACAGAGGAGCTGCTATCACAATACAAGAGAGTCAGGCAGGAGCACTGTGTGTGTGTGTGTGTGTGTGTGTGTGTGTGTGATGGTGATGATGATGGTGATGATGGTGATGATGATGGTGATGATGGTGATGATGGTGATGATGATGGTGGTGATAGTGATGATAGTGATGATGATGGTGGTGATGGTGATGATGGTGGTGATGGTGATGATGGTGATGATGGCAGTCAGAGGACCACACACAGGAGTCAGTTCTCTCCTCCCACCACATCGACTCCAGGGTTTGAACTAAACTCAGGTTATCAGGCTTAGAGTGCCTTCACCAACTGAGCCAACTCGGCAGCTGATCGCAGTTTTAAAGGTAAGAATGCTCAAGAAGCCTAGGATTGGTAGAAGTGCTTCAAGACCCCGAAAGGGACGGGAAAAGAATGCTAGGTTTCATATTCCAGGCTCCCCCACAGGAAGACTCCAGAACCAAGATGTTAAGTACATCCCAGGAAAAGCAGAGTAAGCATGCCAGAGTTCATAGTAACTGCCTATGCCTTAGCCAGGCACTGATGTCTCCTTGCCAGTCGGAGGTATCTGAGCCACAGATTTCCTCACCTGGCCAAGCCTGAAAGATGGCTTATAGATAAAGTCACCCCTCTGCCTGGTGGGGGACTTCGAGGACAGTCCATCCAGCGGCTTCTTTGGCTTTGAAGTGAGTGCACTGTGTCATTTGCGTCTATGTGGCAGAGCAGTCGGAGAATCAGAAAAAAAGCACAGGTGTAAAAAGGGATACACCAGCAAGCAGGGGAGGACCAGGTACAGAGTCAGTGGTCACCATAGGCACAGCTCAAGCATTCCTTCTCCCTCTTTGCTTAACTGACTCTTCTGTGACCATAGGAGGAAGAAGGAGGAAGAAGAGAGGGAGGAGGAGGAGGAGGAGGAGGAGGAGGAGGAGGAGGAGGAGGAGGAGGAGGAGGAAGGCTTTGAGAGAGTAGCTGGTGTGGAACCAGGCATGTAATACGCAGGGCATTTTTGTGTAAATTAGACCAAGGTACTGAGGCAGGACAGAAAGATGAACTAATACAAGGGCACAGGAAAAGAAAGGGGTCCCTCACACCAGAGTGTGGTTAAAACCTCTTGCCGGCTGATAAAAATCCAAGTCACCATTAACCTTTGCTTAAGGCCTTTCTCCTTTCCTAACTACAAATACCTGCAATTTTCTAGGAATCTCACCAGAAAAGTGACCTAATGCAGTCAAAGGACACACCCTGAACAACCTTGTGCAACCCTGGTGGCCCCTGGCTTTTCCTGAGCAGATCACAGTCCCATCCGACACACCTCTGGAACCACCCCTATTCTCATTTGTTAGAAAGTCACAGAGAGTTTCTTGGCAACCCATTCGGATGCAAACTGTGAGCCGCCAACGTGGTATGTATGTCTCCCGTTAAGACAGTTTAATGTGACTACCCTTGGCAAGAGCATACCCATACTGGCATGGGTCTTATTCTTTTCCAAGGCTTCTCTGTCTTTCTTTTAACCTCGTGAGCTACACTTCTAGGTTGGAAAGGAGGTCTAGTAGTATTGGGGTTTTCCTTCCCAGGCTGCCAAAGCACTTCATTCCCTGAATGTCTCCTCCATTCATGGAAGAGGTGTGGTGGGCTCTGTGTCTGATGGGAAGAGGTCCTCTGTCTCAATGCTTGTACTCCACCACCCCCCCCCCCCCGACTCGCACTCATGTGTTGAAATCCTTATCCCATGCGAGATAAGGATATTGGAAGGTAGGGCTTCTAAGAAGAGAACATATCATCATGGCACAGCCCATGGTCATGACGGGAACTAGTGTGATTACACACGGGGACAGAGAGAACTTCTAACTCCTGTAGTCGTAGCTGTGACCCAGAGAGCAGGCCCTCACCAGATCAGAATCCAACAGTACCTTGACCAAGGCCTCCAGAACTGTGAGAAAGCAATTCTGGTTGCTCTTAGCCCCCAGTGTATAGTAGTTGGTTGCAGAAGGGATTAAGGCAGGAGCCCTTAGTCCCATACAGCTTCAGCAGATGCTTGGTCAGCCCCAGCTAGCATCTGGCCTTCTTGATCCAAGCTTAAGGCCCCACCAGCAAGCACCATAGTCACATAGGAAACAAAATCCAAGACAGTACGGCTAACTGCCCTGTGACCTCAGCCTTCGACCTAAGGAAAAAGCAGGCTCCTGCTAAGTCATGAGGGTCTTCCTAGGCAACAGCCCACTCTTGCGACCTCAGAATCTCCTGAACTTAACAAGGATTTTTCATGCTAGCAGATACTTATTGGAGGCCTACTTGCTTCCTCTATGATCTTTTTTTTTTTTTGCCATCAATCACTCCTAGACTACTACAGTCTATACCCCAGAGTGCCCTCACATATCATTCACCCACCTTAGCACACCCAAGCCCTTACCTTCCTGCCTGTACCCATAGCAGACATCACTAATGAGCCACTGGACTTCTTTCCTGTTACAACTGGATCAAACCTTGATTAGAATCCTTAGCACCTCGGTGCTCCAGGCAGCTGTAGTAGAGCTACCGAGTCCATACGTAAGATGTGACTTATTTTAGCTAGCCCTGATGTAATGGGTTGCCCCAGTTTAGAGACAAAAAACAAAGAGACCAGCACTAGGAAAGAGATTGTAAGTATATGATCATCAACCACGTACTCTTGACCTTGGGGCCCAGGATGCTACTATCACTGTGATCTTACATCTTCTAAACATAGTTTCCTGTTAAGCAGGGGAGGGGAGAGTTGTGTACTCACAATTAGTTCTACAAGGTCCCTGGCCTGTGTGCATTCCTCCAATGCCTGCTCCCAGAGACTCATTCCAGGCCTGAGTTCAGCAGAACAACTCCCTGAGAACCCCAAGGAAACTGAGAGATCTGCTGGACTGTGATTGTGAGATCAGGGTTACCCTGGGACAGCATGGGCTTCCCCTGCAAACCTGCTCACCCTCCGGTAAGCAGAGTAGGAAAGGGGAAGCGAGCTTCCTCCACGATCAATTTCTGATCTCCGTGCCCTTTGACTCTACAAGGACATGATGGGTAATGTGTTCCCTGCAACCTGCTAGCTGGGATCAGATTTACAGCTTCCTCCACCCGGCTGCCCGTAACTGTGTCCACTGCTCAGAAATGATTTTACGAGACTCCAAAGAAACAGAGGTGACAGGCAGCACGTACCATGGGTACAGAGCCTTGACAATAAACATGTCAGCTTTGTACCATGACAGCTTCTAACTCCTGAGGATTCCAGATTCTGAGTTGTGGTGGTTCCTGTGATGGAGGAGAAGGCACGCTCTCTCTGAGGCTTTCTGTAGCCTGATGATGAGGCCTGGTGATGAGTGGCACCAAGAAAGATTTGCACCTGCCTCGTTAAGGGGCATGGAGTATATGACCAGCTGTAAACTGTTGGAGCCCAGCTGCTGGTTCGTGTGTCAGTAGAGTGCCACATGTTCCACAGCTCACACCTAAAGATCAGAGGACAACCTCAGATGTCAGTCTTCTTCCCCTCCCACCTTGTTGGAAACAGGGCTTTGTTCAACATGTATACACCAGACTAGCTGCCCCATGAGCTCCTAGGAATTCTCATGTCTCCACCTCCCATCTCTTTATAAGAGCACTAAGATTATACATGCTAACTATTGCAACCAGCTTTTATGTGGATGCTGGGGGGTCTGAGCTCAAGACCTCATGCTTGCTTGACAAGCATCTGGTCTCCATGAGAAGTCACAAAACAACCACTCCGGCTTCTCTCCATGGAGAGGTCAGATACTTCAACTGCATAGCATACCTGTGGTGGTTTGAATAGGAATGGACCCCATAGGCTCATCTATTTAAATACTTGGTCATTAGGGAGTGGTGCTACTTGAGAAGGATTAGGAGGTGTGGTCTTGTTGGAGTAGGTGTGGTCTTGTTGGAGTGGGTGTGGCCTTGTTGGAGGAGGTGTGGCCTTGGAGGAGGTGTGGTCTTGTTGGAGGAGGTATGGTCTTATTGGAGGAGGTGTGTCACTGCAGGTGGGCTTTGGGGTTTCAGAAGCTCAAGTGAGGCTCAGTGTCTCTCTCTTCCTGCTACTTCAGATCTGGATGTAGAACTCTCAGCTCCTTCTCCAGCACCAAGCCTACTTGCTACCATGCTTCCTGACATGGTGACAATGGACTAAACCTCTGAAACTGTAAGCCAGCCCCAAATAAATGCTTTCCTTTATATGAGTTGCTGTGGTTATGGTGTCTCTTCACAGCAACAGAACATTAGCTAAGACAATACCTGATCCCTGAACATTGGTAACGGGTGTCTTTACAAAGAGTGTCGTTGAGGTCAAAGGGCTCCTAGGCAAGCCCTCTTAGGAGGGATGACCTTTGCTTTCACCCTGAGTCCTGTTGGTCAGCTAGCTTCTTGGGTTTATGCTGGTCAGCCAGAGAGGAGACTGGACTGTGAGTTCTCATGCTGGGCTGCAGTACCCTGCCGAGATGGAACTGGAACCCTCAGCCCTGGCAGTTCCTAGCAGAAAAGCGGCTTTGGAATCACTCAGTAGATACTTTGCTGTGTAAGAACTAAGCGCATGGGGCTGGAGAGATGGCTCAGTGGTTAACAGTGTTATTGCTCTTGCAAAGGACCTGATTTGGGTTCCCAGCACCCACTTGGCTTACAGCCATTTGTAACTCTAGTTCCAGGGAATCCTATGCCTCTGTTCTCTGAAGGTACCAGAACTCACAGGCACATACACTGTGTCTGTCCGTCTGTCTCTCTCTCACACACATAAATAAAACAAATCATTAAAAAAACATAACAAAACAAAATAGAAGAAGAGCATTTGGGGACAATATTGTAAAAGAGGGAGGTAGACAGAATCTAAGACCTGGAAGGATGGGGCCCAGCACTGAGGAATGCTGTCTTCTGCACATGGCATGGCCAATATGTTCATGAATTCGCAGCAGCTATGGTTACCCATGCAAGACCTGCATAAGAGCAAGCCAATCAGGACCCCATCATGGACAATACAGACTTGTGAAGCTCTCTCCCTAGCTGAGGGGCTGTTGGCAATTGATGGCTGCTGGAGACTGAGAGTCTTTTTTTCTTTGGGCTATGTTTCTGCTGGTGAGTCTACGCATGTATATGATTTTTTAAAAATGGCCTTTTTTAATGTCTTCTTTCTTTCTCTCTCTCTGTGTATGTATTTTGTTGCTGTTGTTGTTGATTAGTTTGTTTCAGATAAGGTCTTACTATGTAGCCCAGGCTGGCCTGGAAATTATTGTATGGACCAGGCTGGCCTCAGACTCACCGAGAATCTTCCTGCCTCTGCCTCCCTCCTAAGTGCTGGGACTAAAGGAGTGCCCCATTATGCCCAGCAACCTTTATGTTTTGATAGTAATATATAATCGATATAGAAAAAAAATTGAAAGTATAGAAAATATGGTAACTTTTTTATAATGTAAGTTGTTTTGTTTTGTTTTGTTTTGTTTTGTTTTTTTCGGTTTTTCGAGACAGGGTTTCTCTGTGTAGCTTTGCGCCTTTCCTGGAACTCACTTGGTAGCCCAGGCTGGCCTCGAACTCACAGAGATCCGCCTGGCCTGGCTCTGCCTCCCGAGTGCTGGGATCAAAGGCGTGCGCCACCACCGCCCGGCTATAATGTAAGTTTTAACCCAAACAAATATTACTGATTACATTTTAGGGGCTGGAGAGATGGTTTAGTGGCTAAGAGAACTTACTGCTCTCATAGAGGGCCCAGTTTCGGTTCCTAGCACTCACATGGCAGCTCACAACAATCTCCACTTCCAGAGGATGCAGCACCCTCTTCTGGACTCCTTAGGCACCAGACACATGATGCGCATATATACATACAGGCAAAACATTCATACACGTAAGGTAAAAATAAGTAAATCTTCTTAAAACTGTATTTTAGCCTTTAAAAAAAAAATCTTGGGGAGATCTGTTCACTTGCTTTGGTAGCCAGCATGGGGTACCCTAATGTTCGTAGTCTGGCCACCCATTACTGTCATAAAGAGCACCTACCTTCCATACCTATTCTGAGGTATCCCACGACTTGGGGCATTGGATCAGGAAACATATCCTGAGAGGTCTATACATGCCAGCAGGGCTAAGTGACAGTTCTCAGGGCAGAGTAGCCTGTCCCCCTGCCAAGGCATTAGGCTCACTGGCCAGATTCTCCACAGCCCTTGGTCGCTATTGGTAGACCTATTCCCAACACAGTGGTGCTAATACTGTCTGGACTGACTACTGGTCCACCAAGAGACCGCCACTGTCCTGAAAGACCCAGGGCACTGGGCTTCATGCCCTCAGCCTTCCCTTAGGCTGTTCTGCACCTCCAGTCTCTAATCTAACCTCAGAAACACTGAAGAATCTGCAGACCTCCCAGTAGCTGCAGAACAGTAGGGGGTGGGGGGATGGGGGGGTGCGGTAGCACCTACCATGGATGGTGTAGGATGTGGCATCAGAGAGAAAAGTACCATAGCTTGCTTTCCTGGTATAGATATACATGGTTGATGGAGCCAAATCTCTTCTTTTCTTTTTTCTTTCTTTCTCTTTTTTAATCTTTCTTTTCATTTCTTTTTGTTGTCGTTGCATGAACATTCCTCAAAAATAACATTTGAAATGGCATGTAATCCCTGCAGGTGTACCATAATACATGTAATTACATATTTTAAAACATCTGGGTTTCTACTTTTTTTGGTATTCAACATCCTCTTTATTGATCATATCTGTCTATAAATTTTTGTCTGAAAGTCTTATTTCCTCAGAGAAAATTCCAAGGTTTTTTTTAGTGAAATTTCCTGGATGCATTTGTCAGATGATTCCCACAAGGCTGCCCCTGGCTTGTATGCCTCTCTTTGAGGAGA
This sequence comes from Peromyscus eremicus, assembly GCF_949786415.1. Taxonomy (NCBI): domain Eukaryota; kingdom Metazoa; phylum Chordata; class Mammalia; order Rodentia; family Cricetidae; genus Peromyscus; species Peromyscus eremicus. The sequence continues at coordinate 28,486,882 of NC_081437.1, forward strand.
CGCTTGTCTGTCCCAGCTTAGGGTAATACCAGTGGAAAAAAATCTTACTATCTGAAAGGCAGATAATGGTATTTCAGAACTGTAATTTGTGTGACAAGCAACAACAATAAAAGTGTAATTATTAAGTCACCCTTTTTTTTAAAAAAGTATCCTCTTTCCTCACCATTTCTCCAGGCCTGGGGCTGTAGTTTCTGTGTGAGTCCTTGCCTCACACGCTTAAGGCCATATATTCGGTCACTGGTCCTGTGGGGTGAGGGGGTCTGGGGGATGTGGATGACATACCTTACTTGTTCGTCTAACCTGGTCTTTGGTATATAGGTATGAGTTCATGTGTGTACATGTAAGTGTGGAGGCCAGAGGTCAATTTTCCTTGTCATTTCTCTGGAGCCAATCACCTTGCTTTTTAAGGCAGGGTCTCTCATTGATGGGGGCCTCGCTAAGCAGGCAAGGCTGGCCCCCAGTGATGTGCCTGACTCTACCTTCCCAGTGTGGGTGCTGGAGACTAAACTCAGGTCCTCATGCTTGCAAAAGATGTCCACCACTGACTAATCATCCATCTTTCTAGCCCCTCTAGCCAGGGTTTGATGGAATTATTGAAAAATCATTTTCCAAGCTATGCATTACCATTTTGATATTTGTTCATATTTATACTTTTACATTTATTTACCGTGTGTGTGTGTGTGTGTGTGTGTGTGTGTGTGTGTGTGTGTACATGTGCATGCCGTGGCACACATGTGGAGGTCAGCGGACAACTTGCAGGAGTCAGTTCTCTCCTTCTATGATGTGGGCTTCCAAAGAACAAACTGTCAAGCATGGCAGCATGTGTGGGTTTTGTTTGTTTGTTTGTTTTATTTTGTTTTGGTTTGGTTTGGTTTGGTTTTCCGAGACAGGGTTTCTCTGTGTAGCTTTGTGCCTTTCCTGGATCTCGCTCTGTAGACCAGGCTAGCCTCGAACTCACAAAGATCCACCTGCCTCTGCCTCCCAGTGCTGGGATTAAAGGCGTGCGCCACCACCGCTCAGCTGGCAGCATTTGTTTTTACCCTCTGAGGCATCTTAATAGCCCCATATATTTGTGTTTTACTAACGTGTTATCTTCATTTTGCCTTCTATCGTTTTTTGGTGTGCCAGAGATCTACCTTTTTATGCCAAAGCTATTGGCCTCTTCCTTTTCGGCCATGGCTGTGACTTAGAAAGTCCTTACTGGGAAATGGATCTTTAAGTGGGTCAGAGGTTGCCTTTCCCTCTTCATCTCTCTATTTTTGGTAACTTTTGAGACAACATCCGTTCCCTAAATCTGTTTTCTTGGGAACATCTGGCATGGGATTCCTGTAGCCTCCTCCCCAGAGGCCGGAGTGTTGAGGTAGGAGGGGTGGGGGTGGGGTGGGTCCAGCACAGCGGGCGGGGGTGGGGGTGGGGGGGCTGGGATTCAGAAACTGCTCTTTCCACAGCTGCTTGGAGATGTCTATGCCTTCTTCTAAAAGATGTCTGACCTTTCCTAACCAAGAAATGCAGACACTACCCGAGTGAGTCTCTTTACCATGAAGAATGCATGTTGCAAAGGCCAGCTCAAAAGGTAGAGGCCCCTGCTCCCTGGCAGGAGGAGAAGCCTAGGTAGGGTTCATCCATGATGTACAGGAAGCCATTTGTATCTCTACTGTGGTGCCAGAAGAGCCTCGCCCCTTGGGACCAAAACAGGACGCCAGAGCCAAGCTCCGCAGTGCATCACTCTGTCTATCACGACAGAGTTCACTCCTCTCAAAGCTGAGATCTCTGAATGCCGGCCTCCGCCCTGCCGCCTCCCGGGAGTTTCCTAACGCCCAGCTTGCAGGGTTGGAGTGGAGAACAGGCGATGGGACCTTGTGCAAGACGTGCCACCTGGTAGGCACAGTGACGCTTCCTGTGCCAGGCTGCCGCTGTGCAAAGCGGCGCCTTTGCCCACGCTGCCCCTCCGGGAACGGAGAAGAAGTGAGCGCCAAGGGGCGGGGCCTGGAAGAGAGCTCACGACAGGACCGTATCTTACCAGCATTTGGAGATGCCCGCTCTGGGTCCTTCAAAGGGTCAAGTGGAGAATCTTAGGAAGTTTGCTTGGCTGACGAGCGAAAGAGGACTGAGGTCGAGAGCCAAGTTCCTGACCATTTCCAGATGTGCCCCTTGTTGACTGTGTGATCTTGGGCAAGTCACGTCACATAGCCCCAGTGTCTTCACGGTGAAATGGAGATATTTTCCATGTCCCTCTTTGTCAGGTACGGTGGGGCTCGAATACAAGATAATTTAAGACTGCCCATAAAACAGAGACAGGATGCCGTGTGGTGGTGGCGCACGCCTTTAATCCCAGCACTCGGGAGGCAGAGACAGGTCCATCTCTGTGAGTTTGAAGCCAGCCTGGTCCAGGGGGAACAGAGGCAGGTGTAGCATTACCTTCCAGCTGGAACCCTGTGAAAATCATCTATGAACTGAAGTTCCCAGAATAAAGCCATGCCTATGTAAAAGGCCGAACGACTACTGGCTGATTGACTCGCATTTCCTGATTGTGCAGAATTGGAATGTTAGCGATTCGGAGTTATCTCGGACTACCTGTAAGTCCTTCTGGTAGCCATTCATTGCCTGCTGCTGGTCTGATCCCACTTCCCTTCAACTATCAGATAAAACCTCTGGAATGTGTTAATTTAACAGATCCCTGCCTTCCACCAGGCTGAAAGCTAAGAATGTCACCAGATGACATCTGACACCAGGAATGAGATCTCCCCACTTGCTGTGACCGACCTGTCTGCAGTTCTCCTAACCGTATTTGGAAAAATGCTTTCTTTTATGACTATTGTCGTTCTGTGATTATATATACTCATGTAACTGATTCTGCTGGGGGAACATGCTATTCAGGGGAACCTGAACCCACATTCCTGGGCCATCGTTACTCATGTTTGACTGAAAATAATCTCATGCCCTCAGGGTGAGAGCTGTCTTTTTCTCCACACACCTTAGTGGCCCAGAATTGTTCCAGCAAGCCGGAGCATGTGGCCACTCTGTGAAAGGCCCAGCACAAGTTCTCAGCGATGACGGCCAGGAGGTGTTTCCCCGGCATCAGTGGCCAACGCTGGACACAGCTTAAAAACCATGGACTCATCCACAGACTCCTAGATGGGACAAGGGCAAAGGGCTCAGACTTAACAGCAATGTTCTGAGGAGAGCAGGAGCTGCCAGGGCCTCTCCAAACCATGACCTCTGGTAGCCTATACAAGGAAGGAGTGAGGGAAAAGCTCCCTTTGCCGTAGGAAAGGCCCTGCTTGGCCTGGCTCCTCTTCATCTTCTTCCGGTGAGAGCCAGCTCTAAAGAAAGCAGAAACTCTGTGGCAGCTTGGGGCTGAGGCTCCCACAGACAGGTCTTGTGACAATATCCTAGTGGTTTTCAACCTTTCTAATGCTGCTGCGACCCTTTAATACAGTTCCTCATGTTGTGGTTTCACCCTCCCCAACCACATTTTCGTTGCTACTTTATAACTGCAATTTTGTTACTGTTATGAATCACAATGTAAATATCAGATATGCAGGAGATCTGATGTGGGACCCGTGTGAAAGGGGCATTCGAGCACCCTCTCGGGGGGACCCACAGGTTGAGAACCACTGCCCTAGTGTCTCCAGAGTCAGCCAGGGCTTCTCCTCCTTAAAAGGAGCCCCCAGCCTTTGGCCTTGGGGATAGCCTGATGCAGAGTAAGCAGAAGTCCTCGCTTTCCCTGAAGCCCAGTGGCCCAAATACATTCCAGAAGCGGGAGCCCCAGCCAAGCATGACTCAGGCCTCAGGAATGTGTAATCATCGGATTCCCCTTCCCAGGGGTGAATTCCTCACCCAAAGGTGAGCTCACAGCTGGCCTGAGCAAGAAGCCAGAGCCTCACCCCCCCCCCTCCCCCACCCCCCACCCCACCCCCCCCTCCCCCACCCCCCGGGTGCTTCTCTAAGCAACAATGACTGGCCTTGGCCAGGCTCCTGGGAGGACAGCCTTGTGCCATTCCTGTTTCCTGGCTCTGCTCCTTCCCCCCCACACACACCCCTAGAGTCTGTGATGAGTGGGTGGGTAGGCTGGGGAAGGGAGGCAGAGATGAGGGAGTTCTAAGATCAGGTTCAGCGCTCCGGGAGAGCGGAGCGGGCAAGCTGAGTCAGCAAGGGCAGAAGCTGAGAGCTAATTTGTTGTAGGGATGGTTGGTTAATCAAGGCCTTCCCTGGCCAGTCCATGAGCACAGACAGAGAAGGGGGGGCCCTCGATCCAGAAGTGGGAGCAGTCTCTCTCCTGTAAGCTTGCCTGAGCCAGCCCGTCCTGGCCTTCTGAGGCCCCTGACAAAGCTTCCAGAATGATGACGGCCTGCCTCCATGGTGTTAGGTAGCTAGACTGGCTTTTAGCAGGCAGGAAGGCCATTAAGGACAGACCCCTCTCTTGTGATAAGATCTGGACCCCACCTCTCATTTCCACAACAATACTCTCATTTGCAGAAAAGGAAGCATCTTAACTCCTTAAGATTGAAAACATCATGTGAAGACCAGCTTGGTAGCACACGCTTTTAGTCCTAGGACTTGGGGGCAAAGGCAGGCTGACCTCTGAGAGTTTGCAGCCAGCCTATTTACATACCGAGTTCTAGGACAGCCAGGCTTACACAGAGAGACCCTGCTTTGACAATTAATTAATTAATAATACATAAATAAATAAAATACCATATGAGAAGGTGGAAGTATCAGGGCTTTGTTGAACAGAATCTGAGTTCCTCCTCTGGCCCCACGTTGGAGACATGCCATTCAATTCTGCTCCAAAGATTACAATATTACCCATTACTATGCCCTCTCTGCAGAGTTAATCTAACTAGGCCTGTCAATCAGCTGGCCAAGAGACCCCCACCCCCACCCCCATGACATGCTGAGATGGGAAGAATAATTATCTCCTTAATGAGATAATGTACTTATTTACTCCAGGAGCCCCTCCCTCCGGGTAATTACAGAACCTCCCTGTCAAGCTTTCCCACTCTCCTGAGTTCTAACTCAGAAGCGCTTTTTCTTTCCCACGTTCTGTCTCTTCTTTGCAAATCCCAACCGTGCTTGCCCTGACACTCCTCGATCTCTCTTATTCTCAGAAGACACCCTCTTCTCCTGTCCACATAGCTGCTTCCAGTCACCAGCTGCCTCCGCTGCTGATCCTAACTCAAAAGTCCTGACCTTCTCTCTTTCCTTTCTCCATCTCCCAGAGGTTTGCCTACAGTGTGGTTTTCCAAACTCAGATAAAATGACCCTGAAGTTTGTTTCCGAGTCCATATTAAAATTGTTTTATCAACAAGGCTAAAAACCTGCACAAGAGAACCCCGATTCCCAGGTAACTCGTGGCTTCCTCGGCTCTTTGATCCAGACACAAAGTATCTGGATACTGCATCATGGGACACCCCGAGAACCCCCTCCGGTAACAAAAAGGGCCAGCCACGGTAAGGCTGTAACTCCCATGGCCCACACTAAGCCATGCATTTTCTGGGGAACACAGCTTTGTCCTTTTTTGATTGCACGAAGAAATTTAATAGCAAATCTCTTACAATCGAGAAAGAAATCCCCCTCGCCCATCTGATAGCTCAGGGAGCAGCCATATGACTGGAGGATTGAAACATCCTTCCTGGGGCCTGAGTCTGAGGCAGGCATTGAATCTGAGGAGAATCAGAAACTCCAAGGAACAGACAGGAATGGAAATGTTCGGCCCACACAGGGACCAACCTTGCTTGACTTGGGGGACTGGCCAGACTGGACAAGCCATCTCATTCACTATCAACATGTACAGGGCCGTATGTGGCCGTGGCTGGCCAGGTCCCAACAGTGACCTCTGGGTGTCCTCAGATCTGCCAAGGAGACTATGTCCCTCAGAGCGTGAGTGGTTGAGCGCTAACAGTCCTGAGGCTTGGGGACTGTGATAGATGCTAGCCTGGGTCCAGCCCCGGTGTCTGAACACACTTCCTGTATCTGAGGGCTCTTAGGACAGGAAGGCCCACCTCCTCTGTGATAGACAGTGTGGGAGTCGGGACTCCTCTACTCCCACCCCCGTAGCCAACACACGCTTGCTCTTAATTCCCTGCCAGGCTCAGGCAGGAATGGAGGCCGGGAATGACTGAGGATCTTGGTTGTGAGTGCAACATCTGGCTTGAGATCACGTCTGTCCGTGACCGTCTTCCCACGAAACCCTCACGAAGAGAGGGTGATGCTATGGAGAGAAGACAAAGGGCTGATGTGGAGGCTGAAGTGCTCCTTTGCGGTCATCTCTGCTGGAAGAAAGGAAATTGAGGGGCCCTTACAGGCAGCCATCCCCAGGGCCAGCTCTCTCTGCCTCTCCCTAATGGACCAGTCATCCCTGCACTCCTGTGCTCTAGCCCCTGTGTCCCTTGGTGGCCTAGCATGTAACTGCATCTCCACCCAAGATCCCAGAGGAGGATATCTCTTGAGGACATGCTTTCCTTAGTCGAATGAGGCCTTCAAGAGCAGCTGACCCCTCCTGAATAGGGAGCTGCTCCGTGAGGACATGATGGAGTAGAAGCCATCTTGGAAAGGAGCTACAGAAAGAAGCTGGGACCCCAAGGCAGCTTCCAGCTGACACCCCCCACCCCACCCCCACCCCCCCCCCCCCCGCCAAACTCGCCCCCTTCCCATCACATCACTGCAGGAAAATTCATAAGTGTGGATGGACATAGGTTCTTCCCCACGTGAGCCTCCAGACCAGAACACAGCCCAACAAATAGCTTCACGGGTTAGTGAGCAAAAGGATCCAGATAAGTTGTGCCCACGCTCCTGGCCCTCAGGAAGAACCGTGAGAAAACAAAGAGGTGTTGTCCTGAGCTGCTACATTCGTGGTAATTTGTGATCCAATATAACACTAGTACAGGCAGCGGGGTGGAAGGCTTCCCAAGGTCAGACTGGAGCTTTAGACCACTCGTCTTCTCCAGGGCTTGGGCCTTGGCCCAATGCTCGCCTCACAGTAGAGTCAGCAGTTGGACAGTGGGTGGGCTCTGGTGTCCGGTGTCTGGTGCCTTCCCTGGGGCTGGATTCCAGACTGGCTGATGAGAACCTGAAAGACAGAAAGAGTGTGGACAGAAAGTTGTGGACAGAAGGACTCACCAGACTTTTGCTGGCATCTATATGGGACACTTATCTACGACTCTGGCCTCAGTAGAGGCATCCATAGCCATTCATAACACCTGCACGTCTGAATTTACATATTGACTTTTCATGAAAAGTGCCAGCTTGCCCATCACCTGTCAACCAGCACCAACCCCCAATAATTCCTCCCCCGCAATAACTTTGCATGTATTATTATCTTAGAGAACCGGTTTTGTTGTTGTTCTGGGTTGGTTTGGTTTTGTTGTTGTTGTTTTAAAAAAAATCACTATATCCCATAGCCCCCTCTGGTCTCAATTTGTGTTTCTCCAATAATCAGGTAACTTGGCCACCTGTTTGTGAACTTGTTAGTCACTTGTGTTTCCCTTTAATTTTTTTTTTTTCTGAATCCCTCTTTGTGTGTGTAGTACACATGTTGGGGGGGGGGGGAGAGGAAGACACATAGTGTCCTATTCTGTCCCTGTCCACTTTAGTCCCTTGAGACAGAGTCTCTCACTGAAATGGGAGATGGGTTTGTAGCCAGCAAGCCCCTACAATTCTCTGTTTCCTACCCTCGCCCCCTAAGCACTGGGGTCACAGAGGCACACAGGGCCATGCCTAGCATTCTGTTGTTGTTTTGCTTTGTTTTTTCGAGACAGGGTTTCTCTGTGTAGCTTTGGCGCCTGTCCTGGATCTCGCTCTATAGACTAGGCTGGCCTGGAACTCAGAGATCCCCCTGGCTCTGCCTCCTGAGTGCTGGGATTAAAGGCATGTGCCACCATTGCCCAGCCCCATCTCTCCATTAACTCATTAAAATCAGTAGTTTCTTCTTCCTCCTACCCCACAAGCTGGGGGGCAGCCCCTCAGTCACCCTGCCTAATGCCGACATCTGTGCCCAGCTGCATCCATTGGGCTCCATGCTTTCCACACGAGGCTCTGTCCCCTTGGTGCTGTGTCCTCCAGGGTAGGCCCAATTCTGGGGGTACACAGTGTAGGTGACTTCAGAATGTTACAGTTCTGGATAACTGATCTGTGCATTACCATAGTGGTGGGTCAGCGGCTTCCTCTACTGGCCTGAGGTTTATTCCTGGTGTTTGGTTTGTTTGTTTGTTGTTGTTCTTAAGCCTGGAGGTTGGGAAGTGGGGTGAGAAGGCTAGGTAGGGAGTCATCATGGCTACACAGCCTGAGCTAGTCACTGTCCCTGCCTGCTGGCTCAGATCGATCGTCCTCATAATAGCTTTGTCTTTGGAAATTATCTCCACCGGAAAGATGAAGACACTAGAATCAATGAGTTTTAGAGATGTGGGGCCGTGCGTGTGCGTGTGCGTGTGCGTGTGTATAAGTGCACACACCCGGGTGTACCTGTGCACCTGTGAAGTTCAGAGATTAACATGGAATGTTTTCCTCTATTGCTCTCTACCTTATATTTTGACACAAGGTCCGGGAGCTCACCATTTTGGCTGGACTGGCTAGCCAGGGACAGCCTCCAGGAACCTCCAGTTTTCCCACCCCCTCCCAGTGTTGGGATTACTGAGGCAGGCCACCTCGCTTAGTTTTCGATTGCTTGCTGGGGATGTGAACTCAGGCTCTCACACTTGCTCAGCAAACCCCTTACCCCTGGAGGAGCTCTCTTCCCAGCCCCTGAGTCTTGGAATCTTAAACTGTGGCTAAGAGCCAAGCTCCTGCCTCTCAGGCCAGGCCTTGATTTGCTATTTGGGGAGGGGTGCATTCCCGGGGGAGTGACAGAATATTGATTCTCCTCCCCGGGGGGGGGGGGGGGGGGGGGGGCCCAGGCAGCCTAGAGGACTCTCACTGATTGAGGACTAAGGAGAAAACACAAATGATCCCATTGAGCTTTGCTGTTTCATGGGGTCTTCCGGAGCAAACAATAGGCTCTGTGTCTGTGTCTTCTGAGGCCCGGAAGCCCCCAGTGCTTGGCTTACCGATGAGTCATGCAGGCTATCTCCTGGCTCAGCTTTGTTATGCCCACGGATCTTTTAGCGCAGCCTGAAACAGCGGATGACCTCATCCTGCAGGGGCTGGGGAAGCCCTGTCTCTTCAGCCCCAGGGAAACTCTCCTCCAACAATCAGCTCAGACGCTGATCCTGGCCTTGAGAGAGTTCCTGGAGGTGGTGGGTGGACACCGGGCAGCTTCAGGAGCTTCAGCTGGTGGTGTCCCGGGAGGAAAAGACTTGTGCTTATAAGGACTAGGGAAAGCCCCCTTTGTTCTCTGTGGACACAGCCTGTATCTGGTGGCCACCCGGCTTCAGCTGTATCCTGTGGAGTTTCCTGCACTTAAGTGAAGCTACCGCACCCCCACTACCACTACCACTGCCACCCAAGTGCAATTAGGAATGTCCCTGTGAGTGGCAGGAAACCGAGGGCCGGAAGGGCCTTTGACAAGGCTTTGTCTGGACAGCTTGGGAGGGAACAGTACCCAACTGTCCTTATGACAGGGGCACTGAGGCCACGTGAATTCTTTGGACTTGAGTATTCACCTCACTGGTCGGCATAGAGCAGGGCCCAGCGACTACCTGTGGCCATGAGCCACTCACTTTCTGTTCTTGGGCTTCAGGTCCCGCCCCTGTGGAATGATGACCACCATATTGCTCAGAGTTCTGTGATAAGCATGGGTGGAGATTGTATATAGGCCAGGCACATGGTGTATAGCCTGCCCCAGTAAACCACAGACACCTCGCCTTTTCGTTCCCCACAGCTTTGCAGAGGTTCTTGTTGTTAGGATCATTGTTGGTTTCATCGGTTTCAGTTTACTGAATAGTTTCAGTTTTCCTTGATAGCATGGTCACTGGTCAGCAAAAAGATTCTTTTATTCATTCATTCATTCATTGATTTTTCAAGACAGGGTTTCTCTGTGTAGCTTTGCGCCTTTCCTGGAACTCACTTTGTAGTCCAGGCTGGCCTCGAACTCACAGAGATCCACCTGGCTCTGCCTCCCAAGTGCTGGGATTAAAGGCGTGCGCCACCACTGCCCGGCGGCTAGATTCTTTTATTCTAGTCTTAATCACTATTAACTCTCAGACCACACATTATACTTCACATGGACTGTGCCTGCGTGTGTGTGTGTGTGTGTGTGTGTGTGTGTGTGTGTGTGTGTGTGTGTGTTGCAGCATGGTTACAAAGGTGTTTAAGAGGCCACAGAGTTCAAAGAGAAGGAGGCAGAGAACTGATGTAAATGCAAAGGAAATGGCTGCACGAAGTTGGATACGAACGAACCCAGGCGGAGGCTCACGGAGCTGAGCCCGAGCCATAGATCCACGCAGATGACCTTCCTCCCTCAGGGCAAGGGACAAGACTGGGTCTGGATGGACAGATTAATGACTGGACAGACGACTGGAGACTGTGTAAGCTAAGCCCTAGAGACAGCTGGGGGTTGTCTGCCCCTGACGCACGCACGAAAGAGTGGAACAGGCTAGTGGCGCCATCACTCATTATTGCCATCACTCTCCTTTTGTTTCTGGGAAAGGTGGCTGTGTCTTTCAATGACCTGCTGTGGTCTGCTTTCGGGTTTTCTATGGCCTTAATACACCCATGTGCCCATGTGTTCCTGATCTACTTCAGGAAGTTCCAAGGGGGCTTTCTTTCACCCATACGGCTAAGTTATCCGTCTGTGCCCAGGCTTTATCTCACACACGTAGTGTTGCCCGTGTGCCCAACACAAAGATGCAGAATCATTCTGCCTCCGCGCTTGTCTTCAAATTGGAGCCAACCGCTGCTTTGTAAGATGGAGTCACCCAGGGCAAGGCACCACTGCATGATGACCTCCGTTTCACATAACTTGGAGCTGGTCCCAGCCTGGTTTCCACACACTCCCAGCTGTGCACCAAGCCGCCCTCCTGAGCCCCGATGCTGAAGCTCTGTGACAGGAACTTTGTCCTGCCTCCACTCCGGCCCACAGCTGAGGCACAGAGAGTTACCTGAGGGGGAAGTGACACAGTACTGAGTATTCCACACCGAGCTTTCCGGCCTGCTGGATCATCATGAGACACCAGGTACCTTCATCTTCTATTGGCTTTTGCAAATCCACGATTGCTCCTGGCTACAGCACAGCCCAGCTGGGAAGGAAGTTACAGAGACACAGTGAAGAAATTGGAGGGAAGAGGACATCCTGGGGCTAACAGAGACAGGTCCTTGCCTGCCTTTGCTAATACACCGATGTCTCTGTTACGAAGCTCCATGACACACTCAACCTGGCCCAGTGTTGGGAGTGGAGTCTTTTTCTTTCTTTCTTTTTTTTTTTCTTTTTTTGGTTTTTTTTTTTTGAGACAGGATTTCTCTGTGTAGCTTTGCGCCTTTCCTGGAACTTGCTCGGTAGCCCAGGCTGGCCTTGAACTCACAGAGATCCGCCTGGCTCTGCCTCCCTAGTGCTGGGATTAAAGGCGTGCGCCACCACCGCCCAGCCACCTGGCCTTCTTGCAACCTACCCACCAGCCAGTCCTGGAGCATCCAGACGAATGGTTCTCCCAGCCTAGCTTTTCTTGTGACATTGCTCAGCTTCCCAGACCAAGGCAGACATACTCTTACCCAAAGCCCTTGTGACCTTCCTGACCTCCCTGTCACTTCCCAGTGACCTCCTGGCAGCTCCTGTTCTTCTGTCTTCTGTCCTGGGTCTCCAACCTGATCTTTTTCTGCTTGCTGAATTTCTTCTTCCACTCTGCTGGTCTTGCCACGCCTGGCTGTCTCCAAGGCTAAGCTCCATTCTCAGCCACCTCCTTGTTTTCCTCCAAAACCTACCCAGCACCCATGATCACACACTCTCCCACATTCCTGTGGATGGATTATTTCACAGAATCAGACTCTCCAGAACCTCGGTGCATGTCATATAATTATGGGCATCTACTGTCTGTGGGTCGCTAATCTCAGGACATTTCCAGAGTCATGCGTTCTGTTGCCTGCTCAGGTGTGAGCTGGGGACATGTGACAAAGTCCTCTAAGATGGGTGCTGCCAGAGGACCAGTGACATTTGCCTAATGTGGAAGTCCAGGCAGGGCCTTCTCTGTCATTCGGTCAGATCTAGAGTTAAACTTCAGTTCAAAGACCGATGACCCCAGGGAAATCCCCAGGGAATTCCTGAGAGCCAAGCAGGCTAGACTTCCAACTGAATAGATCCATTCCTGGGTCATTGGTCCCCTGGTCATTTGTTTCCCAATGACCAAAAGGATATAACTGTATATCCTTTGAGTCTTAGAAAAGAGCTGCTTTTTTTTTTGTTTTGTTTTGTTTTGTTTTGTTTTTCAAGACAGCGTTTCTCTGTGTAGCTTTGCGCCTTTCCTGGAACTCACTTGGTAGCCCAGGCTGGCCTCGAACTCACAGAGATCCGCCTGGCTCTGCCTCCCGAGTGCTGGGATTAAAGGCATGCGCCACCACCGCCCGGCCAAGAGCTGCTTCTTTGAGTGATAGAAACTGCATCTGACGATACACTCTGCTTCCCAGAAAACAGGCTAGAGCCAAGAGGCTGGATTCAGGGCAGCTGCTTTTTCTGCCATGGAAAAGAAGCCCCTGGATGCTGGTATAAACCCCACTCACACTGAAGGCGCTACTGAGGCCTCGGCCCCTGCAGAACTTTGCGGCCAATGCCACGTATTGGCATCAGCTATGAAGCACGTTCCAAAACTACGACATCATGCGGAGTGCGGAAGGATGCCGGGTAGCTAGCTAGACTGTGGCGGAGCTTAGACACCCAGCTTCAAGCTCCGCTGCAGTGTCAACAGCTTCAAGGCAGTCGGGAAGACAAGAGTGGCAGGCATAGAAAGCTGGACTAGTGGCCGGAAGGACTGTGCTGGGAAGCTTCCTCATAGGAGGTGAGGTGCCAGTTTGCTCAAGAGTTCAAAGCCTGGGCTGGCTACATAGAGAGCGCCAGGCTAGTCTGAGCTGCTACAGAGTAAGACCCTGTCTCAACAAGCAAAAATCAGACACACACACACACACACACACACACACACACACACACTTGACAAAGTTCCAAAGTAAAGAGAAAGAGTTCAGACAGTAGTAAATTGAGCAAAGATTGAACAGAGGAAACGGAGGAGAAAGACTGTATGAGAATGAGGCAGGTTTCAGTTCCCTTTCTTCAAGCTCCATCCCCCGACAACTTCTGGAAACTTCCTGATTACCTCTCTTTACAACAGCTGCCTTTTCAGGGACTGGAGAGGCGGCTCAGCTCATTGCTTCCTTTGCATTCTGGAAGCCCTGGGTTCAGTTCCCAACACTATGTAAGGCCAGCTGCCTCCATACACGAGACTTTGGCTCAAAAACAACAAAGACAACAACAGCTGTCTTTCAAAAAGCATCCCCTCCTTGGGTATGAATTCATGTCAGAACCTCATGGTCCCTCACCACTTCTGCCTTCCTTAGCTCTGGTGGCCCAGGGAGGGAGCTATCCCAGAGGGTAAGGAAGGGTCATTCTCCAGGCCCCTTATGGAAGGACCCAGCCCAAGGGCCAAGCATGTAACTGAGGCTCAGACTCCGAGATCAGAGGAATGGGTAAGCCTTGCCCCCTTCCTCCCTCACTTATGTGCAGCCTCTCACCTGATACCATCCTGGGGCTTCTATAGTTGCTGGTGGTGGCGGAGGCACATGCCTTTAATCTCTGAGTTCGAGGCCAGCCTGGTCTACAGAGATAGTTCCAGGACAGCCAGGGCTATACCAAAACAAAACAAAACAAAACCTCTGTCTTGAAAAAACAAACAACAACAAGAATCGCTTAACATCCCTCGGGAGCCTACACAAAGAGGAGCCAGAGAACCAGGGTCACCATGGAGATCAAATAGGTAGCAGAGATAGGAGATTACATTTCCAGATTTAAACAGTCAGCTGAGGGGCTGGAGAGATTAAGAGCACTGACTGCTCTTCCAAAGGACTGGGGTTCAATTCCCAGCACCCACATGGCAGCTCACAACTCTCTGTAACTCCAGTTCCAGGGGACCCGACACCCTCACACAGACATACATGCAGGCAAAACCCTAGTGTTCAAAAAAACAAAAATAAATACAAAAAAAAAAAAAAATCAGAAGATTGGTTCAGTAAGCCTGGGAAATTTTGGACCAGGGCTCCCAAGAGAGGCTAGTGGGCATCTTTGGGCATCCTGTCTCCAGCAATGCCTCTCTGCCTGCCGGCAGTACCCACTGATCCAGGTAAACATCCTGTCTGGCTCCTGGCCCTTGGAATGTGACCTTGAGCTCAGCAAATGCTTCCTGAGGGGCTGTGAATAGCTGCAGACCTGCCTGCCCCCTCTGCTCCCCCCTCTCGCCCCCTTCACATTCTGAAAGTACCAGAGGAACCAAAAACAAATTTCTAGTCACAATGTAGGAGTGAGTGGGGAATTCGGGCAGGGCCGGGGATTTGTCTCGGGCTTCCAGACGTTTACACCATTCACATTAATGAGCTGGGAAAGGGTTCTTTTTATGCCAGGAATAACAAACAATTCCCCTTCTGTGTTCTCATGTAGCCTCCGCCAAAATCAAGCAAAGCCAGCATCGCGGTCCACTGTAGACTGAAATGCGGGGGCACTGGGGCCCCAAGACCACCATGACTTCCCCTAGGTCCTCGGGTTAGCTAGGGCCTGAGCTGGAACTTGAATCCAGAGTTCTATTTCCTTTTCCAGGTCAGGGTGGTGGAATGATTCGGTCCATCCAAAGAGAGAGGCCTGTCTCCCTTAACCCTTGCGCTATGGATACAGCTGGGTAAAGAGGCCGACTCCAGTAATGTGAACAGGAAGTCAAGCTTGCCCACCGTGCCTGTTGCATCTGCTGAGTGAAGGCTGGGTATCAGCAGAACCAGGCTAGCCAGGTTGTTAGCCCACAAGACTTGATGCATAGTAACCCTTTTCCCCTGGCCGTACAGCTCTCATTCCTTCCTGCTGTTCCCCACTCTTCGGAGACTGGAAGGGGTCTCTCATTTTGCCTCTCAGGCCAGTTTGACCCAAGCGTAGAGCTTCCTGCAGAGGTGACAGGAGGCAGCCGCAGACAACAGGCTTGCAGAAAATTAACTGGTGAGATTCCCTGGAAGCTGAAATAGTTTCCACCATCTATCTTCAGCAGAACATGTTGTGGCTTTAGACACACACACACACACACACATACACACACACACACACACACACACACACACACACACACACACACACACACACATTTCCAAAGCTCCCTGCTAGAGGATGAATAATTTCCTTAGTGATTACAGTCATTTAGTAAATGGAAATTCTACCAGGCTTGCTCCAGTCTCCAGGCCTTGCGTGTTGTACCAAGATGCTGTGTGTGTGTGTGTACCAGCTTCCATCTGGCAGATGGCCATGCCACAGCAATGCATACAGAAGTCGGGAGCACGCCGCGGCTGGCGACATCAACAGACGCACAATTAATCAGTCCGATTGTTCCCCCTGCTGTGAACATGACACTTCCCGGGGTTGTTGAGGACATCTTGAGGGAAGGGCCTGATTTTGCATTTTCTGCGGCTTTCAAAACCATGTCAAGTGTGCGATATGCTTTCATATTTTGACATCGGCCTCCCTGAAGATTGCTTCTTCAGTGGTGAGCAAGGCCAGCGGGCAGGGCAGGGAATCCCTTGTCTGTTCTCACACTGGTGTTGTGCCCCCACAAGAAGCCAACGGTTATCTCCGACAGAACAGCCTCATCTGCCTCCTCCCCTTCAGACAGCAGCTCAAGTTGTTTTCCTTTTTCTGGACTGCAAGGAACCCTAACAAGTTATCCCACTCTCCCTCCCATAAAAATAACAATGAGAAAAGCCATTCCAGCCAGCCTTGGTCAGGAAAAACCATTGTGTTGTCTTGGTGTTAACTTATTCTAGTATATAACCTTTACCAGTCCCCAAAGATTAAAAAAAAAAAAATCAACAAAACTCTAGTCCTTCACACTGCCATGGGCCTAAAGCAGAGCAACAAAGTTGGGCGCCATAATTCTCTGGAGGCTCTGGAATGGTCCCCCCTCCAACATTTTCTATCTTCTGCAGGCTCCTAGTGTCCCCGGCCTTGGCAGCATCACCCCAACCTCTCTCTGCCTTCTCATGGCATCTGTCCTCAATTCAATCTCCCCCTGTCCTTTATAAAGAGTCCATCATCCAATTTAGGGCTCATGAAGTGCAGAACGGTCTCATCTCAAGAGACTTAAATAAATGACACAGCAACTCTATTTCCAGATGAGGACTAATCTCCTGGTACCAGGGGTGGGGACTGGAGCATATCTATTTGAGTGGACATCATTCAACCCACTGCAGGGACATTCATAGGTCTCAAGAGTCAGATCTGATTTCTTGGGGAGCCATTATTCTATGACATGCTTTGATGGCCCCTACCAGGCTCTGGCCCTGGGGACTGTCAAGGCACAGTTGGGCTGTCCTAGCTTCTCTGCTCCCTTGAGGCCAGGCAAGGAGATATTTGAAGTGCCACGCACAGGATGGCAGCCATAGAGTCATGGTTACTTACCCATGCCTGTCCACACGCACCCTGAAAGACTTAACAAGACAGGCTGAAGGCCAACTCAGGCTCCAGATTCTGTTAAAAAAAAGAGGGGGAGGGGGAAAAAGCTGAAACCATTACAACCTGTATTAGACTTCAGATCCTTTTCTTCATTATCATGCTGAATCTTTGCAATCATTCTAACCCCTTTTCAACTGAAGACACAAGAGTTCAGTGAGTGTAAGTCACCTGATCTATTTGTCATAGCTAGTAAGGATGAAACCAAAAACCGGAGCTCGGGTGGCCTATGGGAGGTCCTTGTCATTTGTTTTTATACAAATCTTGGTGCTCCGAACTGAAAGGAAACAAGCAAGCCTGGAAGGAACTCAACAAGATTTATGTCAGGACGTCCCAGATCTACTCCAGCGACAGTCTTGCTCTTCAAAGAAGGGTTCAGGACCAGACCACCCCTGCAAGAGTTTCCACCCACATGTCCAGGGGCACAGACATGTTATGGGCAGGGCCAGGCTCTGCCAGGCCAAATGGGCTCAGGGGAGTGTGGGACAGACAGGACATGGTCTTCTTTCATGGCTGGCTTCCTCCTAGGATGCAGCAGGGGGCCCAGGAGCTCTCAAGACTGTTTTCTAATCCATGGTGCCAACTCCAGCTTGGCATTATGACCCTTAAGGGAAACAGAGCGATAAAACTGGCACGGCTTGGGCACAGGAAAACAGACAAAAAGCAAACAGTATGAGGAGTGTTCAGCAGGAAGGGCAGCTAGGGTCCTGGGCCATGGGGGGCTGGGACTCCAGAAGTCTAAAAGAATATGGTGGCCCTGGGATTCAGGTACTGCGACCCCTCCATGCGGAGAGTCGCTTGTTCCCAAGCCTCAGACCATCCGTGTCCATCAGTCACCTTTGTGAAACACTATTCTTCTCCCAAGGGTTTTCCAGGCAGAACCATACTCACCTCTGGAATTTCAGTTCAGACCTTGCCATTCCGGAAGCTGCCCCCAGGTCTTCCCCAGTGCCCTCCACAGAAGACCTGAGGATTCCACAGGATGATTATTGGACATCACCACTTCTCTCCTATCCTGCTGAGCCATAATAGAACCTCTTATGTATCCTTATGCACTCGGGGCCATGTGTGGCCATGAACTTCTTATGTATCCTTATGCACTAGGGGCTATGTGTGGCCATGAAGTTCTTATGCATCCTTATGCACTCTGGGCCATGTATGGCCATGCCCGAGGCAGGTACCCATAGGGCAACTGTCACTTGAGTGGGACAAAGCCAAGTGTGGGGGATGAACTTCTGAGGCTGTGGACTAGGAATGAGTAGAAGAAACACACATCCCAAGAGGAGCTGCGGGACGAGGCTGTCAAATGAAAGGGAAGATTCTGGATCCCAGTAACTCAGCCTGAAAAGAGAGTCAGCACCTCCCTCCACTCCCAGGCAGGGTTTCTCCATGTAACAGCCTTGGTTGTCCTTGAACTTGATTTGTAGACCAGGTTGGCCTTGAACTCACAGAGATCTGCCTGTTTCTGCCCTCCTGAGTGCTGGGTTTAAAGGCAAAGGCATGCGCCGCCACTGCCTAGCTCAGTTCCCCTTCTAAACATGGTTATGTGGAGCAGATGCTGGGAGTGAGAGGAGCTGACTCTGGGTGTCCACAGGCATGGAAGAATCTACCATCAGGGAGCAGGGCTGTGGAACTGATTGAGGTGATGTCCAAGTGAGGCAGGATGGAAAGGCAGGGAGGGTCTTGGGGACATGGGAAGGAGAAGAGCCCCTCACCGCTTAAAGTTGCCCACCAGTAGCAAAGCCAGAATTCCAGAAAAGACTTTCAGTGTCAGCTGGATGGTGGTGGCGAATGCCTTTAATCCCAGAGACAGAGGCATGGGGATCTCTGTGAGTTTGAGGCCAGCCTGGTCTACAGAGCGAGTTCTAGAATAGCCAGAGCTACACAGGAAAACAAAACAAAAAAATATTTTGTTTCTCAAGAAAATAAAATTAAAAAAAATCAGTAACTAAAATAAAGAATTTAAGTGCCAATGTCAGATCCTGGCTTGGCCTGAATTAAGGCCCTACAGTTGTAGGGGGAGCTCCTCAGAAAGATGACAATAACACAATCTCCACACTGCAGACACAAGGACGGCCAATGTTTGGCTCACCTCCTCTCAAGAAGAGGCCAGAAAGCCCTGGAAAGAGCTGGAGAACAGGGCACAGCCTCTCCTATCAGTGATCAGGTAAAGGGGACTGATCCCAGGGAGGGGGTAATGGTAGAGGACAGGAGATACCACCACCTATCTACCTTCCCAAAAGTGGAGACAGGGTGGTAAGTAGAAGGCAAAGCGGGCTTTAAAAGCTCAGCCTCAGGTCTGGTCTTTGACCTGAGACCCAAGTGTAAGGGCATAGACAGAGCAGGACTAGCCTCAGGCCTGGTCTTTGACCTGAGACCCAAGTGTAAGGGCATAAACAGAGCTGGACTAGCCTCAGGCCTGGCCTTGGACTTGAGAGCCAGTGTAAGGGCATAGACAGAGCTAGACCAGCCTCAGGCCTGGCCTTTGACCTGAGACCCAGTGTAAGGGCATAGACAGAGCTGGACCAATGAGCAGGAGACTCACTGGGTTCTGTGGTGGCTTCAGATAGTGACATCAGGAGGCAGAGGGCCGGTAATGGATACCCAGGGGGGTTAGCTGTTTGTGGACTTCAGGCCAGAGCAAGATTACCAAGTAACTTATAGAGTAAAATGGATTTTTCAGATAAATAAATTTTCCCCAAGTCTAAGTATGTCTTCGATATTGCAAGGTACATAGTTAGACCAAATATATAAAACTTAGGGTCCTGTATTTCTGTTTGCCAGATTTGGGGGCCTTATTTGGCTATCAGCCTGGTCTGAGAGATAGGGCCGTCTGCAGGTCCAATTCCAGTAAATTACTCTGAAACAAACCAACCCCCAGCATATTCCACAGAAAAACAAAACGCATGACTTCCTGAGAACACGCTATTGTCTGAAGGTGGAAGTCTGCGATTTTTGAAGGAAAAAACAAAGTTTTCTTCTAAGGAAGCATGAGTCACAGTCAAGCTGAATGTGTTTCTCTCGCTTTTGAGAGTGAGCTGACCTGGGGCCATGCTCATCGTCAACCCTACCGACCAAGCCACTCTGGCCACCAGCTCCACTGGTACCTGATACGGACCTCAGACTCCAGTTGTCCGAAGACTCTCCAACCCCCGAAAACCTTAAGCCACAGGCCAGATTTGTAGGCCAAGGTTTATATCAAACCAAGGGCCACTTTGAGACAGAGGCAGAGAGAATGCTACTGGGTCTCTGAGCAGGCACCAGTCCTGAACTGGAGGCACTGGGTGGGGAGGACCACCTAGGCTAGCCTCTGAAAGGGTATCGGCGCTGGTGGCTGGCGCTGGTTACCGCGTGGAAAGGTCACAGTCACAACAGAACCCAGTGGTACCTTTTAGAGCTTTATTAGGAAAAGGAGAGACAGAGAGAGAGAGACAGAGACAGAGACAGACACAGACACAGAGAGACACACAGAGAGACGCAGAGAGAGGGCGTAGGGGTGCACATCTGGCTTTTAGGCTGGGACGCAGTCACCCGCTGATGATGTAATAAGGCGCCAGACAAACCCCCCCCCCCCCAGAATCCTTACAGCCTCCTCCCTTCCCATCAGGTGGGAATATTTTAAGAAAAACCACTGTGTCTTATGCTCTCCATCCTGGTCCCCCTCCCTGCCCAGGGCCAGTCCTCTCCCAGCGAGTATGAAGTGGCAGTGACAGACAGCTGCCCAGCCTAGGTCCTGCTCCTTCAAAAGAGCCACGCCTGGGAACTAGCAGAGGTGCCTGGCTGAAGCAGGAGCCTCGTGCTGAAGTCCTTAGAGAGCCTGTTCCCTGACAGCCTTAACAAGGTAGGCTTGCTCACTTGTCCTCAACATACCAATTAAGCAGACACGGAACACTGCAAAGCAGATGTATTTAGTATGGCCACAATGGGAAGAGGGACCAGGCTTCCAGTTTCTTGAGGACGGTTGTTACAATAGTCTGATAGCCAAAGGAAGGGACTCAAGTGTCTATAGAACAGTGGTTCTCAACCTGTGGATTGCGACCCTTTCACGGGGGTCAACTAAGACCTTTCGAAAACATAGATATTCACATTATGATTTATAACAGTAGCAAAATTACAGTTATGGAGTAGCAGTGAAAATAATTTTATGGTTTTGGGGATCACCACAACACGAGGAACCACGGTATTAAAGGGTCGCAGCGTTAGGAAGGTTGAGAGCCACTGCTCCAGAACGTCTCCGTTCCTTCCAGGATGGCTATACTGCTACCCAGACTCCTCCCTCCTCCTTGCCCACCTCTCTAACCTGCACAGTAGCAAAAAGTCCAGGTTGCTGAACTTCATGACTTTATAATTTACGGTCCCTCTGCATTCAATGGACATTGGCTCCCCGGACTCCTCTTTCTGACTCTGCTGATTTTGTCACTTCCAGAACGAACAGTGTTTACACATCTGTCGCTCTCCACCTTCCATGGACTGGGAAGGTCACCCCCATCAAGTAGTCGCTCAGAGACCTCAGCCCTGACTAGATCCAGCCCCACCCTCACCCCCTCCTGGGTGCTCCTTACTCCTTCTGTCTTAGACTTATTGTCCCTCTCCTGACATAATGAGATTCACATAGGCTTTGAAAGAGCCCCATTTCTGAGGACAGTTGGGACACCGGGCAACACTGAAGGGCCCAGGGGCACAGACCAGTGGAGGCTAAGGCAGCAAATAAAGGGGGGGGGGGGCTGATCATTCAAGTGAATGCCTGGGAGCCATGTGGCCTGTGGGCTCAGAGACGGGTATGGAGCGAGACAAGGCTGGATGTGGACCGTTTCAGGGCTATCACCAACTGGAACACCCCACTTTTCTCTCCTGAAGCTGTTGTAAAATAGGGTCAAGCAAGAGACGCTGGGGGTCCTGTAGGAAAGGGGCAGTCCAGCCACCCCCAGGGAATGGGGTAAGTAGAGGACCATAGGTCAGGGGGTGACCTTTCTAGGCTGCGGTCAGGCTTGCTAGCACAAAGGCGGTCTTTCCTCTGTCCTCAGGAGCCCAGGGGCTGTCTGGCTCCATTACATTCCAGGCATTCTTTGGGGTCCTGAAGGCTGAGGTCTGAGTCTGGGGGAGGGATGGGGCTTTGTGCTGTAGAGGAAGTATCTGGCTGACCCACAGACCCCTTTGTTTCCCTGCCAGCACCATGCGCCTTCTTCCTGTCTAGTCTAACTGACCAGCTGGGGCTGTAATGGTGGGAGAGGGGTAGAGGGGGGGAGCACAGGGGTCCCTGGGGCCCAATGTCCTCTGGTTACCCTGCAGGCATAGAGCCTCTGACTGGAAGGTTCAGGAAAAAAAAAAAGTAATAATGGTCCTCCAGCGTTTGTCTCCCATCCCAAGAATCAGCACATTGGCCTGGAAAAGAACTTGAACCCAGGGTCAGCCATGTTGGTTTGAATCCTGCCCCTGCTGGCTACTAAACCGTTAGCTTCTTTTATGACGGCCCTGGAAGGAGTGAAGGTATTCTCAAGAGAGACAGCTATGGCTCCCTTGTGTTCATCAGAGTGTTGAAAGGCTGGGACTCCAGGAGCTTGAGCCACAGGGAAGGGCAAGACTGAAACCTTGGTACCAGACAGAGGGAGAACGAACGTTTCTCCCAGGGAGAGATTTTACACAGTTCTGATCCTGTCACACCACTCTGCAGGACAGACCAAGGGTCCAAGGATAGCCCATGGATGGGCAGGGCCACACTTTTGTTATATACAGGATTTAAGTTACAGGGCACCTGTAGAAGTATCCATGGTGTCCCACCATGTCAAAGAAGTGGACCAGGGGCACAACGTTAGACATGGAAATAGAATTCATTAAGAAAAGGAAAGTACTCCCAAGATTGAGAGGGGGCTAGTGAGCCAAGGCAAAGCCCATAAACACTGGGCTGGGAGATACTCGAGCCTTTCTAGGACATTTACATAGCACCTGCCTCTTCCAGGTTTGATTTTTTTTTTTTTTTTTTTTGAGACAACTGGGGTCTCTCTACATAGCCCTGCCTATGCTGGGACTAAAGGTGGACACCACCCACCTTTAATCCCAGCACTCACTCAGATCTCTGTGAGTTTGAGGCCAGCCTATTTTACAGAGTGAGTTCCAGGACAGCCAGGGCTGTTACACAGAGAAACCCTGTCTCAAACAAAAACAAAAACAAAAACAAAAAAAGGTGTGCACCACCATGCCCTGCCCAAGTATGTGCACTGTGGCTTGACTCGGGTATGTCCATTTGTCATCTGAAGCCAGGGTAGGGAATAGCTTCTTGTCTTTCTGTATGTTCATATGCTAATCTCTAGTCTCCAGTTTCTTGCCTACCTTGACCAAGACTGCATGGTTATGCATACTTCTTGGTGGCCATTTAAACCTAAATCTCACGTCCGTAACTTGAAGATGGGTGTACAGCATTACCCAACCTCCTTCTTAGTTCGTCTTCCCAGGGTGGGTCTATTGAATAAACCTTTCTCCGTGTTTCACTATTACTTGTGTCTTTAATTGGTGTAGTGAGGGCAAGTGGCTGAGCCTAGCTTGTTAGGACTCCTAAAGCTCAGATTTCTACCCTCAAACCTCTGGTGATGGTCCTGATCAAGCCAAATTCTCCTACCTCGTCATGTGTAAAATTGCTCACCAGATCACATTATTGCAGGATTAGATGCAGAGCCAGATGGCAACCTGGCCTGTGCATATGCCTGGCATTAAGCAGACAACGGGTACTCATGAATCCTGCAGTGTCCAGAGATTCCAAAGTGGGGTGCACAAAGTAGAGAGGCAGCAAAGAGATCTCCAGGCAGTGAAGGGGTGCCTGGGATGAGTTCCCTGCATCTATCTCACAGCTGGGTGTGGCCACAACCAAAGAAGAGGTACCCACAATCAGAGTGCTGGGATACAAGAGTCAGTGACACTGGGGGTCCTGCCCATGTACTGGACCAGAAAGGTGGGAGCCTGGGACCCAGTGACACTCAAAGGGCTCTAGGCACCCAGGAGCATGGAGAACTGGGCAGACGTACAGAGCTGGAGGGTGAATTCCCCCACTCTGGTCTACATGCCATAGATCCTAGAATAGTTCAGAGGACTATTTCAAGAAGGAAGTTGGCTCGGGCACTGTCTGTCATTGTGGAATGTTTAACGATGTAAAGATGTGTTGCATTTGTTTCTGTGGCGGATTATTACTTTAACTATCTAAGGGCGTGTTCCATTTGTTTGTGCTGCATTTGTTTAGTGATGTAAAGATGTGTTGCTTTGCCTGCCGAAGGTACCTGATTGGTCTAATAAAAAGCTAAACGGCCAATAGCTAGGCAGTAGAGGGATAGGCGGGGCTGGGAATCAGAGAGAATAAGTAGGAGGAGGAGAAGAAGAGAAATAGAGAACAAGGGAAAAAAAGAGAGAGAGACGCCAGCCAGACACGGAGTAGAACATACGGAATGAAAGACGAAAAGTCCCGAGGCAAAACATAGATGAAGAAAAACAAGTTAAATTGAGTTTTAAGAGCTAGTGGGATAAGCATAAGCTAAGGCCTAGCATTCATAGCTAATATTAAGTCTCCGTGTCTTTATTTGGGAGCTGGTTGGTGGCCCAAAAGAAAGTCTGCTCCAGTCTGTGGCTCGCAGAGCTGTGCCATGCTTAGGTGTGTTTGGGGGGTGGAGAGCTCAAAAGGGAAGGGACACATGAGTAGTTGTCACAAAGCAGCTTCCACGACCCCAGAGGGAGAGCCCTCAGAGGACTTGTGGTCCTCAGTCAGCAGGGGATAGGACAGAGCTGGTGACTACAGGCAGAGGTTCCCTGCCCTGGGAACAAACACATCCAGCTTTAGGAGCTTGGAGATCCCACGGGGAACAGGATCCATCCTCTAGCTGAGACTTTGGGCGAGTTCTGGAAACTCTTCATTAGTCGACTAGCAAGATCATGCCATCCACCCATCTCCTCCCTTTCCCATACCAAGCAGCATCGCGTGTCAAGCACCCAGCAGGAAGCTTTCGTCAAAGACAGCTACTCCTGGGCAAAATATGATTCAAGTGCAGTGTGTACATGCAGGACAGTCTCAAAGAATAAGTTACATTCTTTAATTAAAGAAATTAGGTCTCAAATGACTTGGTGGGGAGGGGACAGTCAAGCTGTTCGGAGGCACAACATTCTATCCCTGGGGTCCAGAGGGAATTGCTCCTGTTCTCATTCCTGTCTGCCTCTGACCACAGAGAAGCACTCTACACAGCCCCTTAGCGGTATCCAGGGTGTCTTGGCTGGCCTCATTCTGGGTCTCAGCCTCCCCATCTTTGTGTATGGGCACACTGGAGCTGCTCTCTGGAGGTGTTAGGCATCGGAGGAGTCTGTATGCTCCGATCCAGGCTCATGCAGGCCAGTGTAGGCCCCGGGAAGAGAAGTGGGTATGGGGATAGCCCAGAGTCCAGGCAGGCTCCCCGGGGATATGCACATCCAGCTTACTTACCTTTGCAGCTCTGCACCACAGCTTTTGAGATATTTTTAGGAAGCTTTGGCACCTTCCCAGTTGATTCCTTAATGCTGACAGAGATGTGGGAAAGCTGAGTGGCTTCTCTGGAACTGCTGTGTGCTCACCAGGGAGCGAATGGGGGAGGGGTGTCAAAGATTAAAAAAACACCAGTGTCTTCCTGCTCTCACACATCATCCATCAGGGCATGTCCAACAGCCCATAAACGGGGACATTTACCCACACACTAAGCAGTTCTCAGCAGGTAGCAGCGGGGTGTCCTAGCTCAGTTCTGATGCTTTCTACCTGCGGGTAGTGTCCATTCATCCCACGTTCATCCCACCACACTTTTCCCACTGCAGGTGCCGGTCATAAGCCCTGGGGTGGCAGCATGCACTTCTTCCAGTGAACTATAAATCAGGGATTCCCACAGCTCCTGCCTGGTGTTCAGTTAATTTGCTAAGACAGCTTACAGAAGCCAGGGAAATGTTTCACTTAGGTTTGCTCATTTATTCTACAGGATAAATGAAGGATTGAGATGAACACCCGGATAAGAGGGATGAATAAGACAAGACTGGAAATAGGGAACATATATATATATATATTCATTTCATATAATGTATTTTAATCATATCAACCACCCATCCTTTCCTTTACTCCTCCCAGATCCACCTTCACCTCCTTACCCCCTCCCCCTTCACCTCCTTTAATTTTTATAGCTCATCAAGTCCTGTTTGTGCTCATGTGGGGGTGGGGTGGTACCCACTGAAGCACAGTCAACCTTCCAGAAGCTACGCAGGCCTTTAAAGAAAACTGTCTGGCCCTCCCCCTAGACGCGACCTTCGATCGATTGCTCTTGTCAGCACAGGCATGGGCTCGTGTAGAATGTTGGCTCGATCACGTGCATGTCTCATGCAGGCAACCACAGGTACCGTGAGCTCATGAGTATAAGTAGCAGCCCTGACATGTCCAGAAGACACTGTTTCTCTCCAGTGCTCTCCAATCTCTATTTCTTACAATACCTGCTCCCCACTTCCACAGTGGTCCCTCCCTGAGCCTTGGTGAGGGGTGGTACAGATGTCCAGTTGTGACTGAAGACTGGGTGGGTGGCTGTTACCTCTTCTCTGGTCACCCATCCCCCCCCCCCCCATACCTCCTTGTGGTCACCAATCTGGTAGCTTTCTGAACCTGGTTCTTTTGGTTCCCTTGGAGGCTTTGGTAGGTAGTGTAACTAGTTAAATCATTACCCATCAGAGATCAACTCGACGACCTTCAGCTCCTCTGTCTCCCCCTTATCCCCCCCAGGTTGGGGTCAGTCCTCAGTCACTGGAGTCTTGGCTGGTGATCCTTTCCACCCTGCATCTGTCTGGGGAGCAATCACCTGTCACGTCATTAGTGTACAAAGATGTTCTATCACTCGGGAGAGGCTACAGGCTTTCTGAATCATGCGCCAGGGAAGGAGACAAAATACACTTACTTCTTACTGCATCACAGCGTCACAGCAGAAGTCCGGGGAGCGTGCTTTCAGAGCGAGGTACTTGGTGTGCTGGGTGAGACTATTTGGCTGTTACAGAGCAGGATTTCCTCAAAGCGTCCTGGAAGGATGCTTTTGTACATGTATGTATGCGTAATAGATGGGGAGCCAATGGTGGCATGGGGACATCATAGATAGGTCTTGGGATTTTTTTTCCCCCTTCTATTCCAGGAAGTACCTATTGTGCCCTACTGTGCTCAGGCCATATGTTATAAAGCTTGATTTTTGTTTTGCTTTTTTTTTTTTTTTTTTTTTTTTTTTTTTTTGAGACAGAGACCCATAGTCCAGGCTGGCTGTGAGATGATTTTGAACTTCAGCTGATCCTCTTTCCACTCTCTCTTCCAAGTGCTAAGATTAGAGGCAAGCATCACTATACCTGGTTTATGACGCGCTGGGCATCAGCCCAGAGCCCAGGCAAGCACTACGCTAACTTCGCTACATCCCCAGGCCAAGGCCCACACACTTAACTGCTCTTTTACTCGTGTGTTCATTCGGCAACTGCACCCGGTACTTGCTCTGCATATTCCCTGAACCGTGTACTGGGACCAGAGATGAACCAGACAGATGCCTGCCCTTGGGACCTTGAGCGGAAGAACTAAGAACGTGACAGAGAATGAGGGTGTGCTAAGTAGAGGCCCACATGGTGTCAAGAGACAGGTGAGACCAGAGAGGTGGCCCAGAGGAGGCAGTGGATAGATCCCTACCAGGAGACACCTGAGTATCGGGGCTTGGGGGTATGGGTGAGGGGTGGGTTTCTGACTGTTCTCTTGTACTCTGCTGCCCCACCCTGCCAGCCTTTATCCCATGGAGACTGAAGAGGCCCCCATACCCTAACATCACCCACAGCCTGGGCGCTCTAGCCTCCACTTCCTGTTCCACTTCCTGTTCCTCCACTTCCTGTTCCGGTCACATCCCTTGCTCCCTGCTGTCCTCAGCATTCAGTCCCCAGGAAAACAGTGAGGAAGGAGAAAGCAGTACTGCCTGCCATGGGCACCACAGTGGGACATGCAGGAGAAAGCTGGGCCTGGGCCTGACACCAGCATTTTCTGCTGAGTGACCTTGAGTAAGGCCCTCTCCTTCTCTGGCCCCAAGTCTCCTCCTCCCATCAAACAAGAGGATATGAGCTGGGGTAGTAGCACATGCCTTGGATCCCAGCACCCGGGAGGCAGAAGCAGGTGAATCTCTGGGAACTTTGAGGCCAGCCTGGTCTACACAGTGAGTTCCAGAACAGCCAGAGCTGCCTAGCGAGACCCTGTCTTAAAACAAACAAAACACCAAGAAACAAGAAGAAATGTGTATGTTTAACTCCTTCCCTGCCTTTCTTGCAGTTAGCGTAATAGAGGTCAAGGTGTTTGAGAAACACTAACACACGGTTATTATTTCTGCTGGGCACAGCCGTGGGGAGAATTTCAGCAAGAACAGAGAGACCAGATATTCCTCACCTCCTCAGATATCCTACCTGGCAGGGTCCTATAGCTCCAGCCAGCCTCCCTTTCCTGCAAGATTTCTGGCTAGAGTGACCAAGGAGGTGGGCCACTGCACCAAACCAAGACTGGGGAGAGGAGAGGAGAACAGATCGTCTGACCCATCTGACCTGGGTGTGACCTTGAGTCCTGTCACCTGCTCAGCCACCAGTGGGATGGGAGACTGGCCATCCTCTGGCCTTAAACTCTGGGACACTTGCCTGAGATAAACCCTGAAGCCACCACCTTCTCTATTTACTTTTCCCGGCCTGGACTCATATCTGAGACACTGATACCCAAACCTATGAGTTCTGTGGCTCCTTCTAGCCCCGTATCTGCCAGGCCGCCAGGTGAGAGCCGGGTTTGTGCCACAGGCAGCTGTCCAAGTGTGAGCCGTCCCAGCCCCCCACCCCCACCCCCACCCCCCATATTCTCACTTCCAAGAATCCTGAGATTCATTGTCCGATATTTCTCCTTCCCTCAAACGACCTCCATGATGCTCCACCTTCCCCCCAACCTTCCAGGAGTTTATTCACAGTTTAAAACTGTTGTGTGGAGCTTGGGTATGAGAGAAACCAGAGCAGCAGGAGCAACTGCCTCCTAGGAAGAAGGCTGCATGTAGGCTGCGGGTGTGTGTGTGTGTGTGTGTGTGTGTGTGTGTGTGTGTGTGTGTGTGTGTATGTCAGCACAGGACCTTCAGGCAAAGCTTGAGAGACCTGCAACAGTGCAGTTCATTAGTCATTTGCATGCCCAGAGAGACACAAAAAACAGGACCTGGTTCTACCTCTGAGGGCTTAGGCATGGCAGACCCAGCAACAATGGTTGTAAGCTCAGGCCTCATGCACGCAGGCCGGTGGAGGAACAAAGGGCTGAATCCAGCCTGCTTAGGAGGGCAGGCAGAGTGGGTGCCGGGGAAGAAGGTGTTCAGATAACTGGTCTTCTGGAAGGAACTCGAGGCTAAGCTGCGGAGAGGGGGTGGCAGCTCCCACTCCTGACCCAGTTCCCACATCAACAAAAAGATCAGCTAACACAGCTCCAAGCTTGTAATAAGAGTCCTTTCTGCATGGCTCCTCTCCAGCTCTGCTCTGTTCCTGTCCTGGATGGCAGTGGAGCGGACATCTACAGTGGTGGTGGTGGTTTTTACTCTTTTCGGCTCTTTAAGGGGTGTGCCACTCAGCCCCCAAATAAATCACACATGGAGGCTTATTCTTAAATATAAATGCCCGGCCTTAGCTTGGCTTGTTTCTAGCCAGCTTTTCTTAACTTTAAATTATCCCATCTACCTTTTGCCTCTGGGCTTTTTCCTTTTCTTACTTCTGTATACCTTACTTTCACTCTTACTCCATGGCTGGCTGTGTGGCTGGCCCCTAATGCCCTCTTCTTCTTGTTCTCTTGCTCTTTCTTCTTTTTTCTCAAGATTTCTCCTATTTATTCTCTCTGCCTGCCAACCTTGCCTACCCTTCCTCCTGCCTCACTATTGGCCATTCAGCTCTTTATTAGACCATCAGGTGTTTTAAACAGGCACAGTCACACAGCTTCACAGAGTTAAACAAATGCAACATAAACAAAACACAGGCACAGTAACACAGCTTCACAGAGTTAAACAAATGCAACATAAACAAAAGTAACACAGCTTTGCATCATTAAAACACGTTCCACAGCACAAACAAATGTAACACATCTTAAAATAATATTCCACAACACTACGGACTCTGGCCCTTTCCACTTTTCCTTACACTCCAAGAGCCCAGGATGCCTTCACATCTGCCTCTTAGCCTAGGAAGCCCCAGCTGCCCACTCACTCTTACTTCCGGGATACACCTCGGCACACCACGCCCACTCACTCTACCCACACACCCTGAGTCAGCCTCCTCTGTGGACCTGAACTCACAACTGCTAAAATGGCCGGGGGCTCTCCAGCAAAGAAGCCCTTTCCTTCTGAAAGCCTGTCTCCACAGGATGTGCTCAGTGACTCTGCTCCAGAGCACGTCACTACAGAACACGAGCCCCATGCTCTGTGCTTCTGGGCCCGGTCCTTGTGTCTTTCCTGCCCCTTGTGGATTTGCCTTCTCTTCAAAGGTGGGAGTTAGGACTCTTCACAATCCCTTACCCCATTGACTGACCTACCCCTCACTTGGGTTTCTGAAGAGGGGCACTGGGTGGCAGAGAGTCAGTACTGCCCACTGCCTGAGCCAAGACCAATGGACCAATGGACTATGCCCCATTGACTCCAAAAAGCCCAATAAGGTGGGTTACATGTGAATGAGAAACAGGGAAACTGAGGCACCAATGGACAAAACAGAGACAAGAGAAACTTCAAGGGGTTCGGGGCGGCCCCCTGGAGCTTAGGGAGCCACTCTCTAGGCATGGCCAACCTTTTGACATGGAGAGACAACGTTGCCATCTACAGAGTTCATGCTTAAAAACCTCACAATTGAGTTACGAAACTACACTGTAAAAACTTGTCTGGAGCCAGGCCGGGGTGATGCACACCTTTGATCCCAGCACTCAGAAGGCAAAGGCAGGAGGATCTCTGTGAGTCTGAGGCCAGCCTGGTCTACAGAGTGAGTTTCAGGATAGGCTCCAGGTTTCAAAACCCTGTCTTGAAAAAAACAAAACAAAAACTAACAAACAAAAAATTCCAAGCAGTTCAATGATAGAATCTTAGCTTCCAGGGAGCAGATCCCAGGCTACCTTCAAAGACTAGGAATCTAAATATGCGTATTTCCTATGCAGACCTTGGGTGTGTTCATGCTACGTGAGTACACACTGAAAGTGTGTGTCAGAGTATTAGATAATTCTTTATAGATCTCTTGCATTTTTTTTTTTTCAGATCTTGCAAAGTAAGACTGAAGTATCTTTTTAAGGACGTTGTCTAGTGGACAGCCTTGGTAGATCCAGTCATCTCTTAAATGAAGCACAGGCCTGCTTGACACTTAATGGTGTACGCTGGTGTCTCCCGTATGTGGTAACTCAGATGTCATCCATTCCTCTTGACAACACTGTGTGGGAGTTAGTACTGGCAACTGGGTGCTAGTACTGTGGCTGTTGAGCCTCCTGTGAATATTAAATTCATCCCTGGGCCAGGAATCTCATGTCCTCTGCCAATATTCTCAAAATCAAGGAGATAATTAGGTCTCTTACACAGAGGATTAAAAATAAAAACAAAAGAAGATTCTTAAACCGTCCTCTCTTCACCAATACTTGACAATATATTCACAGACGTGTGTTTCAGTGGCCCTGGCTTTAACCACATTTGTATGTGTATGCACCAATTAGAGACAATTGCATCCTGAAAGAAGGTGTTTCCCAGTTGGGACACACTGGAAAATCTGTTCTTGGCTTGTGTGAATCTCTATGAGAAACTAAACCAGCTCTCTATTGAATGGCCAGGAAGAGAGAGGGACTGAGAAATAAGGAGAGACAGATACCCTCCTCCACCTCACTCATCTACTCACCGTTGGGGTTTGTGAGGCCCTCGGGATGCTCTGTTGAATCTAGAAGAACAAGCTTGGAGGTGAGATGACCGTGGTGACCACAGGAAGATGCCGATAGAAATCTATCCGAAGTAGAATGCTTCTGTTTAGGAAAGGAAACTTTCTTTCCCATCCCATAGTAAACACACCACCTTCTAGATTATCCTAGTGCCCAAGTCTAGGTGCTCCTCTCTAGAAGTGGATTTGAAACCCAAACTTATGGCATACCTACTGGCTCTTTTCACTCAAGAAAACTAGATGGGCATCTCATTGAGGGGCCAGAAGAGGAGTCAGTGCCATCCCCCGGGGTGGGCTGTACCAGCCTCCAAAGGCTCAGCCTGCTGCCTTTCTTTCTGAGTTTCCAAACAATGCCAGTATCCCAGGTTGAAAGCAGAGGGCTGAGGGCCAGGGAGGCTTCACTACTGATGTGAGTTCATGGGGAGACAGAGTCCAGTGGGGCTTGGGGTGAGGGCTGGGAAGAGACAAAACAGCTTGTAGAAAGAGCAGCCTGGTTTCCAGAAGGTGTCCCGACAGCCGCCACAGAGAACCGCAAAGGCACCTGAAGAGGAGGCAGAAGCCCTGGTGAGGGAAGAGAGTGGGTATATCTGGCATCAGCTCGCTGGAGTCCTGCTGTGGTTTAGATGAGTGCTTCTCAACAGTCTACGTGGTAAAGGCTCAGTGTTCATGGTGGCAAATGGTATTTGAGAAGAGGGGCCTATGGAAGGTCCTTAGGTCACTGCAGCGTGTCAATGATGGGGATTGTAGAGTGCCAGTTTTGTCTCTTTGGGCTTCCTGTCTCACGGAGTAAGCAGTTTCCTTCATTACTCACCTCTGGGCTGTGCTGCTCCAAAAACTCTTGGGCTGGAAACCGCAGAACTGGTAACTGCGTTAGACCTTTCCTGCTTGTGTATTAACTGTCTCAGACATTTCATTATAGTCATGTGGAGCTGGCCAATCCGAGTCCAAAACCTGTACTAGTTTTAGGTCTTTCAGACTGTAATTACAACCACACACTTTCAGGCCGTGCGGTGGTGGCGCACGCCTTTAATCCCAGCACTCGGGAGGCAGAGCCAGGTGGATCTTTGTGAGTTCGAGGCCAGCCTGGTCTACAGAGCGAGATCCAGGAAAAGGCGCAAAGCTACACAGAGAAACCCTGTCTCAAACAAACAAACAAACAAACAAAAAAACCCCAAAAAACAAAAACAATCGTACACTTTCATCCCTCTGCATCAGCTCCACCAGTCGGAGGTCAGACTACCACATTTCCATATCGACACCACCTCTGAAATGCACACGTTAGCCCATTGTGACAGACCAGCCCAAGGCTGAGCTACAGTGGCCACAGAAGCCTGTGAGAGCCTCTCTGCCTCCTCTGGCTTCTCTCTACTCCTCATTAACATTCAGGTAGTTCCTCAAGCCATTCCTCATAGGCCATGGAGAAGCTAAGATTTGATCTAGCCTGGCTGAGCAGCATTAAAATCAATTAAAAATGAGAGATAAGCCTCTCCTTCCCCGATTGAAAACAATGCACTGGAGCAAAAGAAAGCCACACACAGCCCCATCAATCACCCGGGGCTCTCATCTCCCTGGCTTTTTTTTTTTTTTTTTTTTTTTTTTCTAGACAGCTGCAGGATAAGCCAGCTAAGCAGAAAAGTCTTCCTGTCCTGAGCTGTAGATGGCCACTCCTATGCTGTCACAGCCCAGCAAAGTCTCAGCTGCTGACAGGACACCCACCTCCACCTGCCTTCCACCCACCCCACCCACCCCCGCTGTCCTGTGGCCTCCAGACAGCCTGTTCAAATGACCATAGGTGGGGGCAGTAGAGAGCAGCCAGAGAAAGCCCAGAAGCCTGCCCCTTGAACCATTTTTTTTAAACTTTTTATTTATTCTTTATGTCTTTCACATCATGCATCTCCATCCCATTCATTTCCCCGTCCCCTTGTATCCGCCCTCTGCCCTTGCAACCTCCCCCATCCCCAAAATAAAATAAAATAAAATAAAATTTAAGGAAAAAAAAGAAAAGGAAAAGGGGGAAAAATCAATCTTGTCATGGAAGCTGCAGTGTGACACAGTGAGTCACGCTGTAAACCCCTTTTGTCCATATATCTCTTCTTGCAAGTGCTCATCGCAAAGAGTCATTGGTCTGGCTTGAGGCCTCTGGTTTCTACTACACTATCGATGCTGGGCCCTCACTGGGACTCTTCTTGGACATCCCGTTGTCCTGTGTCATGGAGATCCTGCAGCTTTGGGTCTGCAGGACTGGCCCCTTCATGTGCTCTAGCATATGGTAGATGGTATGGATGTTGGAGTAGACCAACTCATAACTCTGATTCTGAGCCTGGGTAGATGCAGGGTTGGTCAGCCCGCCAGCTCTCCCTTGTCCACACCACCAGGTGGTAGTTCACCCCTTGCAGCGATGAGCAGGGGGCGGGGCGGGTCCTCAGGGTTGGTTCTCCCACACCTACACCTTCTGGGCCAACTCTACTGTGTTGCTCAGGCCTTGGTATAGGGGCCACTCTTCCTGAGTGCTGCAGCTGATGAGGGGTAGGGACAGCTCTCCCGCTCTTATGACCTCAGGGCCAGCTCTCCCACTTGCCTGAAGCATTGACAGGTGGGGGTGAGGGTGGGGAGGGTATCTGATCCCTGGCCCATGAAACCATATGGAAGATGGTAATGGGGACAGCTCTTCCATGTTCACAATTTTGGGGCATGCTCACCCACACCTCTGCCAACAGGATTGGCTCTATTGTGCTGCCCAGGTGAGGTGCAGGGCCTGCTTTCCTGAGTGTTGCAGCTGGTGGGGGACGGGGCAGCTCTCCTGCTGTTATGTCCTCAGGGTCAGCTCTCCCACTGTCTCAGGCGTTCATGGGGAGTGGAGGACAGGGGAGCAGCTCTCCCCTGCCCATACCACCATTCAGCAGATGAGAGGTGGGGCCTGCTTTCCCATGTTCATATTCTTGGGGCTGTTCAGCTCTACTGTGCTGCCCAGGTGAGGTGCAGGGTCCACTCTCCCGAGTGTTGCAGCTGGTAAGGGCCAGTGTCAGCTCCCTCACCCACCACAGGTGGGAGGGTTCAGGGGGGAGGGCATCTTTCCTTTGCCTTCACCACCACATGGCAGATCGGGGGAGGGGGGGTGTGGCGAGCCATAGTCTTGAAAGCCCTGATACCAGCTCCCCATTCACTACAGGCCAGGAATTTAGACCTTAGCGAAATCAAATATTTCTAGATTACCTTAACTGGAAATCTTGCTGTCCCTGGAGAGCTATGTAGAACGAGGTTTTTCTCTGGTTCCTCCTCGGATAATTTTGAATGTTTGATTAACTGTGAAGCTACTTTTCCTGATGCGTTCAAGCAAAAGTGGTGTGTGTGTGTGTGTGTGTGTGTGTGTGTGTGTGTGTGTGTCTGTGTATCTGTGTGTGTCTCTGTGTATGTATGTGTGTGTCTGTGTGTATATGTTGTATATGTGTCTGTGTGTGTATACCTGTGTGTCTGTGTGTGTCTGTGTGTGTTTGTGTGTATATGTGTGTCTGTGTGTATTTGTGTGTGCCTCTGTGTGTGTGTTATAAACTTAAATCTAAAGCCTAACACACTAGCAGACACTGAATAGACGTTTTGAATGAAGTAGATGGTATTGAAATGCATCTATTATCTTCCAGCCATTACTGATCGAGCAGACAACACTTGGTACCCTGTAAGAAAACAGTGACCGCAGCCTTTATTGAGTATCCCACCCATAAAGGGAATGATTGGATTCGATTTAGAATATAATTCTTCCCAGCAATAAATGGATATTGACTCAAATGCATAATTGTTTCACGTAGTTGGAATTCTTGGCCACTTACCCCCTAGGAACTTAACCTGCAATAAGAGTTGGTAAATCAGGATTGTAGAGCCTGAGGCCTCAGCAGAGATGCTTCTGGACCAAGGATGTTGGACAGACCCAAGTCTGTAGGGTACATCTTCTTTGGTGCAGGTGGGTGATAAGCCAGGGGGCTGGAAAGAAAATGTTGAGATTTCAAGCCCTGCCAATTTGCCGTGTTGTGGTTCAGAGAAAGCTGAGAATTGACTAAGACGTTCAGAACTGCCTCCCACACAAGACCTGTGGTGGAGAAGAGCCTGGGATTGCAGGAGGTGGGGATGCTCAGTCCTGGTGCATAGTTTCAGGATGTGGGAGGTTCTGGGTTCAACCCCCAGCTCTAGAGAAAACTTCCTAATCACAAGCCAAGACCTCTGGGCTCAGGAAGCAATTTCTCTTGTGCCGTTTGGAGCCCAGAACATTTTGTTCATTGGGTCATTTGGCAAATATTTGAACGCTTTCTTTGAAGGACTTTGGAAAGGAAGGATTTGAAAATATTTTAACAACCAGGACAATGAACAGCCATAAATGAGAAACTAACCAATCAGAGCCCAAACATTCTGACATGTGTAGGTGAGACCTCAGCTCTACCACAGATGTGAAGATTCAGCCTTGGAACAGAGGAGTCGGCCACATTCTAGTGGCCTTGGAGAGGGTCGTCGGCACCTTCACAAACGAGATGATTATTGAGCTGCATCCTGTGGGAGCAGAGCTACAGATGGGAGGGGGAAAGGTACTTCAGGACTCACTGGGTGGGGGTGGGTGGGAATTTAGCTCAGTGGTAGAGCCCTTGCCTAGCAAGCGCAAGGCCCTGGGTTCGGTCCTCAGCTCTGGGGAAAAAAAAAGGGGGGCTCACTGGGGTGCTGTCTGCGTGGCACATACACAAAGTCCCGCTAGAGCCCCTTAGACTCCAGGAGGCTTCTAGTAGCTGGGTGAGGCTGGTCAGGAGCAGCGATGCTGGAAGCCATGGAGGACTTGGCATGACTTAGTGCTTATTGGAGCCTTAATATTTCCAGTTGATTGGGGAAGTGGAAAGATTTCAAATCAGGGAGAGATGGAGTCAGTTTTTCTTTTGAAAGATCATTGTGTATATATCAACAGCAGAGTAGAAAAGCTCAGAGTGGTCAGAACTCCTTCAGTGACAGAAGACAAGCCAACATTTAGCTGAGGACTAATGTGTCTATCAGTCCGTCTCCAGAGGCTGTGACACTTCTGTCTCTGTTGCTGACCCACGATGGCCCTTGGTTAATGATGGAAGAGACGACTGAAGAGAGCTGAGAAATGGAGGCCATTCCTACCCTCGATCAGCAGTTCTCAAATTCTTTGGTCACTGGACCCTTGTTTTACACTCTTAAAAATTAAGACCCAAGGCAGACATGGTACCTTATTCCTATAATTCTAGTATGTGGGAGGGTGAGGCAGGAAGACTACAGCAAGGTTGAGGATATCCTGGGCTACATGGTAAAAGTTCTATGCCAGTCTGGGCTATAGAGCCAGATAATAACAAATAAAAGAAAAACTACAAAAACTCACAACAACAAAACTCTCCCTCAAATAAATGAAGACTCCTAAGATAACTGGGGGGAGGGCAAGGGGGCGGGAAGGAAGACAAAGTCTCATGTAGCTCAGGCTTACCTCAAGCTATGTAGCTAAATGACCTTGAATTCCCGATCCTCCTGCCTCCACCTCTCATGGGTTGGAGTTACCGGTGTGTACCACTGTAAGCAGGTTCCTGTGGTGATATTTTGTGTACCCTCTAACAAATTAAGCTTGTCTGAAGAGCAGAGGGCAGAGCCAGCCATAGAGTTAGCCATAGAGGCCAGACAGTGGTGGCACACACCTTGAATCCTAGCACTCGGGAGGCAGAGGCAGATGGATCTCTGTGAGTTCAAGGCCACCCTGGTCTACATGAGATTAATCCAGTCTAAAAGAGAAACAGAGCCAGGCAGTGATGGCACATACCTTTAATCCCAGCACTAGGAAGGTAGAGACAGGAAGTGATATGGCTGGGCAGAGAAAGGAATATAAGGCGGGAGGAGACAGGAGTTGGGGGCGGCGCTTTTGGCTGAGGACTCAGGGGCACTCAGTCTGAGGATTTGTGGAAACAGGATCTTCCCCTTTCGGCTGAGGAGTTGGTGAGGTAAGAAGTGGCTGGGGCTTGTTTCCTCTGATTTTTCAGCATTGACCCTAATATCTGGCTCCAGGTTTTTATTATAGGACCAATTAGAATTTAAGCTACAGGTTCCCCAAGACCTCTTTTTTTTGTTTGTTTCATTTTTTTTTTTTTTCAGAGTAGCTTTGCGCCTTTCCTGAATCTCGCTCTGTAGACCAGACTGGCCTCGAACTCACAGAGATCTGCCTGCCTCTGCCTCCCGAGTGCTGGGATTAAAGGCGTGCGCTACCACCGCCTGGCAAGACCTCTTATTTTAATAGATTGTATTTCTCAATATTTGCCATCCTGATAATGGGAGCTTGGCATATTTCAAATTACTCCATGACTTATTTAAAATAGTAATATGCCCATTATATGTTAGTATGAGTAAAATACATTTAGGAAAATGTACTTACTCAAACGAAAGTAGACAGTGTGAAGAATGGCCTCAGTGAACGGTCTCTGATACTGCTTTTCCCTTCAGTCCCCTGCAATACCTCATGCCACCTGGATTCTAGAACATTCCATTTTATTATCTGGATGAATGAGATTGAAAAATAAGCCGGGCGGTGGTGGCGCACACCTTTAATCCCAGCATTCGGGAGGCAGAGCCAGGCGGATCTCTGTGAGTTCAAGGCCAGCCTGGTCTACAGAGTGAGTTCCAGGACAGACACCAAAGCTACACAGAGAAACCCTGTCTCGAAAAACCAAAAAAAAAAAAAAAAAAAAGAAAAAAAAAAAAAAGGAGAAAAATAGGCAGAGACTATCCTAGTCTCTGTGTCTTGTTCTGTTTGTTTGTTTGGAGATTGGGTCTCATGTAACCTAGGCTGGCCTTAGATTCATTATGTAGCCAAGGACGACAATGAACTTCTGAGCCAAGTGTTGGGATGACAGATGTGTGCCTCCACATCTGGGTTTTTTTGTTTGTTTTGTCTTAGTATTCTTATATAAATAGTTTCTAACCTCAGGACTTCCAAAGACATTTTTCAGGGCTCCCTAGGGGGCCTTCGTTCTAACCTAGATCTTGAACTCGTGGACCTGCCCTTTGTGAGGAAAGAAACACACCAGCTCTTCCCTGGATGTCTCCTGTTGCGGGTCCCATGGCCTCCCTAGAGGGTGGCTCAGCCTGTTTATGACTGTAGACTGGGCAGCTTAGACAACGGCAATGTCCTTCACGTGGTCTAGAAGCTTTACCTCTCGTCCTATGAGTACTGCCCAATGCGGTTCTCGGTGAGAGCATGTTTCCTGGCTGCCCTTTGCTATGCCCCACGTACAAAGACAGACAGAAAGTCAGGCCTCGAACTACAAGCTTCTTCCATATCTTTTTGTACAAGCACCCCACCACCCCTACCACCATGGTGAGGGTTCTAGCTTCATGGTTTCTTCTAAACTTAGCCATCTCTCCCAGGCCCCGAGCACGTAGGGCTAGGACATATTAACTGGGATAGGGACACAGGTTACATACCAGACCATAATTTATGATGGGACAGAACCGTGCTCAGAGCCAGAGGTTGAACATTACTTGGACTACATGTCAGGTTCACCATGGCCCATTGGGTGCATTTTTTCTGGGGTCCAAACTGGTTTGACCCCAACCATCATGGTACTG
Source organism: Peromyscus eremicus (assembly GCF_949786415.1). NCBI lineage: Eukaryota > Metazoa > Chordata > Mammalia > Rodentia > Cricetidae > Peromyscus > Peromyscus eremicus. The sequence continues at coordinate 28,526,033 of NC_081437.1, forward strand.
TGCTACTTTTTCTAAACACCCCATATCTCTCTCTTGAGTGTCTGTCACCAACCAGCATTGGACCTCGTTTTATCTCCAAACCACGCTCCATGGGAACTAAAGGAAGCTTTGAAAACACAGACCTTAACACATTACTCATTTGCTTAAAGTGATGAAGCCAAGGCTCCTGCTGTGCTTAGGCTAAATAGCAAGGCTGTAAATTCCACATCTACCCACATCTAACCCCTCACTTCATGCTCTCTAGCTCTTGGTCTCCTAGTCTTGGCCTCTTGGTCTCCTGAGCCTCCAGCTCACTCCCTGTCTGAGCTGTCCCTTGACCTAAGTTCTCTTTAGTTATCCCTACTCTGTAGAGTTGGATCAAGTCCGGCTCTCCCGCAGCTTTCCCTGACTGCTCTGTCTAGGTCCCTTCCTCCTAAATAGAGGCTTTTATACAAATTGTAAACTATTGTTGTGATAGCTGATCAATAGCTAATTCTCTACCGGGCTGAGAAACTCATGGAAGACACGGACTTTAGCCCACCTGGTACTCCCAACCCTCACCCCAGGTCCATCATTTAGGAATATATATATATTTGTGTGTGTGTGTGTGTGTGTGTGTGTGTGTGTGTGTGTGTGTCTGTGTCTGTGTCTGTGTCTGTGTCTGCATGTACCCATGAGGGCAAAAGAAGACATTGGATCTCTCAAAGCTAGAGTTACAGGCAGTGGAGAGCTATCCTCCATGAGTGCTGAGAACCTAACCTGGTTCCTCTGGAAGAGCAGTACATGCTCTTAACCTCAGAGCCATCTCTGTAGTCTCATGGAATATTCTACTGGCCACACAGGTCAGCACTCTTCAGTGTGAGAGATAGTTGTGTAAGCACATGAGTACAAGAGGGCAGGGGTCATTGGGGTCACCTTGATGTCTATTGATGTCTATCCTCCTCTCTCATGATCTGATTTCCGGTGCTTCACTCTGGACATGGCACGTTGCAGATATTTGAATACTAATGTTTTATTTTTGTTTTTAAAGGTTTATTTATTGTACCTTTTTGTATGTATCAGTATTTTGCTTGATGTATGTATGTATGTATGTATGTATGTATGTATGTATGCCTGGTGCGACGGAGGCCAGAAGAGGGCATTGGATCTCCTAGAACTGAAGTTAGAGATGGTTGTGAGTCACCATGTGGGTGCTAGGAATTGAACGCAGGTCCTCTTCAAAAACAAGAACTGCTTTTAACCACTGAGCCATCTCTCCAGTTTAGATAGTGTTTTTAAAAAGTAAATGAAAGCCGTTTGATTAGGTTAGTCTATTTGAACAGTAAGGATGGGCAAACAATGTCCTTGGCATTCCCAGAAAATTCTCAGGGATCACTAAGTCCTAGCCCTCTTCTTGGCCGGAAAGCATGGTATCAGAATTCTTCTCAAAGGGTTATCTGTCCACCTCAGCCTCACTGTAACCAAGTGAGGGAGGCCTCAGGTGAGGGTGAACATCGTGTCTCCAAGAGTACATCCCGTCCTGAGGAGGCTTTCAGGCAGCTGTCCATTTGGATCTAGGACAGTTGAGAAAGCAGGAAACTACTGGTTTCACCTCTTTTATTTTTAGAAGTGTTTTAATTATTTTTGCATTGTATTTATTTATTTATTTATTTATTTATCTATCTATTTATTTATTTATCTATTTATTTATTTATTTATTTATTTATTTATTTGTGTGTGTGTGTGTGTGTGTGTGTGTGTGTGTGTGTGTGTACACTCCACAGTATACATGTGGAGATCAGAGGACAATTTTCGGAAGTCAGTTCTTTCCTTCCATGATGTGAGTCCGGAGATTGAGCCCAGGTTGTCAGGGTTGGTGGCAAGTACCTTTACCAGCTAAGCCATTATTCCATCTTTCACCTCTTTTTTCTTCTTCTTTTAAAAATTTTAGAATTTATTTTATTTATTATTATTATTGTTATTATTATTATTATTTTGGTTTTTCGAGACAGGGTTTCTCTGTGTAGCTTTGCGCCTTTCCTGGATCTCACTCTGTAGACCAGGCTGGCCTCAAACTCACAAAGATCCACCTACCTCTGCCTCCCAAGTGCTGGGATCAAAGGCGTGCGCCACCACCACCCGGCCTAGAATTTATTTTATAAGTATTTGTGTTTTGCCTACATGTAGGTCTGTGCGTCACATGCATGCCGGGTACCCATAGAAGCCAGGAGAGGGTGTTGGAGTCTCTGGAACTGGAGTTACACACGGTTGTAAGCCACCATGCTGATGCTGAACCATCTCTCCAGACCCCGTATCTTATTTTCTTGTCTCCTATCAGCTGCCGTCCAACAAGAGTATGGCACGATATGCAGATAACATTGTCAGGTGCCTCTTCCTTCCTTCCTTTTTTGTTTGTTTGTTTGTTGAGACAGGGTCTCCCTATGTAGCTCTGACTATCCTGGAACTCATTATGTACACCAGACTGGTCTTGAACTCATAAAGATCTGCCTGCCTCTGCCTCCTGAGTGCTAGGATAAAAGATATGCACCACCATGCCAGGCTTTTTTTTTTTTCCTAACTTTTATTTCATTTGTATGAGTATGGGAGTTCTGCCTGCACATCTATGCACCGTGTTTGCGCCTGGTGCCCAGGGAGGGCATAGGTGTCAGATCCCCTGGAACTGTAGTTACACATAGTTATGAGCCTCCATGTTGACACTGGGGCTCGAACCTGAGTCTTCTGGAAAAGCAAGCATCCAGTGCTCTTAACCGCTAAGCCATCTCTCCCAACTGCAGGTGCCTCTTTCTAGTAGCTCTTCCAGACCCCAAAACTCCACAGTGAGGAGCCGGGGAGGCAGCTGAATCTCAACCTCCGCTAGGGATGTCTCCCTGACGGGTCTGCCCCTGCAAACACAGCTCTTCAATAATGCATAGAGCTATTAGCAGCCGGCAGAGGATAACTGGCTCCCTCCCAGCCATCAAAGCTGCCGCGCGGGGGGGTGGGGGCGGGGAGACAAGGAGGTGATCAGATTTCATGGGCTCTCTATAATGGCTGCCTGGTATGAGATCAGAACGGGCTGTTTCATGTCCAAGGATGAAAGCCGCAAGGATTTGGGAGAAAATCCGGCTTCCCAGAGAAATCAGAACGTTTCTATTTCATTACAAATGGATGCATGACACAGCTAATCACTCCTGTGAGGGGCCACGCTGCAGGACCAGCTGTCTGTATCAGCAGCTAGCTCCCTTCAGATGCCGTGTAAAAAGGGTAGGATGCAGGATTGGAGAGGCCACGTGAGTTCCTTATGTCCAGGGTATCTCTCCCGGGATGTCCTGAATCTTGGGGAGATTGCCTCCAAACAACCCTTGCCAAGGTGGGCACAATCCTCACAGAGGGAAAGCCAAGACCACTGACGAGGAGGAGGTGGCCGCAGCTGCCAGCTTTCATATTCATAGCTCCTTGTTTTATGCACATTTATATGTCTAGCCCTTTGCATATAGCACTGATAATCCTTGCAGCAACTGGCCGTATATTATTAGATCTTCCTACAATGGGGGTGCAGTGGCGCATGCCTGTAATCCAGTGCCCAGGAAGCTGAGACAGGAGGATTGAGAGTTTCCAGGTCAGCCTCAAGCAACAACAAGAATAAGATCTTAAACGCTGAGGAAACTAAGGATCATAAGACAAGTTGGGGCCCAGAGTGAAACCCTGCAGCTATTAGGTTCAACTGTTTCCTTGAGGCCCTCCAGAAGTGGAGCCCACAGCAAAAGGGAGAGTCCCTAGAGAGTCATTCCATGAAAAAAAACGTTCCTATCACATGAGAAATGAGAGCGTTCAGCCAACACCACCATGAGAACTGTCTCGTCCAAGTTCAGCGGCTGTCCCCTCAACCCAGCCTACACTCCTTGTCTACTCCAGGAGTTTTAACCTGTGGCCCGGGTATAGTACGGGCTGAGATTCTGAGGTCTTCCAGCTGTTGGCTGTAAGCCCTGAGTGGATCCCTACCTTCTCTGGCTTTGCCTCATGAGCCCAGGAGATGCTCAGTCGACGTAGGGAAAATGGTCCTTGTGGACCAGATCAAGTGCTCACCTCAGCTCCTGGGCCCAGCTCTTCCTTCCTCTGCTCTTGTTCCAGTCTCGAACTCTGAAAAGTATGAGCTACTATTTCTTGAACCCGTGAGTCGCAACTCCCTGGGGGTTTTAAACAACCCTTTATGGAGTCATATATCAGATACCCTGCATATCAGATATTTACATTATGACTCATAACAGTAGCAAATTTACAGTTCTGAGTAGCAAATTTTATGGTTGGGGGGGTCACCATAAAATTAACGGGTCACAGCATTAGGAAGGTTCAAAACCACTGTTCTAGAAGATCTTCTCCATTTCTGCACTATCTCTGTGGTAGATGCTTCCTTCAGCAGCTGCCACAGCACGAACAAGGCCCCTACTCAGTGGCCAATCTTCTCTGGCCTTGTGAGATGAGGCCCCAGTTCACCCACTTGACCTAGGAGCAGCAGGGGACAGACTGAGAGTCTGTCTGCTCTCACCTCCTATGGGGCGTTTCCTCGTGCCCTCCTTGGCATCCAGCTTAACACGGACCCCACCAGGGCTATTGACGGCACCTGGCTTCAGAGTCCTGAGCAGGCTTCATCTGAAGGTCCGACAGCTTTGTCTGTTCCCCTGTTCCTAGACTCAAGGGATCCTCTTAAAGGCCATTGAGTCAGGGGCAGGTCCTCTCAGCACCGTAAGAGAATGAGTCTCAAAGGACCGAGGTAATGATTTAGTGATAGAGTCCTTGCCTTGCATGCACAAAGCCACGGATTCAAAACCCAGTGTCCATCAATCAATAAGAATAAAAGAAAGAAAAGGCAGAGTTTCCATTTAGCCTTTTCACACTGGACACAGATTTCAAAACAGATTTTATAGCGCATGAACGTGCTCATGCCAGTCTCTCTGGCCAGGCGTGAATGTATCCTTGCCCTTGACGGAGCCAGGCCAAAGACACCACCTGGAAGGCTTGGCCACCTGGCCTTTGTGTCAGACTTGGCCCTTGAAGGGCTAGACAGTGTCTGGTTGATGTCTATGCCCAGGAACTGCACAGGAAGGTGCTTTGTGTACAGTGTTAGACACATTGGGGACTGGAGGGGCGGGGATCCGACAGAGGCAGTGCTGAGGTCTGGCCGTGTGGAGGGTGTGTGTCTCAGCGAGCCAGGAGATTTGGCAAAGTTGCGTTGGCAAGGAGAAAGCAGCTTAGTCGTACTGGACTGTCTCAGACACTGGTAAATGCGCGCATGCAAATCGTGGGCCTGGGTTACTGCACAGAGCTCCCTTCCCCCGCCCCGGAAGTCTACTACCAGGCTTCATCTCCTCCACTCTCTGTGTCACCAGCCACCTGCCCAGGGCTCGAAGGACTGTCAGGACCCACTACACACTGTGTCCCTCTGAAACGTGCTGTCCTGGGGCCAGAGTGAGGACAGCTTGGAGAAGTGTGGGTTCCCAAGCCAGCTGCAAGCCGCACAGCCCCTGAATTGTATGAAATGCCGGCATAGGCTTTGAGCCCCTGCCTGCATCCAGACCCAGAGTCTGAGCCTTTTCTGTGGAACTGAAAAGCACTGCTGACTCAGGGCCCTCTCGCGGGCCCACCTGACCGTGCATGGCTGAAGTATCCCATGATGGTGACCATGCTTTTTCACACAGGCCATAAGTGGATAGTGTCCCCTCTCCCGCCCTTCTCGCTCCTGCTCACCAGTCACTGAGGGCGAAAGTTTCAGTCTTCCTTACCCTTCCTCCTCCTGTAAACTCCTTTTCGCTCAGGGGTCCCTCTCTAACTCCTCCTCAGTCCTGCCTCTTGCTAGTGGATGCTCACCTCTACTGGGCTCAGAAGTCACTGGGCTCACACACCTTGTCCGGCCTTGAGCCTGTGGCCTACTCTCCCCAGAGTGGGCCTGTGCTTGTATGGCAGTTCCCCGGCCATTTCTACCGAGCTCGGCCATCCACCTCCAAGGTGGCCCCTTTTCTCAAACCCCAGTTCATATATGTGTGTGTGTGTGTGTGTGTGTGTGTGTGTGTGTGTGTGTGTTTCTTCATTTGTTTCCTTTAACAAATACTTGCTATTAGAGTGTGGTGCTCCACTATAATTCCAGCATCCAGAAAGCTAAGGCAGGAGAATTGTGAGTTTGAGGCCAGACTGGTCAGCCAATCTAACAGAGGGAAACTCAGTTGAGAAAATGCCTCCAAAACATTGGACTGTACACAAGTCTGTGGGGGCATTTTCTTGATTGATGTAGAAAGACTCAGCCCACTGTGGATGGTGCCACCCCTGGGCAGGTGATCCTGGGTTGTATAAAAAAAAAAAGCAAGCTGAGCAAGCCATAAGGAGCAAGCCAATAGGCAGCAGTCCTCCATGGTCTCTGCTTCAGTTCCCGCTTCTGGGTTCCTGCCTTGAGTTTCTGTCCAGATTTCTTTCATGATGGATTGCGATCTGTAAGATAAAATAATCCCTTTTCTCCCCCAATTGCTTTTGGTCTTCATGTTTATCACAGCAATAGGAGGCAGACTGAGACACCTTGGTGTGTCCTTCAGCTTGGAAGCTACTTGCAAACTGAAGCCAAGTCCTGGTCGGCCTAGTTACCAGGGACAGCAAAAGGATGGCACATGGAGGAGCGAGCATCCCAAGGACACTTTGATGTCTTTTGCTTGCGGCAGGAGGCCTTGGCTGAGCAATTAACTCCGGGAAAAGAATAAACAGATGTGCATGTAACTAATGTAAATGATTCCTTCTGGTGCCCATGTGGGCTCTGGGTAGCCTTGTGTGAGGTCTGGGAGGAATCCTTCTCAGGAAGACTAGAGGAGATGTTGGGAGCGCAACCTTAGGCTCAGTCTGAGGACAGGGGTTTGTCCGGGAGCTCTCTAGACTTGGTGAGTAGTCTTTTCCATGCTGTGTACAAGGCAGGCAGGCCTGGTTGCCCACCGAAGAGGAAGGTGTGTAATGGTGTTCATCTCTTCCCAGGACGGTGCTTTTAAGTTTAGGCCAAGTGCAGAAGAAGTCCCTGTCTTCACAGGTGCTGGGAAAACCAATGAAATTGGGTTCTCTCTAACTGTATGACAATTTGTCACTAGACTCCGTCACAACTGAGCATGACTTGAGCACCATGCTGGGTCCCCCATGGGCGTGGGCACTTTCACACATATCGTGATGCATGATGGCCCCACTGGCCTCATTATCTTCCAAGAAATTGGGTCCTTTTCAACTTAGTCTTGGATTCACCCACCCGTTTCTGTAGCCAGTTCTTCCTCCGAGGACATGACCTAGCCTGCCTCCTCTCTCTCTCTGACCCCTTATCCCAGTGCTGTGGGTTTACCTAGAGCCTCACTCGTGCTAGCCAAGTGCTGTTGAATGGCACCCCCCCCCCAGCCCTTCTTCTGTCCTAACACCCCCAGGCATGGTTGTCTTAACTGTCCGGCACGTGTCAAATGCCCTTTCTTCCAGGAAGCCCGCCAGGTCTGTCTTTCCCCTTTATGTCATCCTTTGCACCCTTGCTTAGGCCTTGGTCCCACATTCTTGGCCATAGTTGTAGCTACTGTGTGCCTGACTCTGTAGCAAACATTGTCAATCTCTCAGTCCCTAGGCCCTCCTCAACCTGAACCCATACCTAATGGATAAGCAACAGTAGTAGTGCTCTGGCCCGTGCCTCCCTGAGACCTAAGACAAGAAATTAAGGGCTGGGGCTGCAGGGAGACCCCATCAGAGGAAGGCAGGGAAAGTTACTCGAGATGGGAAGGGAGTGTAGCTATAGACCAGCACTCTAGGGAAGGGCTCTGGAGTGAGAACGGGGCTTCTTGTGGGAGGAAGTCTGTGATTCCATGCTTCACTGACCAGAGACCCTGGAGGTTGTACCCAGCCTGGGGAAGACCCTGCCTGCTTCCCCTGGCAAGAGATGCTTCAGTTGAAATACTCCATTCCCCCTCCCTGCCATGTCCCGCCAGAAGGCCATTTCCAAGGGCGAGCCAGCCAGCTGATTCCTGGGATTTCTGAGGTCAGTGGGGGAGTTAGGCTTTTTTTTTTTTTTGGTCACTCTGTGTTTTCCTGGAGACACACTGGTCATTTTTGTGCAATCATACCCAGCACCCACAGCTTGTAGTCACAGAATGTTCTGGGCAGATGCTCCTCTCTGGCCCGAGAGACTTGTAGCTCAGAATAGAGGCTGTATGCAGAAGTGTACAGTGCACCGGGCCTAGACCGCATGCAAGGTGGGCCTTTCACAGACCTAGATCAGGGAAAGCAGGGGTGTCCCCTGATGCCTAGACTCTAGCCGGGGCTTCCGACATGAGTCTCATTGGTCTGTGCTCAGGACTCTCATGAAAGCATGGACTCACCCCTGCTTCTTATTCTGTCTCAAACTCAGAGCCCACAGAAGGGGGACCACCCTTGCTGGGGACCAAAGCACATGGAGACCATGGGGTTCTCTGAGAGCTTGTGGTACCAGCAGAGCATCCATCCGTCTGACAGAAGGGACTAGCTCCTAAGGTGATGGGATGCTGCTGCCTGGAGATAAGAAATATCCACTGTGGCGAGGAAGGTCGAGCCTAGAGAGAGTCTCGGAGGTGTGATGGTGTAGAAACTGTTGAGAGGAGGCCTGGAAAGATGGATAGATCCAGAGAGGCAAAGAAGAGTATCTCGTCAGGCCTTTTCCAGGACATGTATGATCTCTCCAAGGACTATACAACAAGCAAGGGACCCGCATAGTAGACTGTAGGAGCATTGAGAAGAGGGTAGCTCTGTACCCCACGGCTGTGTTTCCACAATTCCAAACATGATGTACTGCATTGCCTTCTCCTGGGTCAAGCCCTGCCCCAGTCTGTAAGAACACTGGCCATTTAGCCATGTAGCCTTCCCCATTGGGGATGACACCATCAATTGTGCCCCTGGTCCTGCCACCTGATCTTCTTGGAAGCTCAGAATGTCCCTCACTCAGCATGGGTAGTGACCCAGCCTAGAGGGTTCGATTTATCACATGTTTCTCATGTTCTAGCACAGAGAAAAGAAGGCAGAATCTGGGGTCCAAGCCACATGAGTTTGACTCCCTGACACATTTGGGCAGTTCATTCCTTACCAGTTCCCACACCAGTATCTTGATTTGAGGATGGTGGGGGACAGGTTGAGCACACCTTGCAGCTGCTGGTGAGATTTGAGGATGCTCAAGGATCCAGGCACGGTAGTAGCCCCTTTGTGATGGATGCCAGCACTCAGGAGGCTGAGGCAGGAGGATCAGGAGTTCAAAGTCATACCAGACTACCAAATGAGACCCTGTGTTAAAACAACAGAGTCTTAGGAGACCCAGGAGCCAACTATCTGTCTGTCAGCCTGCCAGGCAGTCCATGCTCACTAAATGCTCATTCCCTTCTCCCTCCCCCACCCCCTGTGGTTTCCACTGTAGAAGCCTCAGGCTGCAGCTGCCTGCAGAGCTGAGGTCAGTGTGGGTTGCATGACCACTTGGAGCTGAGAAAGCACATCTCAGATACACACATCTCTGTGCCCGGGTTTTCACTTTTGGTGAAAGAAGCCCTGGGTAGAACCACATCGGAAATGGAAGTCCCGATGGTTAAGAAGTAAGAACAGGTGCTGTGACGGGAAACAGCCAGGGGGTCCTGTTTGATTCCCCCAATCCCCAGGCTACTAGGAGTGGCTACCTTCACTCTCCACCTCCCTCAACGCGGGCTGCCCAGGGCAGACTGGCCACATTATCTATCAAGTTGGTTACTGTGCTCTGGAGGTGTCTGAAGCCATCCCCAGGAACTGGAAACTAAGATAGTCATCTCCCTGTCCTCTGTAAGTGCAGAGATCTGATCCAGATCAAGAATAAGTGGGCTGTTTTGTATAAATTGACCCAGGGTGTGGTTCCTTCCTGCTCCACCAGGGGCACAGAGGCATCGCCAGGCTCTGCTGGGGTAAAGTGGAGACCTAGCCAGTGCTCAGACCAAAGGACAGGACACCCCTGTTGCCTTCATGGTCAGACTGGACCCAACACTGGGATCAGCTTCCAACAGAGCCCCAGAACCACAGCAACACCTGTCACTCTTTAATAAGGTCTCATTTGTGCCAGGTCCTGAGCGGGACTCTGTGCAGCTAGAGAGAGGAACTTGTGTGTGCCTGTGTGGGGGAGGGTGGGGGCGAGAATAGTAATGAGTCAACATGAGGGCCTCTAAGGATAGTGCTGACCAAGACTGTGAAAAACTGACATCAATAATGAAGAGCTAAGACAAAAGATAGAAAGGGGAAACCCAAGTGCCTATGCAAAGGCCCGGAGGAAGATTGGCATGTTGGGGCCGGTGCGGGCCAGTGCAGCAGGGCAAATTGGTGGGTATGAAGGGTGTGAACGAAGAGCAGCCATGCAGCAGGCCTTTGGGTGGGTAGAGGCCACGGTCAGAGCCCTAGTCACCCAGCGATGAGTCTGGAGAAGTTTTTGAGGCACTTGGAATCATTTCTTGTCAGCAGCAGAAGCCTGGCTTGTGGCTCCACACAGACCAGCTAACAACAGGACTATCAGTCCTGTGTGTTCAGTATGTTGTGGCTGTGTGAGAGGCCCAGCCAGATCCACAACTTTGGTCTCTTGGTATATTTCACGTTCACAAGGATGATTGGGACCCTCCTTTGGAGAACAGAGACCCTTCGAACCAGAGGGGGAGCAACACAGACTAGCACAGAGCCCCCCAGGGTGACCATTGGCACTCCTCAGCACTGGTGCCCTAGCCCCAACCCAAGCTCCAACACCCACCTCTCCAAGCCTTTGTCTTTCCAGCGGGGACTGGACTCCACAAAGCTAGCGACAGATCCCACCCGGAGACTGAGAGCCAGCCCTGGGCAGAGCGGAGATACACACACTAAAGCCGTCCCCAGCTCCCCTGGGCAATCCACGCACCCCTTTGTCTTTGATTTGCGCAGAAGTTGGAAAGAACACGAGAGTTCCCGGGGATCCTTCACCCACCTTCCGCTAATGCAAGCGTCTTACATAACCTGGCACATTTGGCAAAGCGAGAAATGAACACCCGAGTGACACCGTCGCCCCGGCTGCAGACTGCATGCTCCTTCCATCGGGTTTCCTGTAATGCACAGTAAATGCACCTTCCTCTGTTCGGGCTCCAATTCCAGTTCCCACTCGGTGTGCTTAGCTATCATCTTATACCCCATTCTCGATCCTTCCCTGTTCTTCGTGACCTTGGCAATGCTCCTTCTCCCTCCCTGCCCCCTCTCACTTTGCAGAATCTCCTGCAGCCCAGTCGGGTCTCAGATTTTTAATGTAGCCATGGTCGACCTTGAAATTCGGGTCCTCCTGACTCAGTGTTGGAACCACAGACATAAGCCATTATGCCCAATGTATAGGGAGCTAGGAATCGAACCCAAGGCTTCTTCATGCATGCTAGGCAGCTGGCTTCAATCTCAGTCTCCCTGTTTTATTATATAACATACATGGGTGTGTAGCACGAAATTTACATGCATAGCCACCAAAGTTGGGGAGGGGGTGAGTTAGAAGAGCATACCTTTGCTATTTTGACCTTTTGTTCAGAATCCAGGGGCATTGCTATGGCACTCACAATGTTGTGCAAACAACACCACTATTTCCAAAGCGGTTTCATCATCCCCGAAGAAACTCTGTACTCATTAAGCAAGGACTCTCCCTTCCTCTCCTTCCCAGGTCCCTTTAAGAGATTTGGAGGAGTCGTCACCCTGACCTTCTGACCAAGAGAAAGGACTCATTTCTGGCCAGAATCAGTCCAAGGTATCACACTGCTCAACCGTCAGTGGGAGTCCCTGCTAGGCATTCATGCTCCGTCGTTAGCAGGATGAGTGATTTCTAAGGTGAAGAACCGTACAAGTTTCATGTGGCCCCTGTTTCTCTAGGGACTGTTCTAGTTAGGGTGTGTGTGTGTGTGTGTGTGTGTGTGTGTGTGTGTGTGTGTGTGTGTAGTGGAGGCCAGAAGACACCCTTTGCCTGTCATTCCTCAGATGCCAATCACCTTGAGTTTTTTTGGTTTTCCTTGGGGCCTTTGTTTATTTGTTTGGAGTTTTGGTTTTAGTGAAGTTGTTTTGTTTTTGAAACAGTTTCTCCCTGGCCTAGAGTCCTTTCTCCAAGAAGGCCGGGGTGGCTGACCAGTGAGCCTCAGAAATCTAACTATTGCGTCTTCCTTCTCAGCTCTGGCTCACACAGGCCACTGTGTCAGGTTTATTTCACGTGAATTTGGGGGCTCAAACTCAAGTTTCCACGCCGGCACGGCATTACTTCACCAACTGGGCCTTCCCCCTAATCCTCCACTTAGGCTTTCTAACAAAGGTAGAGAAGCCTCTTTCGGTATAGCCACTGATAGATAGCTCTCTGGCACAGGCCCAAAGCACCAGCCTCGGCCCTTCTCTTTCTGGAGCCAGTAGGTCTTGGGGGGGCAGCTGCTCCAAACAGAGGTACTTCCCTTCCCAGCCTCAGCCTCGGTCTGTGGCTGCTGTGTGGCATTGTGTCACTGCCACGGTCCCGGCTTTGGGTTGCTGTCCTCAGCAGGCTGGCCCCAACAGCCAAGGACATATTGACTAGATAACAGCCATCGTGACAGATATGTGTGCCAAGGTCTCATGCTGTGCGTGAGACACCAGTGTGCCTGGCTTCCTGCCCCTACCATAGCAGCCTTTGGACTACCATCTGCAAGGTCTGCCATGCCACCGATTCAGGGCATGCAGGACCCAACTGCCCATTGCCAGAGTCCTGTCACTGGACTTCAGCCACCTGTCTAGACACGTATGCCCTCCAACTGGACATGCTTGCCGCTCAGCACAGCTGCTACCAGGCCCTCAAACCCTGGCTCCAAATGTCGGGCCAGCTTTCTTCCTGTTGTCTACTGCTCCCCCATCCTGCTGCCTGGGTCGGGCCTCTGCCAGTCAGCCTTTTAGCCCTCTGTGCCTGGCTCACCCCCGCCCCCCGACCCCGACCCCGCCCCGCCCCCCGCCCCCCCCCACAAGCATTTTGGGCTGGTTCAGAGTGAAGGGGGCACCCAGACCTGTTGTTGCTGATCAGTCTTAGCAGAGGATGCACTTACAACTTGATCCACTAGGGAGCTTCCCCCCCTCAACTCTGCCAGATCCTCCTCCACCCTAGGGTCTGCAGTAGACAATGCTGTCTCCACTAGGAGTGGCTGCCCGACTGCCTAGACCCCTTAGGGTTCCTCCCAGCCAGGCCAGGTACCCTTGTTCATTCCACATGGGCTCACAGAGGCTTGCCTGCCTGAGCAGCACCCGGGATGGACCACGGGGACACAGGTTAAGAAGGCTGAGCGGGACTTGAACTGCTTGCTGCCTCAGATAGGGGAACCACGCATCACAGTCCATCTTCCCGAGGGCCGTCCTCAGGGAGGCCCCGGGTAGCCTCTACTTAGGTGCCACAACTTTCACCTCCTGTCTTTCTAGAGCTTCATCCTGGGGGAGGTGACTCAGTGATTCAGAGCACTGGCTTTGGAACCAAACACACTTGCTTTGGAAACCCAGACCCACTATATATTGCTGCTGTATCACCCAGAACAAGTGTCCTACCTTTTTTTTTTTTTCTTTTCTTTGGTTTTTTGAGACAGGGTTTCTCTGTGTAGCTTTGCGCCTTTCCTGGGACTCACTTGGTAGTCCAGGCTGGCCTCGAACTCACAGAGATCCGCCTGGCTCTGCCTCCCGAGTGCTGGGATTAAAGGCGTGTGCCACCACTGCCCGGCGTGTCCTACCCTTTTTAACACTTACTTCCCCCCATTTTTTTTTTCTTGGAGACAAGATTTCTCTGTGTATCCCTGGTTGCCCTGGAACTCACTCACTGTAGACCAGGCTGGCCTCAAACTCAGAGATCCGCCTGCCTCTGCCTCCCAAGTGCTGGGATTAAAGGAGTGAACCATACACCATGTGGCCTCACCTTTTCAAAAAACAGAGCTAACTGGGGCCAGTGAGATGGCTCAGTGGGGAAAAGGGCTTGCCACAAACAAGCCTGATGACCTGAGTTCGGTTCCCTGGGCTCGGGTAAAAAGCCTGATGTGGTAATACACATCTGTAATCCCGTGGTGAGAAGTTCACATACACAGCTGGCAAGCTTGCACAACACAGGGCACAGACAAGAGACCCTGCTTCAAAACAAGTCAGAAGGAGAGAACCGACTCCCCAGAAGTTATTCTCTGACCTCCACATGTAACATAACACGACTGTACCCATTTCACAGACACACACAATCCATCCATCCATCCATCATCACCTGGGAAGAAGGAGGAGCCTCGGCTGAAGAATTTCCCAGATCAGATTGGCCTGTGGCTATGTCTGTGAAGAGGACCCAGCCCACCGTGAGAGGTGCTATTCCTAGGCAGGTGAGCCTGGGTTGTATAAGAAAGGCAGAGCAAGCCAGGGGGAGCAAGCCAGAAAGCAGTGTTCTTCTGTTGCTTCTGCTTCCATTCCTGCCTCCAGGTTTCTGCCGTAAGCTCCTGCCCCATTTTCCCTTAGTGTTGAGCTGTTTTCTGGAACTGTGAGATGAAATAAACCCTTTCTCCTCATGTTGTCTTTGGTTATAGAGTTTTTTGTTTTGTTTTGGTTTGGTTTTTTTGTTTTTTCGAGACAGGGTTTCTCTGTGTAGCTTTGGTGCCTGTCCTGGAACTCACTCTGTAGACCAGGCTGGCCTTGAACTCACAGAGATCCTCCTGGCTCTGCCTGCCGGAGTGCTGGAAATAAAGGTGTGCACCACCACCGCCCGGCTTGGTTATAGTGTTTTATCACGGCAACAGCACTATATTAATCTCCTAGGTATTTCTCAGTCAAATCACTTTGACAATTAAGGTTAAACCATCATGCTCTCCTTGCTGAACCCGAGGGGTGGGAGATGGGGCACAACAGGATGAGTGCAGCCCGTACTTTGAACCCTACATACGATAAGTACTCCATAAACATTGTACTCCTACAGAACTTCCTCCGGCTGGCTCCGCTGGCCCTGCCGTCCTCATATCCTTGCTCTGCAGGTGACTTCTGCAATGGATCCCTTCCCAGGCAGAGGCGGTTCAGTTACAGAAATAGCCGGGGCAAGCTTCAGTCCTGAGGAGAGGACTCAGTTTCTCAGGGGTCGTTTGTTACCCCCATTGTAACAGTACCCCGAGAGCAAGAGTCCTAGCCTGAGTTCCGGGCTTCCAGCAACCCCCCAGTGCGTCACTGCCTGACCTCCCCCGTGGGAAGCACTCGATGAACACATGCCGCCACCACAGATGGCTGCTAGCAGTGGGCTTGGAGCTATTTCTGAAGCAGCCCGTGTGGAGCGAGCTAGTGGCAGAGATCTGACCATTGCTCTCACACCACAGAGTGGCCAGCCAGAGTCAAGGAGTGGGCCTGGGCATTCCTAAATCAGCAACCGGGCCTTATGGGAGATGGCGTGGGCGTGAAAGGAAAGCGGAGAAACAGATGCATGAAGGGGACTCTGGTCCCCAGCCAGAACGGGGCGGGGGGGGGGGGGACGGCGGGGGGACGGCGGGGGGGGGGGGGGGAAGGAAAGTGGGTGAGGCCAGGCAGGCTGGCGCTGAGGGGAGATGGGAGGCAGGAACCAAGCCCTATCCTGGGCTAGAAGGACAATACAAAGCAGGGCAGGGCAGAGGTGGGTGACCTCTCGGGCGTCCAGAAATCCTACTTCCCTTCGCCGAGCATCTCAGCGTCTGACGGGGTGGACAATGGAGGCTCCTGGCAGGGCAGCTTCAGAGAGCAGCACATGGTCACACACAGAAGGGATATTCCTCTCTATGAAGCTGGGCCAGGGCTGGGCGGTGACCCTATCTTCTTGAGGGTATGGAACGTCCCAGTCTGTAACCGCACCAGGGACAGTGCACACATAGCTCCAGTCCAAAAGAGTGGGAGTTGGCACAGCGCTACGGCCCACTTTGGATTCTGTGCCTGTCACTCAAATGTGTGCTTTGCTAGCGTGATTTGTTCAGCAAACATTTATTGGAGGCCAGCTAAGCACCAGGGATATAGCGATGAACAATGTAAACAAGGCCTTCAGTCCCTTCTCATTTATTTCTCCTTTGCCTCGGCCTGTGGGGTCAGTGCGAGCATTCCCATCTAACAAACAAGGGAGCCAGAATGCAGAGAAAAGGGAGAAGCAGACCTGAGGACTTCAACCCAATACTGGACAGCCCTTCCCTCTAGGATTGGTTAATGCTTCTCAGGTCCCAGGGGTCCGTGGGTCCTGTCTGAAATCCTGAAGCCAGCAAAGCATAAGAGTGGCTGTTTCCTGTCATTTCTGGGGAGGGATGGGTGGCATAAATCCTGAAACCCACCTACCAACAAAGCTCTCACATTCCAGGGTCCCACCACACTTCAGCCCAGGTCCAGGTTGAGAAGTTCATTGTTCATTTTCTGCAGGCGTGTGTGCGTGCACCAGAAGAGCTATACTGGGCATTTCCCTGGGACCTTGTTAAAAGGGGCAGACTCTCTTTTCAGCTGAGAAAGCTGAAGCCAGGAAGACACAGTACTGAGCTGTGTTAGGTAGGGCTTCTATTGTTGTGAAGAGACACCATGACCATGGCAACTCTTACAAAGAAAACGTTTAATTGGGGCTGGCTTACAGTTTCAGAGGTTTGGTTCATTATCATCATGATGGGGAGCATGGCGGCATGCAGGCAGACATGGTGCTGGAGGAGTAGCTGGGAGTCCTACATCTTGCAGGCAACAGGAAGTTGACTGAGACACTAAGTGGTATTCTGAGCATAGGACACCTTCAAGCCCACCCCCACAGTGACACACTTCCTCCAACAAGGCCATACCTCCTCCAACAAAGCCACACCTCCTAATAGTGCCACTCCCTGTGAGCTTATGGGGACCAATCACATTCAGACTACCACATGAGCCAGCATTGAATGAGTGGATACCAGGCCTTAGTGTTCCCTCTCAGCCACCAGGCCACATGCCTGGTGTTCTGCCGCCTCCAGGTCTCTGAAGGCCTGACCTGCCTCAGGTTATACATCTAGGGACTGCTGACCAGCCAGGGTCAGCAATGCTACCTTTTGGGAGTGTTTCCCTTATTCTAGAGAGGCAAGGGAGCATGGGGAGCGGGGGGGGGGGGGGGGGGGGGGGGGGCTTTCTTCCCCAGCATGAAGACTCTCAGTTGATTGGAAGAAAAAGCAGGACCCAGGCTCTGGCTATCAGGGCTCTCAGATCCCCTGGTGGGTACAAGAGGCCACTCAAAGCCTGAGTTTCCCTGGAGCACACCCCTAAGGGTACTTGCTTCTCCCAGGTCCTTCAGAGAAGAGGCTGCTCCATCTCTCCTTGTCTCCACCACTCAGAAATAAAATGAACAAAAACCTCCAACTGGCATGGACCCCAGGAGGGTGCATTTCTATTTCTTCTTTTTTCTTTTCCCTCTTCAGAACACGAAGCAGCATAAAACATGAACAGAAGGATGAGAAAGATCTCCATTCAGGTCCTTCACTCCGATACCTAAGAAAGAGTTCTGGTGAGGAAACTGTTCTGGAGAGAAACCCACAGCCCCCACCCACATCAGTGGTCAGCCGCATTTCATGGAGCCAAATGGTCTCCTGTTGTACTGGGCTCCAGCCAGCTGGGAAAGCCTGGGTATTCTAGCAATGCTTGCCTCATTGGTTCCTCATACTCCAGCCACAAGGCAAGTGAGTTTTCATGGGGCTGATGTAGCTAAGATGGAAGACTATTTGCCTTGTATACACAAAACTCTGGGTTACTCCCTAGCACCATAGAAAACCAGATGTGGTGGTATATGCCTGGAATCTAACCACTTGAGTGGTGGAAGCGTGAGAATCAGAAGTTCAGATACATATTAAGTTTGAAGCTTCCTGGTGGCTGCGGCGGCGGTGGTGGCGGCGGCGGCGGCGGCGGCGGCGGCAGCGGCGGCAGCAGTGGCGCATGCCTATAATCCCAGCACTCAGGAGGCAGAGGCAGGTGGATCTCTGAGTTTGAGGCCAGCCTGGGCTACAGAGTGAGTTCCAGGACAGCCAGGGCTACACAGAGAAACCCTGTCTCAAAACAAACAAACAAACAAACAAATTGAAGCCATCCGGGGTACATGAGACTCTCTGCCCTCTCCCCCAACAAAAGCTAGAACACATCCTAATGATAGAAACTTCATTAAGTCCCTGCCCTCTAAGAGCTCTCAAGTACAGTTCAGACCCTTCACCATGGCCGAAGGGGTGCCTCCTGATCTAGATCTGGGTTTACTTTCAACTGTGACCTGCAGTTCTCCAGGGCAGCCACACATTCGTGTGGTTGGTACCACAGTGCGTTTGGATGGCTCTTCCTCTGCCAGGCACCGTTTTAGGCCTCTGCATGCCTTCTCTCCCCAAGAGGTACCCCAACACTGGGGTTGCTGCAGAGACTTCTCCCAGGGGCTCCATCGTGCTTTGACACTTCTCAGTGAGAATGCTGGAAAGCATACGGTTTCACCTCCTGACACAGTACTCTCCTCCTCCAAGCGTCTTATTCAGGACATCTGGAAGCTCTCTGGGGCAAATGGCAAAAGCGGTGTCTTCCTAAGGCTTACTCTTGTAGGATTCTCTGGAGCATAGGACATTCTGGGTCCCCAGTATCTAGGGTAGCACCTGAAACACACAAGTGCTTGGTAAGTGTTTGTTGATAGGAAAAAAAAAAAAAAAAAGAAGAACAATTCTCTATGCTTGAAACCTCAGATGTCACTTTTTGTTCCCATCACAGCTACGTTAGTAATGGACAGGTGCCAGTGTAGAGGGCTAAACTGTCACTGGAAGGGGACACACAAAAGACCATCTTCAAGTATAAAAGGCCACACGGTTGTCAGGAATACGGCAGTGAGCTATCTGGGATGTGTAAGATCAAAGCTGATGGCCCTTGGTGGACTGAGGACAGACAGGATGTGTCTCATCTCTCCCTGCCCCCCGGGAGCAGAGCTGCCTAGCCAGAAGGCTTTTGCTCTCCCCAGTGGACTGTGTGGTTATGGGTTGAGAGTCTCCAGTCACAGAAGAGACACATTGCCCTCTGTACTTTTCCCATACCCACATGGTCCCCAGGCTGTGGCCAGCCCTGACCCTATCCAGTTCCATCAGGTCATCAGGCCTTGCTTCCCGGCTGCCTCCTCCAAGAAGCCTTCTCAGATGCCTGGTTACAAATGGCCCTTCTCAGACTCCTGATTCCACTGTCTATGAGGTTCGGGGGGGGGGGGGGAAGGCTAGCAATAACGGCAAGGGAGTAGACTAGTCCAGAGCCTGCTGTCTGCTTGGAGCTCTGCACAAACTGCATTGTGGGAGACAGAGGTGGCAGGAAGGTAGGGGGCCCTAGGTGCCCGCAGTGGTTTCCCTTGGGCCTGGCTCCAATGAGGAGGGTGCAGAGCAGAAGAGGCCAGAGTTTCTGTGCATGCCCTCTATGGAAAGCTTTCTAGGACATTCTATGGGTGAGCAAACATGGACGATACTAGGTGAAGCAAAACTGAATGTGGGCCTTTTGAAGGGAGCTTCTCCAAGCACACGCTGACTTGGGCTCTCTAGGGGTGGACCACGGGAGACAATGTTTCTCAAACTTACTTGACTACAGAAGCCCTGGTGTAACAGTGTCTTATCTCTTGGAACACATTGTGAGGGAATACCATCAAACCTGGGTGTTTATCAGCAGGCTTCTCACAGTAGAAGAAACAAGGACCCGCGGACGCGCTAGCAGCCTCGGGTCAGGGCCCTATGTGCTTCCTTTACCTCAGGACCATTACCAGAGTGGGCCTGAGTCCCGTGGATTCAGGCCGAGGGTATCAAGGCTGCAATGTCACCCTGGAGAAGAGTCAAGTCAGGCTGCCCGCTCCAAGGTGAGGCCAGGGTTGCAATCCAAATCCTAGACCCCGGCCACTCTGGGCTGTTCTGTAGGAGGGAGGCAGGAAGCGCGGCTTCCGCAGCCCAACTGTTTAGCAGAACCAGTAGCCATGGCTTTTTCTGGAAGCTCTCCTCTTGACAGGACTTGAGGGTCTGGGCCCAGTAGCCTGTTCTCTAATGACAAGAGACATTTGTCTTTCTAGTGTCCGGATACTGCCCTGATTTCTGATGGTTCCGTACTCAGGAGCTTAGAAGAAACAGAAGAAGAAGCCTAAACCTATGCAGAAAAAAAAAAAATCTTCATGGCCATTCCAGGGGGCCACGTGAAGGAAACAGAGGTGAAGCTCGTGGTGACATTAATGCCGTGGAATGCCAGTAACAGGAGGCAAGTGGGCAACAGAGAAATGGTGGTCTTCTGTGAAGCCTAGTGCAAAACAATGAAGTACATTGGCTCTCACTGATCCTCTTTATCTGTGTGACTGTAGGTAAATACGAAAACCCCTCCCCCAGCCTCAGTTTCCCCAAGGGCACAATGGGGATGAAAACAGTGGCACCAGTACACATGGTCATTGGAAGGAGTCTGTCCACTAACTCCTCCCCCACCACAGAGTCTGGCGTGGTAAGCCCTCACGCAGAGCCCAAGTGTGGATTTGGAACCGGGTACTATCACTTTCTAGCTAAGTGTTCTTGGGTGGCCCATTGAACTTCCTGTAGCAGTTTCCTTAGCCAGAAAACAAGAAGATAAGTATTTAAGTTTCTATTGCTGTGACACCATGACCACAGCAACTCTTACTAAGGAAAACATTTAATTGGGACTGTCTTACAGTTTCAGAGGTTTAGTCCATTATCATCATGGCAGGAAGCATGGCAGCATGCAGGAAGACATGGTGCTGGAGAGGTAGCTGAGAGTTCTACATCTTGACCCACAGGCAGCAGGAAGAGAGAATGACACTGGGCCTGGTTTGAGCATCTGAAATCTCAAAGCCCACCCCTAGTGACACACTTCTATGTACTTCGCCTCCTAATAGTGCCACTCCCTATGGGCCTATGGGGGGCATTTCATCCAAGGCACCACAACAAGGAATAGTCAACCACTGAGAAGCTTAAGTGAGTTAATCTATGTGACTTGGAACTGTGTCTTTTGCATAAGCTAATGAAAGCCTGCTAACTGTTATTACTCTATCAGAAATACAGGGAAACAGAGACATAACACAACGTGAAGTAAAAATCCAGAGTCTTAAATGCCCTGGGCATGTTTCTTCAGACCACACTACCCAATTCCTGAAACCTGTGAGGCTGAGCTGAGGTCAGGTTTGAGATCAAACTGCAACCTTTGACCCCAGACCTGGGCCTCTGTCTTAGAAAAAGGAGTATGTTCCCTGCAGTCTCCTAATGAATTCGAGGGCTCTGTCCAGCTCGCTTGCCAGGCCTGGAGCAGAATTGCCACCCTATCAGACCAAACCCAGCAGCCTAAACATCCATCTCAAAGCCCCTCACATAGTACCCCAGAGTGCCTAGGACTGCCAGTCCCATGATAGGTTTTCTGTCTTAGTGTTTCAGCATTTCCTATCCTGGATCCAGTGAAACCAGATCCACTGAACCCAGATAATGACTTCTTCTTCTTCTTCTTCTTCTTCTTCTTCTTCTTCTTCTTCTTCTTCTTCTTCTTCTTTTGGTTTTTTTGAGACAGGATTTCTCTGTGTGGCTTTGGAAGCCTGTTCTGGAACTCCCTCTGTAGACCAGGCTGGCCTCGAACTCACAGAGATCCATCCGCCTGGCTCTGCCTCCCAAGCGCTGGGATTAAAGGCATGCACCATCACCACCCGGCTCAGATAATGACTTCTAACCTTCTGGAAGAAGGCTTTGCTGAGGACCATAGTCAAGTCAGATTGGAAAGATGTCCTTGGTTTCATATATATATTTGCATTCCAGGCTGACCTCAATATCACTATATAGCCTAGGATGACTTTGAACTTCTGACCCTCCTGTCTCTACTTTTCCAGTGCTGAAATTGCAGGCACATGCCACCAAGCCCAGTTTATATGGTGCCAGGAGTAGAGCCAGAGCCTTTTTCCTATAAAATTCCAGGACATGCCTTCATTTAAGATCTCACACTTGGGCTGGAGAGAGATGGCTCAGGGGTTAAAAGCACTACTGCTCCTCCAGAGGACCTTAGTTCAGTTCCCGGCACTCACAAGGCAACTCACACCTGCCTGTATCTCCAGTTCCAGGGGATCCGACACCCTCACACAGACATACATGCAGGCAAAACACCAATGCACAGAAAATAATAATAGTAGTAGTAATAATAATAACAACAATAAATTTTTTAAAAAAGATCTCACACTTTCCCCGTCTTTAGCTGGATGTAAAATCTTGGGAGATCTCTGCCCTTCTTCAACCTGGATTTGACATTTAGAGGAGTGCGTTTGTTACCACCCTTCAAAGTAACCAGATGAATGCCTGAAGGACTTGTTCCCTTTTAGCAGACAGACCAAATCATGTGGATGGGGTTCAGAGGTATCGAGGAGTATGCACATGCACACACACACAGAGAGAGAGAGAGAGAGAGAGAGAGAGAGAGAGAGAGAGAGAGAGAGAGAGAGAGAGAGGAACCAGTCAAATACATTTGTCTCCAGTAACAGAGGAACAAGAGATATTAATGTATTAGAATGAAAGCTATATTTTTAGAAAATTGACCAACCAGAGGTTGCTCCAATAGCTTCCCAAACACATTTCATGTGACTCTCCTGGCAACTTTAGAAACGGATACTATCATTTTTGACAAGTGAGAAAAACAAACCTCAAGTAAAGCCAAGTCCCTGGCAGAGGTCACCCGGCAAATGGTGACCCTGGGTTTCTCTGGCCCAGAACACTAGCCTTCATCAAACGCATTGTGCTACCTTATCAGGACATAGATCCACATAAAACCTCCGGGCTTTGTTTTAACAATATCCTAACTGTCCAGGTGGCAGGCAAGAAGAGCAAGGGGGAGCCCCCGGTAACAAGGGCCATTCCCTAAGAGTGTCCCAGAAGGTCACCCCCAGGGGAAGAGAATGGATGCTGGAGCCAGACTGGCTGGATCCAAGCTCCAATTCTGGATCTTGTCCCAGAATGCTGCCCGGGCAGGATCTCAGCTGAACATTGGGACAGTTGTGTAGATCTCTCGGGTGACACAGTGTTTGGTGTCTCATGAGAACCTTGAGTTGCCAGAACCAGGTGGAAAACAGGTAAACAAGGAGCATTAGAGCTAACATATACATGCAATGACTGAGAACAGACAAGCTGACTATGTTAGAATGCCTTCATTTAAATACGCCAATGCCCTGGGACAATGCCCTTGTTACCAGGTTCTGAGGGACACAGCTGCTGGAAACCTGTTGTGCCACAACCTTCTCAACATTCATACCGCTGTAGCACTCCCCCCCCCCCAAGAAAACACTGGCATGTCAGGTCCCTCTAAGGTCACACAGTAGGGCTGGTAGGGCGGCAGGGAACCAGAACATTCTCTGTGTCCTAAAGGCCTTTGACCCCCTGTCCTGGATGGGGAACATTTGTTTGTCCTGTGGAAAGTCCCCAAGGGGACAGACTAACAACTGATTCCAGCTGGGCCTGTGCTCCTAACTCTGGCCATGTTCCCAACACTTCCCTTCCGTGATCTGTCCCCTGTCCCTTCTCCATCAGAAAGTGGTCCTCTGGGTCTCCCCGGGGATGCAGCTGGATTGTCTTCCTGCTGTTTGGACCTAGGGCTGCTTCTTCCTGGCAGAGAGGTCCAGAGGCCGTTGTCCCCTGAGCTACCCCACCTCTGCTGGCCTTCCTGTCCCTGAGGGGAGCCTCCCTGTGGTGGGTTCATTTAAACTAAGACAATGGTCTTCTCCCCATGAGGCTAAAATTATCAGAAACTGTTGCTGACCCTGCCCTCCTGCCTGGCTCCTGCCCTGGCCATATGAGTGTCTCTTGGGAGTCTATGACAGCTCTCTGCTCCTTCTGGCACACAACCAGTGCAAAAAATAAATTTAAAAACTGTCCTGGACTTACAGAGCCTTTGGTGTCTACAATGGCTATATCCAGAACAGCGCGAGGCTGCTGCGTATCCTGGCCTCAGAGTCCCTGAGCTTACTGCCTACCCAACACTAAGCAGCCTTCTTCCCAGAACAGCATCTTCTTTTACACACAGATTTTGGAGGGGGACCCAGATGGACGCGTGGACTATCCATGTTCAACATTAGGACCTCCACTGTGATTGCCGTGGCCACAATCCCAGGAGCCCCTTTTTCGGAAGCCTCAGAGTAGATCTCCCTGGCCTCCCTCCCTTCCCCCACAGTTAGATCTATAGCTGTTCCCATTCTTGATTCCTCTCTAGCCGCCAAGTTTCTCAGTTATTTTTCTCTTGATGTTGGCCATGGCCCAGCTCTTGTACTATTCCATCATATCCAGAAGACTTGGAGAAAGAATGTCACGGATGCTGTACCTCTCCCGGAAAGATATCAGGAGCCTAACAGGAAACATGGAGGAGTCGTTAATAAGGAGTCCAACAGCACCCATTTGTCTGTTTGTCCCTCCGGAAGTCATTCAAGGGATGCACCTGGGTAGACACCAGCAAGAACAGTTGAACATGCCTTATCATTTCTCACATCATTCCACAGCACTTTTTTTTGGTTGTTTTGTTTGTTTTTGTTTTTCAAGACAGGGTTTCTCTGTGTAGCTTTGTGCCTTTCCTGGATCTCACTCTGTAGACCAGGCTGGCCTCGAACTCACAAAGATCTGCCTGCCTCTGCCTCCCGAGTGCTGGGATTAAAGGCGTGCGCCGCCGCCGCCGCCGCCGCCGCCGCCGCCGCCGCCGCCGCCGCCGCCGCCGCCGCCGCCGCCGCCGCCGCCCGGCTCCACAGCACTTCTCAAGGTCCCTGTAAAACAGACATGGCAGTGACTGTGTCCAATTTGCAAAGAGGTCGACTCAAGATCCAGCCCAGATAGGGTAAGTGGCCAGCTCCGCTCATCGGAGCCCGGGACTGACTCCCAGCCCCTGGTCCTCCACCGAAGGTTCTATGTACCAGTTCTCCTGGCCCAGTTGGCCTGGGATGGGAGCAGGTGGGGAGGCTGAGTGGCACCACACACAGCACAAATGTGTGGCAGGGCAGCTGCCAGAAGGAGGGCGGGAGATGTCTGCTCCTGCTCAGGCAGCTTTGTCCCCGCCCCATCCCTAGTCTGTGGGAATCTCACGCTGTCCTTTCAGAGCGGCTTCTCAAGGGAGGTGGCTCAAGGCCACTTGGATGTGCTAACCAGGACCAGGGTTGAACAGTACGATCCAGCCTGGGAGGATCCAACTATCAGGACATCCTTTAAGTCTCCTGGGACCAAAGGCCAGCAGTACAATGCAGCTGAATCCATTGCCGTCCCCCACCCCACCCCCACCCCCGGGCTAGCAGTATCTGAAGACTGCCTCTGCAGATGCCCACACACAGAGTGGCCAACACAAGAGGCGTTCATCTTCTCACAGCTCTGGAGGCCAGAAGTGCAAACCAAGGTATTGGGTCACCGTCTTCACATGTCTCCACCTCCCCTGGCTTCTTTCTCTCTGTCTCTGTCCCTATAGGGGATGACCCTGAGTGACCTCATCTCAAGAACTCTACCAGCATGTACGTGTTCTGTTTTGCTAGGAGAGAACACATTCACAGGGTGTGGGACTTAGGACAGGGGAACATGTCTTCTTAAGGGCTGCTGGTCACTCTATCACACACCCACTATCTTTGGAATCACATGGAGCCCCACTGAAATCTTGGCCCCATTACTTGCTGGCTGGTCTTTGGGAAATCTGGTAATCGCCCCAAACCTTAGAGTTTTTTTAATGCTTAAAATAGGAATAAATGTTGACTCAGCCAAGTTGTTAAAAGGGCTAAATGATACAAAGAAAGGGGCTTGACATATTGTACATACTCATTGAATGACCTATATGGCTATAAAGGTGATAAAGAATTGACTCAGAGAAGTGAAGGAATCCCCCCAAGGTCACTCAGGCCCTTAGGTGGCAGGGCCATCAAATGTACCCAATGCTGAAGGCTCTTCTTTCCACACACCCTGCCCTCTTACTGTCTCTCCTGTTTCTCTGTCTGCTGTCTTCTCAATGTGTTCCTTGTATTATCTCAGGCCACAGCATCCTCTGAGTGGAGTCCACAGCTGACTCGGCTCCCAGAGATGATAGGAGCGTCAGCATCTGACCTTGAGTTCTTCCACAGGTTAACAGGAGAAGCTAGGCTTGGTTCTACCTGGGATAGGAAGCCAGTGGTCACAGCATCACTGTTAGGTGGTTGACCAGTGGCCATGGAGAGGGCATGGACTAGACTAGACCTCTCCACACGGTGTCTCATTTCGCTTAGGGTTTGACTAACAAAACAAAACAAAACAAAACACTTTGGGGTTTAATTAAGAAAACTAAGTTTTCTTTAGGCTAGGGAGTCAGCGTCACCAGGAAGGACAGGGACTCTCTGGACCAGAATGAAAGGCCCAAGGCCAGCAGATGGATTAATTCTTTCCTCTCTGAATTCTTTTGAAATGCGATCTTCCTCTTCTCCCCTCCAAAGGACAGGAGCGACTTTGATCTTGAAAGCTGGGCCACTCAGATGTCCTATGCTGTCTGCTTCTGAAGGAGCCTGCCTGGCTTGAAGAGAAGGCAGTCGCTAATGTCAGGGGCACCAGGCTTAGTCCTGGAGCGGGGATGACCCACCTAAGTGGTTTCCAAGCCTTGGAGGAGCCTGGGGCTACAGAGCTCTGGGAGGGTCTTAGTTCTTCCAGGACAGAGCGTAAGTGAACAGGCATGGCCCTTGACTAGGCCTGATCAGGCCTTAGGTTCATCCGGGGTCCAGTGTCTCCTATGAAAAGGAAGAAGTAGAAGGGACCAGAAGGCTTCTTTCTGGTGAGACATGGGAAGGTTATGGCAGTAGGAAAGGGGAAGAAAAGGGGGTACGCATCGTAAGGAGGAAGTGAGACCAAGGGAGGTAACTCCTAGTCAAGGTAATGTGAAGGTACAAAGACTTCCAACCACAAAGTCCTCAGCTATGTCCTTGGCCCAAGGGGTTTTAGGAACCCAGGGCTCAGGCAGAGAAGGAAAGAGTTCTTCCCATCTAGTTGGTCGGCCAACTTATACCAGAAGCCCTGTCTGTGATCAGCATGGTGCTGGGCCCCAGAGGATAAGAACTGCCACACCTCTGGCCACTGAAATGGCACATGGCAATTGTGTGGACTATGGGCTAATGTGGGTGATTCCTGTGGCAATACAAGGCTACCTTCTGGGGCTTGGCAGACGGTCAGTCTAAAGAAGGCGCCCAGGGTCTTGCCACACACTGCTGTGGGGCTGGGGCAAGAGAGGAGTCTGCATCTTAAATCCCTTCAGAAATGTCGAGGGCTACTTTTCTCTTTCTCTCCCTCTTCTTTCCATGTTCCCTGTCAAACTGGCCAAGTCCAAACTCCGTGACCAAATCAACACCATGGCTCGAGAATGAGTCCAGCTCTTTTTCCCCCTGGGTTCTGCTTCTATCTCGGATTACTCTCAGGCACTCCTTCGCCAAGATGATGTGTGAGGGAACAACAGCCACAAAGAGTTTAGGTAGGCTTCTATGCCAGCAGCATCTGCTGCAGGGGCCCAGGGCAGGCCAGGGACTGTCCCCACTGAGATTAAAAGGCACCCCTGGCCAGCAGGAAATCATAGTTGAGGTGCAAAACACTTGACATCCTAGGAGCAAGGATTCTGTTGTAGGTGTGTTCTCACATGTGAAATGTCAATTTCAGAAGCTCATTTTTCCCTTAAAAACATTTTTTTTGAGACGGGATCTCATATATCCCAGGCTGACCTCTAACTCTTTATATTGCTGAGGATGACCTTGAACACCTCCTTTCTCCACCTCTTGAGCGCTGAGATTACTGGCATGTGTTATCACTCCAGGCTTATGCAGTGCTGGGAATTGAACTTGCTGAGCAAGTATTCTGCCAACTGAGTCTTTGTTTTCCCCTTAAAAACTTTATGAATTTCTGCTCATGTCAAGATAGTCTGGTCTGCTTGGCGTGGCTTACAAGACCCTGTATATCATGTACCCTTATGACCTCAGCAACCCCTGTCACTATGCTTACCCCTTGTCCCGTGAAGACTGGCATTAACTGCTGCATCCCCAGGGCTCCCGTGCACCTCTGCATGGGCAATCCCTGTGTACAGGATTCACACCTCCTTATTTGTGTGGAAGGTTTTTTGTTTTTTGCCTTCAAACTGAGGCTGTTCAGTAATGAAGCATAAGATACTCAGTGGGCAATGGATAGAACAGGGCACCCTCTTGGAGCATCAGATGTCCCATTCTAAGAAACCAATGGAGACAAAGAATAGTCCTAAGTGTGCTTAATTTTCCAAGTCCAAAGTAAGTGTGCCAAACATTTCCCAAGTATCCTCCACAGCTCTTAAACCACTGCAGGATTGGCATGCAGAGCACGGATGCTTGCCATCATCCAAAACGCCAAAGAACAAAATATAAGAACTGCTCAGACATCTGAAGACACCATCTCTTTGGCCTTTGCCAAATCTGCTCCTGTGAGGGGTCAGGAAAGAGGATGCAAATGTCCTTCCAGGGCCTAGGACCATTCTAAAATCCACCGACCATGGTACTCTGAGAAGACAAGTGACTTCTGGAGTCTTCTCTGTGGTTTTGACTTTCCTGGCTGGGTGATGTCCCAGAAACTGTAGGGAGAAGGTTAGTTATGATGGAGGCCCCTTCTGAAGAAGAACCAGGGTCCCTCTAGGTTCTCCCACCAGGATGGAGAGCAGAGCTGCTCTTTGTCTGGTTTCTCTGGTTCTCAGATCTGAGGAGGTCAGAGCCACACTCTAGGAGATCAAGGCCTCTTCCCTCAGAGGAGAGTGAGGCTTGCTTTTGAAACTGGGCTTCCGGTTAGTGTGAGAAAGTCGTGAAATGTGACATTTTCTTCTCCATTCCTTCTTTTGCCTCCTGGAATCTCAGAGTTAGTTCTGGTAAATGGAAGTAAGCGGGCATTTAACAGCATCTGAGCTATTCCTCCCCACTTCTCCACATAGGCGCTCACTGTTCCTAAGAAACCATGGCGTAAAGCTTAAAAGCACAGAGGACGTGACACTGGAAAACCTGGATCAGAACCCCAAGACATTAGCAAAGCCTCCAGATCTAGCCCTCCCGGTGGTACCTGCAGTAACTCTGGGGCATCCAGGCAAGATTCTAGTGGGCATCCTGACTCAGCCAGCCAGAGGCAGGCGGTGGCCCAGAACCGACGGCCCCCATCCATAGGGCTGACTACGATGCCCACTCACAATGAGATGACCACGTAAGTGGATGGGGGAGGGGCAGCTGGGGGAGGGGCAGCTACACAGACCACGGCAACCCACGGAGGCCGGGAGGACAGAGCAGCCTCCTCCCAGCCCTGTCTGTGGGGTTCTTTGATATTTCCTTAAATAGGATCCAATTGAACATTTTGAAAGGTTCCACCTTATGTAAGCGTTACCTTCCAAAATAGAAACCTCTTCATATTATTTTCAGCTATCTAAGAAGTGAGCCCCAGATTCTCCCAAGAGCTCCTTGTCCAAGGGAGATGAAGGGACCATTGGTAAGGCAGAGGACCCGTGGGTGGTTGAGGTTGTTCGTGTTTTAGAATCACAAATACCCCAGGGTGGGGGGCCTCTACAGTCATTTCCCACTGACCTCTGCCTCCTGGCAGGACTGTCCTTGGCAACTGAGCAGAAGAACCTGGTTCCATCTACTAAGATCAAGTCAGGATCCCATGACCTGGATCTGCACCGGCTGCTTCGCCGCACAGCCTTGAAGGGTCAAGCAGACTCTGCCTTCGTCATTTCTGTCACTGTTGGGTTTGGTTCTTCCTGTCTCACTTCTGCCACCTTCTCACTCCTTGCAGGGATGTGCTGGCCCTCGACCCACCACCCCACAAACCACGATGCTGGGCAGGCAGCCGCTGCTTAATCAATGCTTGCTGGGATGACTCAGCCTCCGAGTGTCGAAGTTCCTCTGGTTACCAGGCCAGCTTCATCTCTGCCTTGTCAGGGATGCTCGATGCTTTGGAGACTTGGCCCTGATGCAGCTTGCAAAAACCCTGCTCCCATCAGGACCCAGAAGAAGCTCAGAAGCCCCCCGACTGGGCAGTTTCAAGATGGGGAGACCCCACTGGTGGCCTCCAGAAGATGGGTGGCTTTTCACCTCTCTCGACTGCTCCAGATAGAGAAGACCTGTGAATGCTTTCACACATGATCTCTGCTCTTGTGCCCAGCCCAGTCCATATCCACAATCGAAAGGTGACCCCAAGTATACATGTATCTCAGACATCTGTCTACCTCTCATCTGCTCCAACTGTCAGGTGACCCGTGAAGAACGGGTCCAGAGCCCGCCTTCCTGTCCTTGCCCTCAAGGGGGTCCAGCCTATGGCATGCTGCTGGAACTCGGGACAGGACCATGTGTGCCACATGATCTGGGTAAGGGGAACAGCAGAGGGCATCTCAACCTCTAGAGCAGTGATTCTCAACCTTCCTAATGCTGCCACCCTTTAATACAGTCCCTCAGGTTGTGATGACCCCCAACCATATCATTATTTTCATTGCTACTTCATAACTGTAATTTTGCTACTGTTGTGAATCATAATGTAAATATCTGATATTTCTGATGGTCGTAGGTGATCCCTGTGAAAGGGTCATTCGATCCCCCCTAAAACAGGTTGAGAACCACTGCTTTAGAACAACAGTGAGTTCTCAAAGAGGACTTTACCTCACACTGCATCAGGGCAAGGCCCTACATCTACCTAAGAGTCCCTTGCTGAAACATTAGGGCTCATCCTCTCGGAGGGCTCCCCAGAAACTGCATGTGTGGTGGAAGAAAGAGCCAAAGAGGCTTCTAGTTGACTCTCAGCCCTGGCCCCTACTCTCAGAGTCTCTCAATGGAGTCTCACATTTCACTGCTCTGGTCTCTGTCTGAACAAGAGAGCACAGAGAAGTTTCCTGAATGGCTAAGGCTGTCCTGTGTCCCCAGGAAGAGGCCAGTGCCCATCTACATGAAAGTCTGTGTACTGAGTCCCCCCCCTCCCCCTTACAATCCCCATGGTAACCTCCCCAGGACTCTCTGTGCCCACCGACTGCTCTTTGGGGGCACTGTACCATTGCTGCAGACAGATTCACATTGACCTTCCTTCTTGGAATGAGGGTAAACTGTACACTCCTCCAAGGCGTATCAGCATTTCTGGCACCCGTTGTCACAAGGAGGTGGCCACAGCAGTGGGCGAGGTCCTGGCTGCCTGTGGAAGAGCCAAAATCAGGAATGCAAAGCTGTGAGCCGTCCTGCTGTCTGCAGAGGGAGTTAGACCAGGCATCTCCTGCAGCTCTGAGTCTAATTGCTTAATTGAATCAGTGCAAATTCCTGCTGTTTTGGAGCTTGTGAGTTGTCTACAAGATGGGCTGCTTTGGCAGGTTGGGGAGGCAGAGGCCAGAGCCAGAAGTGTAGGCTGAGGTCTCTCTGCTCAGCTGAACTTGAGTGGGCTTGGCTAGCCCTGGGCAGAGGTGGACTCAGACCCACATAGTAGAAGGAGAGAATCAAGCCTTGGAAATTCTCCACTGACCTCCACATACGTGTCATGGCACACCTCACCCCACCACCACCACCGCATACCAGATGTGTGTGTGTGTGGGGGGGGCTTGTTTTAATATCCCTTTAGGTAGACTTGGGTGAGGAACTGCTATGCGTTAACCATTTCCTGTTCCCCAGGCACACAGTAGGACCACATTTTCCACCATCCTTCACATTTTAGTAAAGTACATGCCAGTAGGTTCTGACCGGTGGAATGATGTCACTCACTGAGATGTGAGGTTCCGGCAATAACCCATGTGAGGTTCCGGCAATAACCCGGTCCTGAATTAATAGTGGTGACCCCAGCATTTTGCTGTGTGAGTGAGGAAGGTATACTCGCTCTGTTGGGAGGCCTGTGGGCGAGGCTTTGGCTGTGGCTCTTGTCTCAGTAAATGCCATTTTCTAACTGTGTGATCGAAGACAAATCACTTTCTGAACCTGTTTCCTCATCTATGAAAAAGGAGTAACCTAATATTTAAGGTCGTAAAAATCCAAATAAATGATTCACAAAAAGTTCTTGGCGTGCGGCCTGGCATAGAGTCAAACATATAAATAGCAACCGCTCTTATTACGTTAAGTTGAAAACAGTTTAGAAGATTAATTCTTGAAAAACTTTTATCTGTTTCAAATTGCCTGGTTTATTTCATAAATAGCATAAACAGAGGAAAGAAAGCAGTCACTTTGATCCCCTAAAAACTCTGGACTGGGTTTCCAGACTTAGAAGTTCAAAATAATTGATTTTAGTAACAGTTTGTCCTGAGCTGTCCAGAGGAGTGGAGCAGGACTTGGCTTCCTAACCGGGCCAAGAGCAGCCTGACCCTGGCCAGCTCTACACCCTGGGTGGCGGGTGATAGACAGTGGCCAAGGCTGGCGGCAGCGAGCAGTGAACACTAGATGAGTCCATGGTGGGGCCTGAGTTCTCCCAGTCCTGATTTCAGACCAGCCCTGGCCGGGAACCAGGTACCTTTCTACCCTGAGATTTTTGTTTTGTTGTTTTGTTTTATTTTGTTTTTGAGACAGGGTCTCCCTGTGTCATCCTGGCTGTCCTGGAACTCACTCTGTAATCAGGCTGGCCTCGAACTTGAGATCTGCCTGCCTCTGCCTCCCAAGTACTAGGATTAAAAGCGTGCACCATCGCCACTCGATTTAGCCCTGAGATCACTCTGTATCATTTTAGCCATTCCCACAGGCAAGTAATAATATCCCACTGTGGTTTAACATGCATCTCCCTGGGAGGCTAATGGTGGTCATCTTTTCAAACACTCACCTCCCATCTCTGGGTCTTCTCTGGTGTGCCTTTTACCCATTTTACAACTGGATGACTTGCTTGTTACTTATTTTAAACTGTTGAATGTGTGACTCATTTCTAGATTCTATTCCTTGGTGACACCTGTGGCCTGTAAATACTTTCTTCCATCGTGTGGTTTATCCTCCCTCAGCAAAGCCCTGCCTCCCCTTTGAAAATATATGTCCTTACTCTGTAGCCCAGGCTGACCTAGAACTCACTGTGTAAACCAGGCTGACTACTGACTCAAGGTAATCCTCCTACTTA
This sequence comes from Peromyscus eremicus, assembly GCF_949786415.1. Taxonomy (NCBI): domain Eukaryota; kingdom Metazoa; phylum Chordata; class Mammalia; order Rodentia; family Cricetidae; genus Peromyscus; species Peromyscus eremicus. The sequence goes on from NC_081437.1 coordinate 28,559,008, forward strand.
ACTCTCTGAGTTCTGGGGTTATAGACCCACCACACCAAGCTTCCATGGGGTCTTTCGCAGTGCGAGAGTGTTCAACTTTGATAAGGTTCATGTGATCAATGCTTGCTATGGGTGAGGCTTTTGATGTCAAGGCTGAGAACCCTGTCCCCCCTTAGCTGGATAGAGCTCATCTGTGCACCATACATACCCTAAAACCTCTGTTCTAAGCCCAGGCTGTGTCCTGCCTCTTGGTCACTACTGGACCACAATCTTCAACCTCCTAAGGCCAACTCCCAATAAATGCCAAGAAGCCACACAACGTGGCCAGTTCTGTCCAGGCAGCTTCAACCCAGATCCCCAAACCCACCAGGAGTTGCCATGTCAGGGACCAGGTTCCAAAAAAGGACCTGCCCTGCTGTGTGTGTTCTGTAGGCAGACAAACACATGCACAGTTCAGAGTTTGGAGACTTTGTGGTGGCCAAGGCCTACAGGGCTGGACCGGGATCTGTGATCCAACCATCCCAGACCTGCATGCTCTGGACAGCTACCCACAGAGCCCTAAAAAAAAGGTGGAACTAGGAAGATTTGTGTGTTGTCCTCTCTGCAGGGACTTAAGACTTGGGGATTTGTGTTACATTGTACAGCATGTTTAAAGCTCTAATTTAGCCACCCACCTGCACCCCAGAAGCCTCAGCCTTGAAGGCAAGGACATCTTGTTCAGTTGCTTCGAACAGAACACAGGCAGGTTGGCTCCCACTCTATCCAGGCAGAGCTTAATCAGTTTCCACTAACAAAGAATTCATGCCTCATCATTCATCAACCTCTGCTGGGTAGTCTAGTCCTGGGTCCCAAATCCTCTCTTTACTGGTGTGGTCATGTAGGAACCCTTAGCTGGGCCTTTGGTTTACCTGGAGAATCTGGCAACACTCATGGTTAACCCCTGAGGAGCTTTCCCAGCACAGAAGCCCTGTAAGCCTCCTGGGAGATAGCTGTGAGAACTAGCAAACTTAACCAGGGATGGCTGCAAAGGGCGGCAGAGGACTCGGGGCGGGGACAGGGAAGCTGTTCCAAGGCGGCTGGAGTGTCTCAGGCTCTGCAGAAGCCAGAGCCTGCACTTGGAGGATTTTTAAGAGCCCTTTTGCCTAGTAGGCCTCCTTGTTCAGTGAGGAACAGAGGTCTTGGGGTCCAGAGCCGAGGTATTGGAAGAGCTGAGAAGCGGAGCTAGATTTTGAGAATCGAATCTGAGCCAAAATTCTTTTAAGCGATGAGGCTTTAGGAAGAAGAGAGGAAGGACGGGAGGGAGAATAAAATTCACGGGGTCACCAAAAAAAGAAAGTCGATGGGAGCTGACTGGAGAAAAGGAAAGAGATTAGCAGGAATAGGAAGAGATGAGAGAGAGAGAGTAACAGGAGAGGTAAATAAGATGGAAATATGTTTATGTTCGTGTTTGAAAATGTCATAATGAAGCCCATTAAAATACTGTAATCAAAGCATTAATGGGGGGAGGGCTATTTCCTTTAGGGAAAAAAAAGTATTTATTTAAAATCTTGTGTGAAAAACAGAGAACAGACTCCCTGAAGTCCAGCTGTGTTAGAGGCTTTGTTGAGGTGACGAGTACGGCAAAAAGGATGTCCCAGTGTCAGCTGTCAAGTGGTTAAGAAGCAGATAGAATCCATAACAAAAGTAAAACCTCCCCTGTGACTAGGTGGGAAGCTCACTTGTAACTCACTAAGTACTTAGAACTGGGAGGCTGAATGTGAAGCTAGGGTCTGAGGTCACGTGGTAACACCGGAAGTAGAAGTGTGCTCCATGTGCACTGACCTCAAGCTGCAGCTGGAGTCTTAAGGTGTGTTTGTGAGTGTTTGGGGCATTCAGTTAAGGAATGGTCCTTCCTCACTGCTGAGAAGGCATTTCCCAAGTGCAGCACCCAACCTGGAGAGCTAGACTCCTGGAACAATGAGCAGAGTCCCTTCCAGAATTGGATACTTTCTTGCAAAGTCTCTTGGAGAACTAGATACTTTCTTGCAAAGTCCCTTCCAGAACTGGTTACTTTCTTGCGGTTCTTGGAGACTTAGATGGATACTCTTTCTGTTACTGTGTCAACTTTTGGAAATGTGTCCATGGGGTTGGGTGGTGGGATGGTGGGCACGGCGTAGCCGAGCAAGTCTGATGACCAGACCTCAATTCCTGGAGCCCACAAAGAAAGTCAGACACCATAGGGCACATTTCTAATCCCAGCACTCCTGTAGGAAGATGAGAGGCAAGGGGCAACAAAATAACATGGAAGCTCATGGCCAGTTAGCCTCAAGAACACAGCTTGGAAGCCCAAGAGAATCTGCCTCAACAAAGTGGAAGGTAACAACAAACTCTAGAAAATTGTCCTCTGACTTCTACATGCATGCTATGGTACAAAATCACCTACCCCCAACACACACACACACACACACACACACACACACACACGTAGATAAATGCATTTAAATTTTTTTTAAGTGTATAATGCCAGGTTGTGGGAACCCTACTCACACTACCAAATCTCTCTCTCTCTCCAGAGCGGTGAGTCTATCTTGTTGCCCATAGACTAGCACACGCCCCTCTTGAACTCATCTAAACCCATTTCCCCTTAACTCCACCCCCTCACCCACCAACTTCCTGACTGCTGCTCAGAGCACCCCATCTCCAGCGACACAGGCTTCCTCTCCCTCCCTGGAAAGACCCAGCTGAGTGGCAACCACAAAAATACCAATATACTAGTTCTGTGACTTCTGCCCTCCCCCTCAGCAGGCTCACATTTCTCTCCTTTTCCTCCTCTGTCCTTAAGTTGCAGCCCTCAGTTCATACGGTACCATTTCAATAGCCTCTCACTGCTACTCAGCCCCCTTCCAACCCATCTCCCTGTGCAATGAATGTATGTAAATTACATCTCAGTGGGGGCAAAGAAAACCAAGTGAGACACACACACACACACACACACACACACACACACACAGAGAGAGAGAGAGAGAGAGAGAGAGAGAGAGAGAGAGAGAGAGAGAGAGATTAATGCACCAACACCACCCCTTTCCTGTGGCAAGTGGCCATAGATAGTAGGATCATAGCTGAAACCCAGTCCTCAGGTTTCCCACCGAAGACCTGCTCATCAGGGCAGCCATTAGAGATTTAGCTTGAGTCTTGCTTTTGTAGCGAGGAAGGAGACGAGAAATTCCTTCTTTTCAGCCATAGGAATGCCGGATCACTTGTCAGGGGAGAATGAGTAGTGTGTGTCTGCCCTTTATTCTCTACCCAACCCCACTTCTCTCTAAACACACAGACCAGACATCGGGACCCTGGGGAGAAAGGTGCAAAGAGACAAGGGAAGAATTCTCCTCCCCGAGGCTCAGACACATGAACTAGTACCAGTCTCAGGAGCTTCCATGGCTACTGACCTTAGAAAGGGCCCTGATGGGCATGAGTATTGGACTACCACAAGCAGTGAATCTCTGTGAGGCCCCCACCCAGCTACCATGACCCTGACGGGACTCACTGTGGACGCTCCATCATCCCTGACCTTCAGTATAGCTCCAAGGAAGAAGACTTCTCTCCCCTTCATCCAAGGGACGTTTCCACTTGACTCCTTGTCACCATGATGGAGTAGATCTTACATGTTCCCCAAGTGCAGTGAAACCCACTTAACCCATTAACTCCTAATAGGGAAATAACCGCTGGAGACATATCATGGTGCCCAAATTTTGTGAGCTTTACCCAAGCATTGGTTTTTTTTCATCTTTCCCTTCCCACCGCTGCCCTGCCCACTGGCCAACCTCCAGCGTGCAAGCTCCATCCACTGCCTCTGCTTTCTGGCCCTGCCCTAGCCAGCTCAGAATTTGCCTCTCGTTCCCCAGCATCCACTTGCCATGCTCCCTACAGGACCCAAATTCCTGGGGCTCTTCCTTTAGGAATGAGTTCAGCTGAAGTTACATAAACACATAACATATCAAAATAATGACTTCGTCCTCCTTCCATCCCCCTCAAACCCCAGGCCACCTCAGCACTTTGGTCTCCATTGTTCTTCACATCCTAAGCCATGCTCTCCTCTCCACTTGCTCAAGCCTCCCTATGGGAAGACGGAATGCCTAGTCCCTGTCAGCCACAGCCAGTGCTATGGTTGCTGGGGTCAGAAGGATGCCTTTTCAGCCCAAGGAAGGAGAGGCCACTGCAGACCCACCCTGGAGCTCTATAACTGCTGCCTTTGCAGCTGCACCAGGCCTGGCTGAGGAATGTCCCCAGGAGGCTCTCCTCCCCCCAACCCCTCCTGCCCCACCCACAGATGGAGTGCAGAAGGGAACTGCTCCTATGTGCTCTTCTACCTCATACGCACTGTTCTTCCCTAGACGCCTGTCCACTGACTGCCTTCCATGTGGGCTAAAATCTCTGCACTTCCCAACCCCGGGAAAAAGTTTCTTGGAGCATCAGTGTCCCTGTGAAGCAAGCGATAGGCACTATTTCACGTTTCAGAGCAGTAGCTTGCGTTCTGAATCTCAAGATCTGGTCCCTTGGGGGAGGGACTCCCTAGTGCCAAGTATTTGATGTGCTTCCAGTGAAGCCACAAAATGAATTCACAGAGCTGCTGGCAGCAGCCTGCTCCTCAGCAGCCACCACTTCAGGCCTCCCAGAGTTTCACGGTGTCTTGTTTTGTGTGGTTTTTGCTGTTGTTGTTTTGTTTTCTTTTTTTGTTTGTTTGTTTGTTTGGGGTTTTTTGTTTGTTTGTTTGTTTGTGTTTTGAGAGTGGGTTTCTTTGTGTAGGCCTGGGTGTCCTGGAACTGGGTCTGTAGATTCACCTGCCTCTGCCTCCGAGATGCTGGGATTAAAGGCAAGTGACACCACCACCAGGCTTTTGTGGTGTCTTGAGAGCTGCGCTTGGGGGGCCCCAGCCTTATTCTGTTTCCTAGTGGCAGGCCAGCAGTAGAGGACACACAACGGCAGGTCAGGTCTGCGCTGGGTAACGGGACCCAAGAGAATGTGCTGGAGATTGCTTTTGTCCTTCATCCTAACAAGGGAGAAAGAGAATGGGACTCAAGAGACAAAGAGCAGAGTCGGTGTGGTGCCTCAGAAGGATCAGAAGTTCAAGGTCAGAGGAGAGGACAGCAGGATGGCTGGGTGGTACCAGCCTGAGGACCTGAATTCAGTCCCCAGGACTTACACGCCAGAAGAAAAGAACTGACTGCTCTGACCCCACCCCCACCCCCTGTGTGCCTTGACACACAAACACACAATGAACAAATACAAAATAAATAGTAAGTAGATACCATTCAAGGTCAGCCTCAACTATATACTGATTTCCAGGCTTCCAAGTATATACGAGACTTAATCTCTTAAAACAAGAGCTGGGGTGGGGGAGAAAGAGAGGAGGAGGAGGAGGGGAGAGAGAGAACAGCTTCACATCCTTTACCCCTCTATACAACCACGTTCTTTAACTTCAGCCCACACTTCCTCATAGCATTGGCCCCTGCTCGAGCGGAACTGCCAGTTACTCATAACCACAGCCACGAGCTGTTGTGTCTACCCAGCACAGTGGGTCACCAGGCAATGGAAGTCTAGAAGTTAGGGGTTACCAGGTGTTCTTGTCCCAAATGCCCCGTGGGCATCCTCAGGGCTCTGCTAAAGACGGTTGTGATCTTAGGGTTTAGCTGCTAAGACAGAAGAGTGTTTGAGAGCAGACTCTGGAGTCTGAGGGATGGTCCAAAGCCCATGTCCACTGTTTACATGCTGGGTGACCTCAGACAAGTGGCTTGGCTGTCCTATGCTTAGTCTCAGGTGAGATGGAGACACAAATTGTATCTGCCTCTATGGTTGCCTCTGAATAATTCCTGTTCTGTATATCAACATATGCAAAGAATGTATAGCAATGCCCAAGGTGTAGTAAACATAATGTGCGTTAACTATTTATCAGTACATAGAATATACTGTATATAATATAGATTATACAGTATATGGAATCAGCATATGGAACCCAAGAGCACCGGCTCTGAAGATGATTGGAAATGGGTCCTGGTTCTGTCCCTTTTCAGCTGTGACTTTGGCCCAGTTAGACACTTTGTACCTCAGTTTCCTCACCAGCAAAATGTGAAAGGAGAGGGTTAATATTGGTCGTAGAACAAGAAGATTAAACATGGGGAGGGGACTTGAAAGCCTTACCCCTCCCCGAGGGAGGGAGAGGCATTTCCTTTAGTGGTGTAGCTGCCCGCAAGCTGCTCATCCTCCTGTAAATAATTCTAACTGAACCCACTGGCTCACAAACAAACAAACCAAAGGCAAGGAGGTCGGGGGACTAGAGTGAAGAGAGGAAAGAGATTTGTAGGCGTGGGAGGAGAAAAAGGAGAGCTACAGCAAATGTGGTCAAAGTGCATTGCATGCATGCATGGAAACGGCACGATGAAACCCCATTAGTATATATCATTGATGTATGGTAGTGAAAACTTAAAAAAAAAAAAAGTTAGACACACCAATATTGGCAAGGTGCTTAGAGCAGCCTTGGTACACCTTAGCTATTGGTTTTGCTTTGTTTTGTTTGTTTGCTTGCTTGTTTGTTTGTTTTTTGTTTTTTTGGGGCAGGGTTTCTCTGTGTAACTTTGGAGCCCATCCTGGATCTCCCTCTGCAGACCAGGCTGGCCTTGAACTCACAGAGATCCTCCTGGCTCTGCCTCCCAAGTGCTGGGATTAAAGGCCTGTGCCACCACTGTCAGGCAGCTATTGTTATCTTTATTATATTGCTACCATCATTATGATTAGGCTGTCGTTTCTCAGCTGTGATTACAATTGTGGCTTCAGGCAATGGGCCGGCCCTCAGGCATGAATCTGCCACTGCAAGGATCAGCAGCCAAGACGGTGCGCTTTGCTTGGATATTCTCCCTTGACTGTGGGATAGGGACCAGCCATAACCAGTTTGGATAGGGGTGGTACTCCTTTGCACTCTGAACAGAAGCAGGAGCTTGTGTGTAGGGGGGAGGGTCCTCTGATGAGGGGAAAAGAGCTATTTATTCCATGTTCATGAAAAGAGAGTGGACCTCCGTCTCCACAGATGTGATTCCAAACCCCGACCTCGTCACCCTGCAGTTCTGTGACCTTTGGCACACTGCTTAAGTCCGCCCCTCAGTTCCTGTCCTCCTGATGGTGAAGGACCTCACCTTCCCCGCAGCAGCCTTCACCCGTCCAGCATCAGCTTGGGAGAATCAGATCCCCGGCTCCCCGTCCCCTTCTTGACCTTCATCTCTGGGATTTGGGGGCAGAGGCTGCTGAGAGCTTTGGATTTAGGGAGGAAATGATTATTTCATTTCTACTTCCCACTTAGAACCCAAAGCTGCATCTGAGAATCAATTTGATCAACCCGAGTATCCAGCTCACATTCTCCGCTAAGGTCCCACAGCCGAGGAAGCAATGGAGTTAGAGCTTGAAGTGTGTGTTGCCGGCCCCTAGGAGATTTGTGGGTTACATAAATACATGCTAGTGGTATTTTTAAAAAAGAATTCAGGTCTTTCTCTGGTCTGACTTTCATATCCTGGTTCCGGTATTAGCTGAGGAACCCCTTAGCAGTTTCTTTGCATTAAAAAGTCCAGAAAATGGTTCTCAGTGAAACCCCCAGTGCACCAGAGGGGACCAGTCCTCTCACATTCCTTGGGTGACCAGTAGTATCTTGGCTGTCTTATAAGGAAGGACACTGTGGTGATGTGAATGAGAATGTCCCCTATAAGCTCCTAGATTTGAATACTTGGTCACCGGGGAACGGCACTATTTAGAAGGATTAGGAGACATGGCCTTGTTGGAAGAGGAAGTGTGTCACTGGGGGTGGACTTTGAGATTTCAAATGCCCAAGTCAAGACCAGAGTCTCTCTCTCTCTCTCTCTCTCTCTCTCTCTCTCTCTCTCTCTCTCTCTCCTGCTGCCTGCAGATCCAGATGTAGAACTCTCAGCTACCTCTCCAGCACCATGTCTGCCTGCATGCCACCATGCTCCCCAGCATAAAAATAATGGACTAAGCCTCTGAACTGTAAGCCAGCCCCAATTAAACATTTTCCTTTATGAGAGTTGCCTTGGTCATAGTGTCTCTTCACAGCAATAGAAAACTGACTAAAACAGCGACTGAGGTCCAGGGAGCTTAGGCCCCTTTATGAGATTCTGGCTGTGGTGATAAAAACTAAATCTCACCCCTAGACTGGTAACCATTCCTTTGACCCAGAATTTGGACTACAGGTGTATTTTAAGTGCCCTAAACATTTCCCCCATTTTTTTTGCTTATGTGTTTTCTGAGGGGAAGCCCAGTAGCTTCCATCAATCTCTCAAAAGTTAAGGACAAATTCTCTTCAGTCACCTGCCCAATGAAGTGTAGCTACCAACACAGTTTTGTTCCCTAAAAAGCCTCCGATGGGGGCTGGAGAGATGGCTCACAGGTTAAGAGCACCAACTGCTCTTCCAGAGGTCCCGAGTTCAATTCCCAGCACCCACATGGTGGCTTACAACCATCTGTAATGAGATCTGACACCCTCTTCTGTATACATAATAAATAAATAAATCTTTTTAAAAAAAAAAGCCTCCGACACTCTTTCTGAGCTTTGAAATTGTCTTTGCCGTGGAATGGTTTGGAAACCTGGAAGTAATGATGGCTGGGGGAAGGGGGTGGAGATTTCAGGTACAGACCAAGTCCATTGCCAAGATTATCGGATGCTTCTAAGGAATTAAGTAAAGTCAGTCATACTTGGGGCCTGAGGGTAGGGGAGTAGGGGGTGGGACGAGGCAATGATAAAAGATGAAGAACGAGAATCCTGACTGTGAAGTACTTCAAAGTTAGACTGTCCCCCTGGGAACAATAAGATGCTGAATGAAAAGGAAGAGGAGGAGAGATCATGGAGCTGAGCAGAGCAGCGTGCCTCTGTGTTCATGTACAGCTCAGGCTAGCGGGCTCCTGGAGAGGTCTAGCAGAGCAGTCGCCGGTCCCCAGAGTGCCTGTGGCAACACACCCCTGTCCCTAGGAACTTGCTGAAAATGCACCCCAGGAACTTGCTGAAAATGCACATTTGCGGGTCTTGCTCTAAACTACTGTCTCGCCTGAGTCCAGGTTTGCTTCTGTAGCAAAGTGTCAGAAACGCAACAGCTTGTAAACAACAGAAATTTATTCCTCACTGTTCCCAAGTCTAGAAGTGGATACCAGAGCCTCACATGGTTGGTTTGGGTGCTGACACTCTTCAAGGCTGTAGAAGACTGATTCTCTGGAAGAGGGAGATCAAACTCTCTCTCTGTGGACACTTTTATAAGGGTACTAATCTTATCCAGGGGGGCTCTGCCTTTGTGACCTCATCAAAGGCTCTACCTGGTAATAACGTCATGTTGGGGTTTAAGACTTCAACACAGGAATTCAGGAGGGTTACCTTCAGTTTATAACATCTACCGAGACAGAGCCTAGCACTGTTTATACAACTCCACTGACGAATCCAGATACACATGGAGGCGTGAGAGCCATGACTTCAGAGACAACAGCAGTGTCCCAGGATGAACTTCACCTACTGAGGTGGGAGGCAGGTGTGTATGAGGAAGCCAATTTGAGTTCCAGGGAATGTGACCTTTATGGCTCACAGCTGCTCAACAAGGACCTGAGCAGCATCCGTCTTGGAGAAGTCCCACCCCACAGATTCAAAACACAAACTGGAAGCCTCCAGGACAAGCTGCACTATACTACTTTACCAAGCAGCCCTTGACTTTGCAGAATCTGTGGAGGTTGGGCATCTCTCTTGGGCTGAGAACTCCTGGTAGATCCTGGTGGGTCAGGCGGCTTGGATCTGGATGTAAGAAATTGTCGGTGGGAGAGACGGTTCCGTGGTCAGCAGCCCTTGTGGCTCTTGCAGATGACCCAGGTTTGGTTTCCAGTATCCACATGGTAGCTCACAACCATCCACCACTCTGGTCCCAGGGGACTTAACACCATTATTTTGACTTCATAGGGTACCAGACACACGCATCACACACACACACACACACACACACACACACACACACACACACACACTCAAACTTGAGTGCGCGCAAAAAAAAAAAACAAAAAAACAAAAAAACAAAGGAAATTGTTGGTAACCACTGGTAAAGGGGAAAGAGGACACTGGGAAGAACACAGGGACATTCCACTGCCTCAACCCAGAATGCAACACGTCGTACTTCATGCCACTAAGCTGCCATTGGCCCTTCCTTGGCTTCAGTAAGTATGGGGCTGAAACCCAAAGGAACAAGTAAGGAAGGCAGTGAAGACAGTTGGGAAACCACCCACGACTCCTGAGCCCAGCAGCCTCGACTGTCACCATGAACAGGGAGGGGTCACCATGGCCCGGCTCATCCTCGCCCCTGGAGCACTGTGTGCCACTCTTCTTTTGCTCCATTTTAGTTAAGATGTCAGCGTTATGGGGACTCCAGTGGAGAAATTCCTAATGGGGTCAGAGCCCTGGGCGCTAACATCAAATGCGTCTTCCTTCTCGTGGGGACAGATGGGATTAATGGCCATTGTTCCAAGGTCCTGTGCATTAAGACGTTGAGCCCTTGGCTGAAAGATAAATTGCAGATGTGCCCTGAGGGAGGATGAATCACATTGATAATTCCCTTGATTAAAGCCCATTTATTAAAGATCCTGATGGCGGGTTTTTTTTTTTTTTTCTTTAGTAGATAGATTGGGAAGTACTTCAGCAAAGAGAAAGAGACATAATAATCCGGTCCACCTTGGTCGGCGAGTTTTTTTTTTGTCAGAGAAAGTAGTAAGCAGTGCTGCTCAAATTGCCCCCCAGGAGTCGTACCTTGGAGGGAAAGGGGCAGGGAAAGGAAAGAGGTGGGTGGAACAAAGGTTCACATAAGAGTATACAGAGGCCTGCCCTGTTACGCTTGGAAATCCATTCTCAGAGTGAGTGGGAGACCCCTAGGCTGCAAGATCGACTGCATGAAGCAGAATTGAAGAGTTTTTTCCAAACTGCCCTGAGCTCCTTCCCCCACAAAGCTACCACTTCACATTTTAGCAGAAGTATTTTGAAGGCTGTCAGAGACCAGGGGTTGGGGGACAGTTATAACCCATACTTGGGACCGGGTGCCTGGGTCTGTGGAATCCACAACAGCTCTCGTCTAGATGCCCCATGGCAGGCTGAGGTCTTCAGCAAGCAGAGTCTAGCTTTGAGATGCACTTGTAAACACCAGGCTGGGAGTAGTCTGTCCCACATGCTGGAAATAGACAAGCTGGACACCCAAGAGGTGCCCTGTGGCACAGAAGAGGATCTGTCCCTACAAAATACTCTGGGCTCAGAAGCTGCAAGCCTACATCCTGCCTAGGAATCTCAGGACCAAGGTGACCCTACTCTGATGTACATCCTGAGGCAGAAGGCCTGAGTCACCCCTCCAGGCCTACATCTCCCATTCTGTAGGAAACAGTGGGGCGAGGGACAGTTTGGGTGGGCTTCTGAGGGACGAGCTCTCATATGGGTGACTTGGGATACGTGCCTATAAAAAGCTGTGCCAAGCATTTTTAAACACAGCCAGATCTGCCAATGCATCTCCTGCAGCTTGGAGGCCCAGGCTCTTGGATCTGGTTAAGCTCCTGCCTTCTGCCAGGCTGCAGGCACCCCCTTGGGTATACTCCCAACAGCAACCAACAAGAGGAAGAGGTGGGTGCTTATGGGGGAAGCCTGAGCCCACAAAGGGCCAAAATCAGGTAGGAAAGAGGCTGTCTTGTGTGGGCCATAGCCCCTCACCAACTACCTGCATTCTCAAGTGCCTTTTCCTTAAAATACAAGACAATAGGGCAGCCACCCAAACTGTTACATCAGGACCACAGACCAGGATGCCAGGGGTTCTGAGCACCGGTTTGGGCTAGGTTCTTCCCAAGTGCCACCGTTCTTGTCCCATATCATGTGGCCCCCATGTGACCCTCTTTCTTTTGCTATTCTCTGTCCCCTTTCCCATTCCTCCTTCAGCTGCTCCAAGAGGCCAAACCCCTTAGAAAAGGAGTCCCTGAGCCAGGTGGTGGTGGCGCACACCTTTAATCCTAGCACTTGGGAGGCAGAGGCAGGCGAATCTCTGTGAGTTCGAGGCCAGCCTGGGCTACCAAGTGAGTTCCAGGAAAGGCACCAAAGCTACACAGAGGAACTCTGTCTCGAAAAACAAAAACAAAAACAAAAACAAAAAAAAAAAAAAGAAAGAAAGAAAGAAAGAAAGAAACCCTGCCTCAAAAAACTAAGAGAGAGAAGAGAAGTAGATGTTCCAATGCCACCTGGAGCCAATCCTGCTGTGGTCCATCGGGGAGGCCCTGACATCGAGGCCCTTAAACTCTGAACTTTCCTCAGCAGAAATTCGACTGGCTAAGAAGGAGAATCTGGGCTGGGGAATGAATACTCCAGGCAAAGAACCCTGAGGAGGGTGTGACCCCTCTACGCACCCAGTGGATGTTTCTCCCCTACAGTTCAGCTTCCTGGGAGTGAAGCTAGGTGACTATATTCTCCTCCGGATGGGAGGAAAGACCACTGAAGGAGGCCAGCCAGCTGCATGACAGACTTGGGCAGCCTTACCACAGACAGAGCTGAGTGCCAGGACCTCCACAGCCCAGCTTAATTACACAGCAGTGTGCTAAACTACATGTCTGGGCCAGAAATCACTGTGTCCTCCAAGGAAGGTTGTCTGAGAAAATTACCTGTCCCAGCCAACCTAGGTGGAAGGAAAGAAGCAAGCCAGGGCAACCAGACAAGGGTCTGGTCACATGCAGACTCGGCTACCTGGTTAGACCCATCTGGTCTGCCCCACACCTGGCTCCTCCCTATAACTGTATTAACCCCATCTGGTCTGCCCCACACCTGGCTCCTCCCATGACTGTATTAACCCCATCTGGTCTGCCCCACACCTGGCTCCTCCCTATAACTGTATTAACCCCATCTGGTCTGCCCCACACCTGGCTCCTGCCCATGACTGTATTAACCCCATCTGGTCTGCCCCACACCTGGCTCCTCCCTATAACTGTATTAACCCCATCTGGTCTGCCCCACACCTGGCTCCTGCCCATGACTGTATTAACCCCATCTGGTCTGCCCCACACCTGGCTCCTCCCCATGACTGTATTAATCCCATCTGGTCTTCCCCACACCTGGCTCCTCCCATAACTGCATTATCTCCATCTGATCTGCCCCACATCTGGCTCCTCCTCATAACTGTATTAACCCCATCTGGTCTGCCCTACATCTGGCTCCTCCCATAACTGTATTATCTCCATCTGATCTGCCCCACACCTGGCTCCTCCCATAACTGTATTAACCCCATCTGGTCTACCCCACATCTGGCTCTTCCCCATAACTGTATTAATCCCATCTGGTCTGCCCCACATCTGGCTCCTCCTCATGACTGTGTTAACCCCATCTGGTCTGCCCCACATCTGGCTCCTCCCATAACTGCATTATCTCCATCTGATTGCCCCACATCTGGCTCCTCCCCATAACTGTATTAACCCATCTGGTCTGCCCCACATCTGGATCCTCCCCATGCCCCATCTTCCTGTGGCTGGACTCTGTGCTACCACTGTAGATTATCCCTGGAACTAGGGTGATAGGAGCATAACGTAAGGTAAGGCCTAGAATAAAAGGTCCCAGACACTGTGGTTTAAAGTATCTTCCTTTATTTTATGTTGTGGGTTTTTTTGCCTGCATGTCTGTATGTGTACCATGTGCCCTGTGCCTTCAGAGACCGGAAGAGGATGCCAGATCCTCTGGAATTGGAGTTACAGACTGTTGTGAGCACCGTGTGGGTGCTAGGAATTGCCGGGGCTCTTAATCACTAAGCCAATCTCTCCAGCCACAGATTCTGTGGTTTAAACAGTAAAAGCCACAGCCTTTTAGAGACTAGGAGTCCCAAATCAGGTTATGTAAGGACTCTCTTCCCAGCCCACGCACGGCTGCATCTTACCAGGCCTCTTCCTCTTTTAATAAGAACACTAACCCCACTGTAGGGTCTCACCCTTTGACCTCATCTCAACTATCACGGCTCTCAGAGGGGATTACACATGCATGTGGACATGCACTGAGCCGTGGAATCTGGCCCTTGGGAGGCTTCCTCAGCTGCTGCCCTCATGATGAACCCCAGGGGACCCTGGGGGAAATCTCAGGATAACTCAGCATCTTCTCTCTGACTGCCTACCTCTCTAATTGTTCATCTTCACAGGCTTGAGTCCAATACAGGCAGAAATGATGAGTTCCTCAGCTTGACCCAGGCTCCCAGGAGCCTGATCCAGTCTCTCTCCTACATGGTCCAAGTCTCCATGGACAGCGGCTGAAACAGCAACATACAGCAAGCTCTCTCTCTCTCTCTCTCTCTCTCTCTCTCTCTCTCTCTCTCTCTCTCTCTTCCCTCCTCCCCCCTCTCTCTCTCTTCAGCAGTGGAATGCTGATTTTAAAGTCCTCCCACCCCAGGCTAGTGGGTGTTCTCAGGAGAAAATGCCAAGAGAAGGAGAGCCATTGCAGGCAATGGGAACTCTGGGCTGTCTTAGGAAGGGAAGAAGAAAAGAAAAAAAAAAATGAACTAGAAGAGAATGAACAACCCTAGGGTCTGGGTTTGGTACCCAGACACCCAGGTAGGAGGCCCCCTCAGAAGGAGTGGGAACCAGCCTCGGGGCGCAGGCAACAGGAACGTTGTGGTTCCGAGATGGATTTTGTTATTGTTGTTGTTTGGCCCCTGACCCCCAGACAGGGTTTCTCTGTGTAAGCCCTGGCTCTCCTGACACTCACTCTGTAGACCAGGCTGACCTTGAACTCACAGACATCTGCCTGCCTCTGCCTCCTGAGTGCTGGGATTAAAGGCATACACCATCACCTGAGTTTTGTTGAAGCAGCAGTGGACCATAACAATTCAATTCAGAGCCCTCCCCCTCCCCCAACACACACACACACACACACACACACACACACACACACACACCACACACCACACACACACACCACACACACACACACCACACACACACCACACACACACACACACACACACACACACACACACACACACACACACGAACAGATGTGAACTTACAGGCAAGTGGACCATAATTCATTTTTCCTGAAAACCGAGCTGAACTCAGTATGAAAAATAGTTTCCTACTCCTTTTTGGGATCAAGGCCAGGTTATTGCTGTTCCCAGGGAACCAAGATGGGTCACAAAAGGCTCTTTTTCTCCTCCCTCCCTTTTGATTTATTGCTCTCTATAAAAAGAAAAAGAAGTTCGCTTAATTTATGCTCACCCATGAAAAATGCTGCTTCTGTCCCCCAAAGTAGCTGGATAGAAGTTGTTCGGTATTTTTGGAGGAACCCTGATAAAGAATTGAAGGAAGCTTCTTGTTCTTAGCCGAGACTCCATAAATCACACCAAGAGGGCAAGCAGGTCCCTCACCCAACAGGACACCTTCAGGATACAACACCTAACCCTTCCTCATTTCTTCAGAATCTTCGCCACAGGTCTGAAGAATGGAAGACCCCTGTAAGGCTGCAGTGTTCAGGGGAGAGTGTTCAAAGGCTAACAAAGCTGTAGCCAGCCTGAAAGGGAAGCCTACTGTGGTCTAGACAAGAGAATGGAGAAGCATTCCAGAAAGAGAAACTGGC
The DNA here is from genome assembly GCF_949786415.1 of Peromyscus eremicus. Taxonomy (NCBI): domain Eukaryota; kingdom Metazoa; phylum Chordata; class Mammalia; order Rodentia; family Cricetidae; genus Peromyscus; species Peromyscus eremicus. The sequence goes on from NC_081437.1 coordinate 28,574,612, forward strand.
AAGAAGGCCAGGAGGACTCAGAAAGCCTCGGGAGTCTGGGGTCTCGCGAGTAGATCACCCAGGAGACAGAAGAAATCTTCCGGAGGGGTGGGGGGGTGGGGTTTGTGTGTCAAAAGAGCAACTGAAATTCATCCAGGAGACCACGAACATCAGGGTCGGAAAATTATACAAACTAATATCATTGGAATATTAGCTCTTGAGAAGTTGGCATGGTGGCTTGAAAGAACCAAAGCCTCCAGTGGTTGTCACACACTAAGTCATGGTCCCATAAGATGATCAGGGTGGCCTCAACACCCTGAGGTCACAGCCACAGGCTGCCCAACGCTGGCAAGAAAGTAGCTCATTTCTAAAGCTACGTTTCTTTTCGCAATAGCTAATTTCAAAAGCGTGTTTCTTTTCATAGTAACTTTGGTTGACAGTGTTTCCATGTGTGAGGGCATGGGCAGGCGGGCCTGTGACGTGTAGGTCTGCATGCATGTTTGCTCATGGGAATGCAGGAGGTCATCCTTAATTATCCACTGGCAAGAGCCCTCCACCTTGTTTTTTTTGAGACTGAGTCTCTCACTGGGAAGTTCACTGATTTGGCTAGACTGGGTGGCCGGTGAGTGGCAGGGACTTGCCTGTCTCTACATCCCCAACAGTGCATGCCACCACACTGGGCTCCTACATGGGTGCCAAGGACCGAACTCAGATACTCATGTTTTCGTAGTAAGCATTTACCTCCTGGGCCATTGCCCACTGGGTGACAGCATGTCTTATGTACTTAGCCATTATTTTCATTGAATTAAGTGTGGAAATGTAATGCTCACTGGGGTTTTTTTTTTTTTTTTTACTATTATGATTCCTCAACATTTGCAACCAGTCACTGTAAATGTCCATCATTGTGTACTTTATTCTGATGGGTTTATGTCAAGTGCCTCAAAACCAGAAATGGTTTCGTGTATCTCTGTCCTCCTGTTTTATAAATGAAGATCCCAGAATCTCGATACTCCTCTGAGCTGATACAGTTTGTAGTTTACAAGCCCCAGAGTTAAAATTTGGATTCAGAGTTCTCTCCCATTCCACTGCGTCTCTCTCTCCAGCTCTGGGCCTTGGGCATCCTGTCTGCACTGAATGCCTCTACCCAGGTGTGGTGGCTATGCTGTGCCATGGTCCCCACCAAGGCCAGAAGGACTAATTTGCTAGCTCAGGGGCTGGCATAGAGTAGAACTAAATAAATGATGAACTGGTAGACTCAAGGAATGGTATCAGAATGACCAGGCTGTTTGCTCAAGTTCAGGCGTTGTAAATGATTTATTTTGAAGGTTAAACTATGAGTGTTGATGTCCTTTACTTCCTTAAGCATAGACTTAGACTGTCAGGCCCTCCAACCTGAAAAAAAATATATATAATGGGATATAAATATCACACATGCACATGCACACACATATATTCAGCTTGACTTTTGTAGCAGAGAAATTCCTTCAGACAGGTAAGATGATCTCGGAAGCCACAGAACTACTTCCAGCCCGTGCTGGCTGAGGCCAAGAACACAAGATTGCCTGTCCCTCCTGCTGAGGACATGAACCTCTCCAGGCATTGTAATTTTGTACAGGAGCCAAATCTTCAAAGCTCACCTCTCCCAAGCTAATCTTGCAAAATATCCTTGTTGCAGGTGGGGTTCCCCAGAAAGCAGACCGTGAGAGAGGATGGTATAATAGGAAGATTCCCAAAGAGGCTCTAAGACAACCACCAGGTTGGGGCAGGTATGATTGTCTGAGGGAGCGTTGGGCTGCGGCACCATGGCAAAACCCAGCTGGCTCCATAGGGAACTGGGAAACAGGGATAGGCCTTCAGTGTGGTCCCCATTAGGGCAAGGGCTAGGCCTTTATATTTCCTCCCATCAATATATCTCCCCCCAAGCAATGGCTGTATGTCGTCCCTGAGAAAGAACATAGCCTTAGGCAGCTGTCCTTAGAGAGGCTGTCGGCAGTAGTCATTGTAACCAGTCAAATTAGTCCTTCCGGCCTTGGTGGGGACCGTGGCTCAGCATAGCCACACCTGGGTAGAGGCATTCGGTGCAGACAGGATGCCCAAGGCCCAGAGCTGGAGAGAGAGAAGCAGTGGAGTGGGAAAGAGCTCTGAATCGAAATTTTAACTCTGGGGCTTGTAAACTACAAACTGTATCAGCTCGGATGAGTATCAGGATTCTGGGATCTTCGTGTATAAACCAATAACAATAATATTTACCTTGTAGTAGTAATTGTTGGTTGGTTGGTGACTTGGTATCATGCAGCCCAGGCTGGCCTCTAACTCACTATGTAGCCGAGAGTGAGTGACCTTGGACTTCTGGTCATCCTGCTCCAGTTCCCAAGAACTAGGATTGCAAGTTTTATACACGCCGGGGATCAAAGCCAAGGTTTTGTGCATGCGAGGCAAGAACTCTACCAATTAAGCTCCATCCCCCATCCTTTAGAGCGTTTTTAAAGTGAGGATTAAATAAGTATAAAAATGTCCTTGGCACAGCACAATCCTTCATAAGTGGCACTGATGCTAGGCGCCCATGGTAATTGTTGCTATCTTAGCAGCTGCAGAGGCAGAATGAGCCTCTGGCATTGATGCCGGATGCCTGTAGATGGGAGCGATGTCAAAGTCTATGTCCAAAGCCATCAGCTGACATGCTGCTGGCCCCAGGGTGTCTGTTAGAGCAGCCAGCAGCCTCCTTTATGTAACACAAAATCTAAACGGTCTTTTAATAAAAAAAAATTAAAAAAAAAAAAAAAACAGAGCCAGATATTGGGGTAATCGCTGAAAGACCAGAGAGAGACAAAGAAACAAGCCACTGCCACGTCTCACCTCGCCAACTCCTCAGCCTGAAAAGACCCCATCCAAAAAAGCCTCTCGCTGAAAGGGATGCTTCTGCCGAAAAGCCTTTAGTTCCCATCTCCTCACACCTTAAATACCTTGCTCCGCCCAGCCATCATTTCTTGAGGTTAAAGGTGTGTGTGCTTCCCAATACTGGGATTAAAGGTGTGTGCCACCACTGCCTGGCTCTGTCTTCTCTCCTAGACTGAGTCCATCTCATGTAGTCCAGGGTGGTTTTGAACTCACAGAGATCCAGACGGATCTCTGCCTCCCGAGTGCTAGGATTAAAGGTGTGTGCCACCACTGCCTGGCCTCCATGTTTAATCTAGTGGCTTGCTCTGTTCTCTGATCTTCAGGCAAATTTTATTAGGGTACCCAATATATCACCACACCTTTAACCTCAAGCTTACTGGGCTAAAGGACGCTGTTCAGGGATATTACCAAGAACACAGAACAATGCTGGGAAAGAGATCGTAACTGTCTTCGCCAACGGAGCACGTGCCAGCCTTACGTGCCAGGCACCGAGAGGGTAGAAAAACAGAAATGGACGAGACAGTCACTTTACAGGCTGTGGGCATTACCTACCAAATACACTGGCCTGTCCAGAGGGTGTGACCACGGGACAGTGAGAGGTGTCTGATTTTATTATCTCTTCTTGTAAATGGTCAGCAACTAGGAAGAGCCTGTGGCTGGGATGACTTTGGAGCAGAGGGGAGGTTCAGAGAGTCCTATCACCCTCAGGGCCACCAGGAGCGGCTATCAGACCCTTAACCTTCCCTTCAGTGGGGAGCACTTTACAGCAATGACAATGTTTCACGCTCTGAGACAGGAGGTCCCAGTGTGCAGGCTCTGGGATTGGAAAAAAGATGATTCCGAGGTTTGAACCCATTGGCCAACTGTGGGGCCTTGGACAAGGGCGAATGCCTTCCCCAGGGTGCACCAGGAACATATCTGATTAATTTGGGTTCCTTGCTCATTACCATGAGGGAGACCACACCAGGCGTATCTCAGCCAGAGAGTATCAGACGGGCTTCAACAAGCTTCAGGATTGACTAGGGCACTTGGCAGAGTCTGCTTAGATGGGATGCCGTGAGCAAGCACCGACTACTCTGTGATCGAGTGCCTCCACGAATCATATCTGCAAGGACAGCCAGGCCCAAGGGTAAAGCTGTAGATAATAGGGGTAACAGTCGTGCATTTTAGCCACAGAAGGATGCTTGACATTGTGAGCAAGAGTGTGGCACAGTAACCTTGTTTTTTTTGTCACACTCAAGGCATGTGCCTCACTTCATTCCACTTTCTCAGTTGTTTTTCTGAGGATAGTTGCATCTGGTAGCAAACACAGGCTAGCTGTGATGGAAGGCTGCTTTGGAACGTCAAGGGCCACTCCCCCCCTCCCCACGGGTCATTAAATCCCTTCATGTAGATACGTGTCCCTCTGTTAAATATGAGTAAGACTCTCTACCTCACGTGCTGGTTTGAAGAAACAGATCAGATCCTGTGGGGCAGAGAGCAGGCGTTCACTGTGCACCAGCGTCCAGCCTAGCTCAGGAGCATATTGGCCAGCAGCTGCTCTCACCAACCCCACCAAGTCTCCAGGTGAGGAAACTGAACCAGAAGGCTCCAGCGTGCCTTGGTGAACACCAGAGGGGAAGTAGCCATCCATCCCCAGAATGCACCTGGCCTTTCTGTTTTGAACCTCAGCTCAGACCCTCGGGGCTGGCATTTGACTGATGGTACTCCAGATAGAGGGGAAGGCTTAGCCCGGGCATCCCACAGGGGCTGGAACACCGCCCAGAACCCAGGTGATGGAGTTAAGGAGGTGACTACCAGGGTCACTATCTCTGTGTGTGCGTCACTTGCTTTTTTCTCTGAATTCACAGAAATGGCCATAGTAGACACCGAGGACCACTGAGAGCCTCCAAGAGAGGACGGCTGTAGACTGGTTGGGCCAGACAATACTTGGGGACCAGAATCACCTTCATTTGGTTCACACACATGATCTTGTCTGATAATAGCAGAGTTTATCATAAGTAAAGCCCACCCAGGCTGCACTCCCCAAATTATACCCTTGTCCTGGTAATTGCATACCCATGCAGAGCCTGCATCTGGCTTATAATAGCATTTCCATGCAGAGCATGGAATTGAGAGCCACCTCTCATTTGGTGGAACCAAAGGAAAATTACACACTTTGATGACTCAAGCTCCCCCAGTTTGGGGTACTAGAAAGGAACAAAATTTCGAGGCATTTCTGTCTCAGCTTTGTGTTTTGGGGGGTACATTCAGCCTCAACATCCTCAGCTATAAAATGGGAATACTGAAATTGTCCTGCCCTCCACAAACCCAAAGAGAATTTGCAAAGTCAATGTAAACACATTAAAAAAACAAAACTGAAAAGCATTATAATATGAGTTTTGAAAAGTATTTCCAGGATAATGGTTTCTGCTCACGAGCAAATAGAGCGTGTCTGAGTCAAAATGAACAGGTCACATTATAACTAACAGTGACAAAACTCACGCATTTCCATCGTGTTTATCAATGACAGGCAACTTTCAAAGTCACACATGCGTGTGCTCAAAGTCTGGGGGTTTCCAGGATGTTTACTCCAGCAGTGAAGTTGACACTTACGTGTTGTTGAGCCATCCACCTGGCAAGGATTTATTGTGTGTCAGCCCTAGTTCTGGGAGTGTGACATGATCGCTAGGGAATGAAATCACCAAGAAGCCCTGGGAAGCGCCTCTCCAGGTGACACAGTGATCACAATTCTTTCATCTTTCTTTGCCCCTGCTTATGTTTGGTCCATCTGAGGCTGGCAAAGAACTTCACGTAAACAACAGGCGACCTACTGGCACCTCATCAAGTATTCTTGAAGGTTTCAACTTGGACTGCATGTAGCCTTGGGCTAAAGGTCGTTGAGCACAGGTCAGGACAGCGGTCTCTAAGACAGTCCCGTGTCACCGTGCTAGAGGCGGCAGGACCTAGGAGAACGGAACCTATAAAAGGAGGCTGACACAAGTCTCATGCAATACCTAACTTTATTCAGAGCATCAGCCAACTCATACTGTGAGGGTTAAGAGGAGTCACGTGAGTCAAGTGTCCAATCACAAGGACAAGCTGCACGTAGCGAGCAAGCTGCATGTAGTGGGCAAGGCGCACGTAGCAAAACCGTGTTTTCCTGTAGAGTCATATAAACAAATAGCAATAACCCAGTTGTAATGAGTAATCTGACGTAAACTCATTCCTATCCACTACGCCTGGGAGGGATGTGAAAGCACGTTCCAGGGACAATTCCGTGTTTTTGAAGGAACTGTTGCCACAGAACTCCTATCTTGTTTTCCTGGAGTGTTCCCACAAGCCCTTAAAATTCTCCTCGAACGCCTCCATTCTGGGACCGTGGTCACGACAGTCTCAAATTGGGGCAGGGTCCCTACCTTATCTCTCCCCCACAAAACCAAGCTGAGCAAAGCTCACCTTCAGAGGCAACCCCTCCCAGCAGCCCTGAAGTCCCACCGCTTCAGCACAAATGTTTTTCTGTACCGTAGGGAAACTCCAGGCCATCTTCTGCGGTAGAGTCTGGCTCAGCAGTGAGCCACCTGGTCCCATTCACAGGCAATAGGCAGTTCCTCTAATCCTTGGCAGTTAGTTTCATAATTGGATTCTTTTGTGGGAGTCGAATCCAATACCACCATTGGTCTTAGGGGACAGGGGCAGGCACACGCGATCCGTAGAATGACTGAAGTTGAGCTTGGGATTTGGGACACTAAGTCTGGTCCTTTTCTAGGTATCCCACTCAAGTCCAGGGTAAAACCATACTCTTCCCAATCAAGTCATCGGCTCAAACACATATGAGCATGAGCATGCACACACACACACACACACACACACACACACGCACACACAGAGAGAGAGAGAGAGAGAGAGAGAGAGAGAGAGAGAGAGAGAGAGAGAGAGAGAGAGAGAGAGAGGTACAAACATTCATTTGGACTCACAACCATTACTGAGGGGAAGTGAACAATGTTTTCCTAACTGCACACAACCTACTAGCGTCCCAGCCCCTGTTCTTCCTCCTGTATTAGAATTGGATTCTTGTTGGTGCGCAAGGGATAACCAGACCCCTTACAGAGCCACACTCACCCTCACGCCCATCACTTTATCTCCAAAGACCTAGCAGAAGCATCCATTATTCTCCCCTGTGCATTTTAGATCAGGTCCCATTTTTGAGCTCTTTGTGTGTGTGTGTGTGTGTGTGTGTGTGTGTGTGTGTGTGTGTGTGTGTGTGTGTGCGTGCGGTCTAAATAACCCTCGGGGGGGGTGCTCATCCAGTTAGGCAGGGAATGCAAGACTCATTTCTGCTTGGTTACTCGACTGAATATTAAGTGTTTCTGAGTGTATGAAAGGGAAGCCATGGGCCTGGAGGAGCTCATTAAGAACCACCCAGGCAAACACCACTCAGTCCTCCAGAGGTCACCTCTGAGGCTTCAGGGTCAGCTCTGCTCTACTAGCTACCCCCATCTGCGTCTGGCCCCCAGGGTCCTCTGCCTCTTACCTAGACATAAAACTAAAGACTGGTGGTTAGCTGTAGAGCTTCACCTGATGGATAGGGTCCCTCCTCAGCCGGCAGATCTCCGCTCAGAGCTGTTGCTCAGCTTCTGTGACCGATTGCCCATACGGGTGTGTACCCAGGCTTACTCAGCATCGGGCACATCCCTTCAAAATCCAGCTCAGCAGGAAGCCTGCCGCTTTGAACTCTGTGGCCATTTTCAAATTATCTAGAAAATTCTTGACCTCAAACGATGTTTATGTTGAGACAGGAGTCAAAGGGAATGAAATCAGACCCAGTTCTAAGGTGATAGGTCACGAGTTACACCCCTGCAGGAAGAAGATATACACATAGTGAGTTTCCAAGGCAACGGAGAACAAACTCAAAACATTTCATGATTGCCAGGTTCAGGGCTAACCAGACTCTCATGAGGCCGGGGAGATAAGAACCCCATTTCCCTCTTTAGGTAATCAGCAACTGGAGTTTGGGGGGGCTGTTTTGCACTTCAGTTTGCCCATTTGGAAGCCCCCTGTAAATTGGGGGGGGGGGCTTCAGACCACACAGGGGGAAGTGAGACAAATACTGACATGGAAAGCTGACTTGAAGTCAAGCCCACAGAAGACTCAAACTTCTCCAGGGGCCCAAGTCAACAGAGAGCAGGCTGAGGCCTCAGATGACCGAGCTGGGAACCCTAGACAAGGGATGCACTTTCCTGACAAGGTGTAGTAGCCTTGTCCAAAGTAGGGGAGTGCTTTTGTATTTTCTGAGAATTATAAACAGGACTAGGTGGAAGTACACTGAGAAATACATGCTCATTAGGGGATAGGATCAGTGAACTTTGAGGTCTCACCCACTCCAGAGGGCCTGGGTTCTGAGACCAGGCAAAGGCTATGGTACTCATACAGCCAGAGAGGGTCCTCACAAGCATCAAAGGCACATGCCCTTTCAGGGCATTCGGGGCTTTCATGAGCAGCTTTTATCCTGGGCTTTGAAGGGAGAACAATAATTCCATGCTTAACCCAAAACATCTTGGGGTAGGGCCATGGCCTTTGAACACTTCCTGGGGCTCCTAGGGGTTCCTGAGGCTGGGGCTGGTGTGGCACGGGCCTGCCTACCACCTGGCTTTGCCTCAACCCCGGGGACTCAGCTTTCTGTCAGAGGGAGCAGGAGCAACTGGCATTTGGGACAATCTGGTGTGACCTGCAGTCACTTGGAAGCATCCCTAATAGCTGGGACTTAGTGAAAGTCTATGGCAAAGTGAGATCGCAGCCATCTTGACTTCTTTCCAAGATATCTTATCATAGGAGCAGCCGCGTTTCAGTTGAAGTCTTTCTTAGGAAAACCTCTTTCCCGCGCTCTGGCTCCTAAATCAACGAAAAGTTTAAATGGCTCGAAAAGTTCACTCGTCACCTGGATTCACTACTTAACCAGGTGGCTAAACTGTTCTAGGTGTCAAGTTTCCTGGTCTGATAAATAAGGACCGTGTAACTTGGATTTGGTATTCTGTGTTTCCGGTGACAGAAGAGAGAGATACAGATAGACAGGCAGACTGACAGACACAGAAAAGCAGAGAGAAAACAAATGTTAGTGTCTCATCTTGGCTTAGATTCCTCTATCAGCTACTGAGACAGAATGTTCAGGTCCCTCTGAATCAGCCATCAACCATGAGCTCTGGTTTGAAATGAAGCAGAGAAGGACACGCTGCCGGCTGGGAGGCAGGGATGGTTCCTACAGACTGTCAAAGCCCGTGGACCAGAGCTCTCAAACAGTGTTCTAGCAGGGGGTGCTGATGCTAAAACCAGTGACCTCTGAGATGAGGCACAACAGAAGGGTTGTTCTCTCTCTCTCTCTCTCTCTCTCTCTCTCTCTCTCTCTCTCTCTCTCTCTTTCTCTCTCTCTCTCTCTCAGACACAAATCATATCTACTTGCTATTCATAGCCCTGAGCTCAGAGCTTGGCATAAGGTAGTTGCTCAGTAAAGACCTGACGATGAGTGAATGATTAAATGAAGGAATAAAAACTACCAAGATCCCATTTCCAACATTCTGAGCACGTGACAAGCCCTGCTCCACTTACTCCTTAGATCCTTGACCCTCATGAATTAGTTAATAACTAAAATGTCTTAAGACCTTTACGTTGGAGAGAGCTCAGAAAGAGGGTAACAGAGCCTTTTCATTTTGTCCCCCCCCCCTTTTTTTGTTGTTGTTGTTGTTTTTCAAGACACGGTTTCTCAGTGTAGTTTTGTGCCTTTCCTGGAACTCACTTTGTAGACCAGGCTGGCCTCGAACTCACAGAGATCCGCCTGGCTCTGCCTCCCGAGTGCTGGGATTAAAGGCGTGCGCCACCACCGCCTGGCCTTCATTTTGTTCTTAAGGCTCTGTGTGATCTCAGGAAGCCACCCATTCTCTTTAGGCCTCAGCTTTCTATCTTTTAAACGAGCAGTTCAGGTTTAATGACTTTGGGTGTCTCTGCCACTTGTGGTAGTATGTTAAAAATAAAATCAATAGCATCTTAAGGGAAAAAAAATCATAACTTGATTACTCTTTTTTAGTTTTCTAAGAAACAGTTGTAAAGACTAAGAATTATTCCATGTCACTTTTAAAAATCTGATATATTCTTGTCCTCTGAGAGAGATTGGATCTCTGTCTGAAGAGTTCAGCAAAGAGTAACACAGGGATACTTGTGGGTGACTGTTCCCTGACCTCCTAAAGTACACCAAGAAACCCATAGACACAGCCTTTCAAATAATTATTTTCCATTCTCTTCTTTTTTGAGACAGGATTTCTCTGTGCATCCCTGGATGACCTGGAACTCACTTTGTAGACCAGGCTGGCCAAGAACTCAGAGATCCACCTCTCTCTACCTCCCAAGAGCTGGGATTAAAGGCATTCATTACCACTGCCAGGCTCAAATAATTCTTGATGTAAAAAATTCACCTAAGCTCCACTGTAGAATAGCAAGAAACAATGGCCATCGAGACAGGGCAGAACATGTGGCTCAGAAGGATCCTTTCCTTGAGCCCAGCCCCCAACCTCTGTCGTCCCTGATGGGTGGCTTTCCTCAGTATTGAGAGTGACTCTACCAGGGGTCATTGTAGCTAGAGTTTTCCTGCCTGGCCCACAGTCAGGACAAATCTCTCTCACCCACCAGTCCCACAGCCTCTCAGACCCAACCAAGTAAACACACAGAAACTTATATTACTTATAAACTGTATGACCATGGTAGGCTTCTAGCTAGCTGTTCTTATATCTTAAATCAACCCATTTCTATTAATCTATAATTTGCCACATGGCTCGTGGCTTACTGGTATCTTAACATCTGCTCGTGGCGGCAGCTGGCAGCGTCTCCCTGCCTCAGCCTTCCACTTCCCAGAATTCTCCTCTCTGCTTGTCCCGTCTATACTTCCTGCCTGGCTACTGGCCAATCAGTGTTTTATTTATTAACCAATCAGAGCAACACCTTTAACATACAGAGCATCCCACAGCAGGTCATCCCATCACACCAGGCACAGAATGGATGTATTCTCTCGGGGGTGTCCAGCCTCTTGACATTACCATATGACGTGAATATGCTTGGTCACATTCACAGCTATCCTGGGACACAGGTAGTCCAAAAGCCACAGGTTGGACACATGCAGAAAGACATTCCCCTTCCAGACTGGTGTGTAAACTCTTATCTCTCTGAGAGAGACAACCAGGACTTTGTACACTTTAGGAGGTTCCAGCCCATCAAGACCAAGGTCCTCAAATTCTAAGAACAGAAAAGTCATTCCCACTTTGAAGATGTCATGGTTGTCAGCAAACTCACACTGACAGAGGGATACTCAGGGTTGGCTCCAAAGAGACGGAAAGTGATTGGCATCATCAGTAAAAGGGACCGCAGAGGGGTCTGTCACCTAATGTCCTTCAACCAAGCCAGGACAACCCCCCAGATTCCTCAAGGAGGCAGGGCAGAAGGTTCCTGTGAGAACCACTTGTGAGGCCACTATTTACCAAGTGTACTACTGATAGAAAGAGTTTCCCACCACCCCGGAAGGGGCTGGCAACAGCAGCCAGAGCAAGGACATGAGAACTTAATTCACTGGCTGGCTTCTCTCCACTTCCCAAGGTCACTCCAGGTTGGGTGGTAGCTACAGATGAGGGCCAGGCAGAAAAGAGGTAACAGCATCATGAACCCCAGAGACAGGCCCCGGAGTCCTTGGGATGCACCCACTGTCCCACATAGCAAATCACTTTGCCAAGTGGGGACCCAAGACCCCTGCATGCTGTGGATTATTACAGAGTCCAGTTCAGTAAACAGAACCAGGGAATCTTTTTCCTGACTCCATGGAACGTGAAAACACAACACTCTTAGTTCAACAACAACAACAACAAAAACTGTTTCAAATGTGAAGACAGCGTCAGTGTTGAGCAAACCAAGTGACCAGCCCTCTGATCACATGCTTAGGAAGCCAGCCCTGTCTGCAGGGGGTGGGGCAAATGCAAGTCATTCCCAGCAGAGTTTGCCTTCATGGTTTGAGAACAGGTTAATCATGAACATGACTTCTAATCTGTGAAGGAGAAGGGACGGGGGAGAGAAGAGGAGGAAAAGGCAGACATCTAAAGTTCTTACATTCCACAGGCAACATCCAGACTTCGTTGGATGCAGCCAAGAATCAAGACACACCTTCGTGGTACTTATAGCCACGTGACTAGAGCATCTTCTGTCCATCCTTCCCAAGGGTTAATGTTTTGAAAGGTAATAGTCACTGTAAGGTATTAATAAGGCAGGAACTCACACCAGCTATGATGCTTAGGGGCCTCTGGATGGTTAATAGGATCAGATAATGTCATTAGAATAATGACTGACTTACCAGCGGCATACACACACACACACACACACACACACACACACACACACACACACGCTCTCCTTTCTCTTGTCATGTGATGTCCTGTGCCCTCTTGGAACGAGAAAACCATCATCAAATGTGCTTCTTCATCTTAGACCTCGAGAACCAGAGGGCTTTTCGCTTTTTAACTTACCCAGGCTGTCACAATTGTTGCACAATTAGCCACAGAAACTGGGCCAACTCACTCCAGTCTTGAAAGGTCAAGGGAAGGTTGCCACAAGAATTGATTGATAGTCGTCCCAAGTCCTGCGGCAGCAGAAACTTGCCCCTCCCAGGCCCCCAAAGCCCAGGGAAGCAACTACCACCTATGGAGAGAATCTTGCCCTCTAAATATTATGTTTATTTCCAAGAAAAAAAACCATACAAGATTCTTATTATAATAGTCATGTCTCTCATTCTGTTTATTAAGACCCCAGACATTCAGAAGAATCTGCTACAGAGAGTTCCCAGACATGGTGGAGGTTGGTAGGGATCCCTGCAGTCCTCCTGACATAGGCCTGGTGTAGTGTACAACACATGTGTGTAGAACCTGCCATAGTGTACAACACATGCGCTTAGACTGACCAGGAAGGCTAGAGTGATTTCCAAACATGGGTCCCCTGCAAGCTTTGCTACAAAGGAAGTCAGTGAGGAGAGTCACAGAGAAAGACAAGAACCTTTACTTTAGCAAATGGTCAAGGGAGGTGTCTTTAGGCCTTCCTCTTCCATCAGAGCAGAAAAAGGCCGTAAGGATGAGCTACGCCAAGATGTCTTTACTTTGTGAAGCCTCACATCATATAGAAAAAGCAGTGCCTCACACCATATAGAAAAAGCAGTGGGCGCCGGGCGGTGGTGGCGCACGCCTTTAATCCCAGCACTTGGGAGGCAGAGGCAGGCGGCTCTCTGTGAGTTCGAGGCCAGCCTGGTGTACAAAGCGAGTTCCAGGAAAGGCCAAAACTACACAGAGAAACCCTATCTCGAAAAACCAAAAAAAAAAAAAAAAAAAAAAAAAGGAAAAAAAAAAAGAAAAGAAAAGAAAAAGAAAAAGCAGTGGGCATCTCCTGCAAGAGAGCTCTTAGGAGTCCCTGGCCACAAGGCCTGAGCTCACCTGTCCACTGAGTGCGATAACAAAACCCAGTCTTCTTCACTGTCTACACATAGTTGGGCACGTCACTAGACCAGCGAGACAGCAGGAGTCATCCTACCCACCAGAGTGCCAGAGTCCAGGTAGAAACTGAACCAAGTCTCACGTGTAGATGTCTAACATGTCTGCCCTTAGCAGGAGGGAGCTACAAGCACTGTTTCACTGGGGCCTCAACCCATTCTTGGTGACCCTAACCTGGCCTCTGCCTCTAAACCACCAGGATCGGATGGTCTCAGTCACCACTTCCAAGAAAAGAAAAGTCCGTGTCCCTCCAGCTCAAGTTCTGCCTCTTTAAACTCAAGTAGCATTTTGACCCTCGGCCTAGTGAAGGAGATGCCTGTCCAATCACAGTGTGATCTGAAGAGGATGAGTCAGAACCCAGCTAAGAGAGCCTTCCCAGACACCTGTTGCCAGCCAAAGCCTGGGATCACACTTGGTGCTTCCAAAGGCTGGGAGTGACCGACAAAACTCCGCCCTCTACAGCCAACCACCACAGGGCAACCTTCCCACCTCATGAGGGCAGAGACCTCAAGTTTTGCCCAGGATACCTTAGATTTTGGAACCTGGCACAGCTGAATTGATTTGGCAATCTGTCTCGATGTCACTTAGGGGAAAAAAAAAAAACTTTAAAGTGAACCAGGAACAGCCAAGAGTCTCGCTGGTAATTAGCCTTCTCTGAAGCACGGCCCAGATCTCATCAAGGTCAAGCATTACCAAAAAAGTCAAGTTCAAGGGCTTCTTTCTGAAATTGTGGCTACAGTGACCATGGAGGGGCTTGCTTTGAGCAAGAATTTCCACCCTCTACCTCTACCATCCTGTGCTTTACCCTCGGTGAGGTGTGTGTGTGTGTATTTTTTCAGTTCATCTTGACCAGTATGTGTGTGTGTGTGTGTGTGTGTGTGTGTGTATGTGTGTGTGTGTGTATGTACGTATATGTATTTTTTTCAGTCCACCTTGACCGAAAGTTAAAACAAAAACTCTGTACAAAGGGATTTTCTTCAGTCTGTCCACTCCTGCAGTCTAATGAAGCTTGGCTTTTCCCTCCGTGCTGGACAAACAGGTCTGCCCTGACTTAAAAGGATCAGCAGCTCTATTGCCGTGGGTTGGGTGAACTCCCCAGGAGAAATGGAGCCCTGGGCTCTGACACTCACAGGCACGGTGGTCAAAGGACCAAGGCTCCTCACTTCTTCGTTCCGTCTTTGTGATCACATCTGAGAATTTTCCTGGGCTGCAAAGAAGCAGCAGCTTGCTTTCTTATTTACAGGTGTAGCCGCTGTGTTCCGAGCCTAGCACGTCTTGAGTCTCGCTCACACAAGACGAATAGGTACATCTTTGCAGTATGTATTTCTGGATTTTGGTAAGAGTGGTCAACATCTTTACCAGCACTCACCTCACCAGGGCAAGTTGCCAACCCCGCCCCCTTTCCTTGTGTGACTAGTCATCCAGGTGTGCCTCTGCAGCTTTGTGCCCCGCCCGCCCTGCAGCCTCCCTCCTTGTTACAAGGTAGTGAGTCAACAGCCTGGAGCCATGCCATTGCAGCCTCTGCTGAGCACTCAGGAGCTTTGTGCTCTGAGGAAGAAAGACTGCTGGCCCCAGACCCTTCTACTGCACACTGGAAGGACTCCATTTCTGCTACCACGTCCCCTGGGACCTGAATGGTGGACACTCACTTCCCTGCATTCGCTGCCAAATTCGTCCATGCAATTCTCAGGATCTCTTGTTTATCGATGCCCCCCCACCCCATCCCGAACTCCAGGAAGGATTCAGGGACTGAGTAGAAACTAAGCAGCTTTGATGCGCTAACTCTCGCACAGATGCTGAGGCTGCAAGACAGTGGGTACCATGCAGTTCTCTGGGGAATCTTATGGTTGAAAGGGTCTTCTAATCAACGCTGATGTGATGGTTTTGTTTTATTTTGTTAAAAGTTTTTAGTATACCTTAGAAGGCTTTATTATTATTATTATTATTATTATTATTATTATTATTATTATTATTATCTAATAAGGGACTGAAGGGATCCGGATGGAAGGAACTAGAAGGAGAGAAAGGGGAAACCATGGTCAGTATATATTATGTGAGAGGGGGGAAAACCTATTTTCAATAAAAGGAAAATAAAAATAAAAAAAGGTCTTCTATAAACAAGAATTTTCACGATGATCCACTCACATATTCAGCAAAATTTCTTCCATTTCCACTTTGTGCTTAAGCTACTGAGATAAGAATTTAGAATAAACTAGGCACTGTGCCAACCACCTGGCTCAGTCACGTTTAATCTTGAAAATTATTTTGCAAATAGAAGAGGCTGAGGCAGAAATGTATAAAAATACTTGGCCCTTCGGGTGGGGAGATGGCTGAGTAGTTCAGAGTGCAGGAGGACTGGAATTCTGATCCTAGAACCCTGGAACCCACACAAGAAGTCAGGCACAGCTCCACACATCTGTAAAGCGCAGCACTGAAAGAAACCTAAACAGAATCTATGAGGCTTTCTGGCTACTGGCCTAACTAAAAGAGAAAAAGAGAGAGAGAGAGAGAGAGAGAGAGAGAGAGAGAGAGAGAGAGAGAGAGAGAGAGGTATACCTGATACCCATCATCCTCTCAGGCTTCTGTTCCCACCAGTGCACAGAGGCCCACACACCTGCATGCACCACACACACACACACACACACACACACACTTATTGACCCAAGAGTGCCCAGGTAATGACAGAGCAGGAGCAGGGCTTTTGCCTGTGAGCCTCGGCTTTCCTGATACTATCTCTGCTGCCATGAAGATGAAGGAACACAGCGAGGTCCACATGGTTATGGAGGAAGGGAGACACCCCCTTTGCTCCCGCTCCACTCTTCTGCCTTTCACTTGAGGCCCCCAGCAAAGCCTAAGAACTTGGATCTCTTCCATCATCAACTGAGGATAAAGGGATACACAGAGATCGCAGGAGATGGTGAGGATGCGGATGTGTGCCTGTGACCTGGACCACTGCTATGGCAGGACTCCGCTGCACTCTACTCATGACCCTGCTCATTCTGAACTTTCTCTGTTTACTTTTGGTCACAATGTCACCCAAAGGGGTGGGATCCTACCAGCCTGGGAGAAGACACTTAGCTTGCTATGCCTGGCTTGCCCTTTTCCTCTTCAAATTGCTTCTACACCCATTGCGTTTTGTCTTATTCTATCCGAGTTGTCAGGTGTACCCTGCAACTTCTACCATCACTCAGAATATTACAGCTTTGAATGTTCTAAACCCAGAGAGAACCTAGGCCGGCTCACTTACGTTCACGTTATCTTGTTTATTTTGTCTGGGTCTTGGCCTACAATCTAAGATATCCTTGGGAGGAATTTGTAGTCCCATGAATGCACAATGTAAAGGAAGGGGCATGGGCGGATCTTCCCATTTGCAGCGTCTGCCTGGGTATGTGGCCACATATCGGAGCCTTCCATATTTGGCCATTACTGGAGAGTGTATATTTTACAACTGCTTTTTTTTTTTAGCACTCATATAAATAATACTTTTTTATACTGTCAGAGTTCCACTTAAAACTTCTCCGCTATTAAAATAGCAAATGTGTTCTTACACCCCTTTGAGGTGCTTCTGGAAGGTTTTAGTTGTTTATCTGAAGGTCGAATAAGCTCTGGAACAAAATGGAATCAATCAGTAGCAAGAACTCTCTTCTTGTAACATTTGTTTCTTCCCTTTTCAGGACCGAAGAGAGAAGCAAACCCCAAGCCCCAGTTGTTGAGCAGAGATAACAGTCTTTAAAGGCAGAGGCTTGCTTCTCCAGACCTATGCTTTCCGCTGGTGACTTCTGAAATGGAGAGACAGGTTAGTTCTGCTGATCTTCCAACCAAGAACCCAAATCTTGGCTTACCTTCCTCTGAAACTTGAAGCTAAGCCCACAGTGTGACAGCTGAGTCCATCCAGCCACCCAGGGGACCCTGTGGAGGTGACTCTCAGCCCTGAAAATGCATTGCTGCTGTCTGCCTCGGGAGCTCTTACCTTTCCCCCTGAGACCTCGCTGGGTTGAGCACATCATGCACTCTTGCTGGAGGTGGGGTTCAGAGGAGAAGGCCTTTTCTCCATTGGTATTGTCAGTGTGCAAAGCCTGCCCTTCACAGAGAATTGGTTCAGGCTGTGGATGTAGCTCAGTTGTAGAGCACAAGCTTAGTGTGCATGAGGCCCGGGGTTCAGTCTCCAGAACAGTAATAGCAGTTGTAGCAGTGATGCTGCTGCTGGTGATGTGGTGGTGGTGGTGGTGGTGGTGATGATGATGATGGTGATATGGTGGTGCTGATGATGGTGCTGGTGATGGTGATGGTGGTGGTGGTGGTGGTGGTGATGATGATGATGATGATGGTGATATGGTGGTGCTGATGATGGTGATGGTGATGATGGTGATATGGTGGTGCTGATGATGGTGATGGTGATGATGATGGTGGTGGTGGTGGTGATGATGGTTGTGGTGGTGATGATAATGATGATGGTTGTGGTAGTGGTGGTGATAATGATGATGGTGGTGGTGATGATGAAGATGGGGCTAAGGGGACTAACAGTTGGTAAAGAGCTTTCAGTATAACTATGAGGGCCTGAGTTCAGTCCTCAGAACCTACGGATAGATGGTGGTGATTCACGCCTTTAATCCCAGCACTCAGGAGGCAGAGGCAGGCAGATCTCTGTGAGTTTGAGGCCAGCCTGGTCTACAGAGTGAGTTCTAGGACAACCAAGCTACACAGAGAAACCCTGTCTTGAAACCACTCTCCTAAAAAATGAACCTCTATAACCCCCCCCCCACACACACACACACAAAGCCATACATAGTGGTGCATGCTTATCATCCCAACATTGGGGAAGTGGGAAACAAGTGGACATTGGGGCTCCCTAGCTAGCCAGCTTGGCCTACTTGGTAAGCTCCTGGCTAATAAGAGACTCTTCCCAAAAAACAAGGTGAATAGCACCTAAAAAATGACTTGACTGAGGTTGACTTCTGGCTTCCACATGTGCCTACATACAGGCACACACATGAACATGCACATGCCTATACACATAACACACACACAAAAAAAGAAAAGCAATACATAATAATAACTTATGAAAAGGAGATTTTTCTTAATCACTGAACTCAAGAATCCTACACATAGCCCAGGCATTCTTAACTCATCTTTCCTTCACTGCCCACAGTAGCTATTCCAAACCTTGACCATTGCCATTTAGAAGCTTGAGTTGTCTAAATCTTGGTCCCTTCTTTATTGATATATTCCTTCCACTACAATTTACTGAGGTCCCGTTCTTGTCAAGCTCTGGGCATCGGGTACACTGGGACAAACAAGCAGACAAGCTTAGGGTCTTATAATCTTAGGGTCTTATAATCCTCATCTGGGTCATCATTTCCTCTCTCCAAGGCATCAGTCAGAACTCAGACCCTGATAGCTCCTCTTCCCTCAGCTTGGGTTCCAATCTCCAGGACTTCCGTGATCATGAGCACTCTTGATTTCTGCCTTTTGCAAAAGCTTGACCCAGAAAACACAGCTACACTGTGCCTGAATTCCTGATTTACAGAAACTCTGAGGCAATGAACGGTTTGCTAAACCACTGAGTTTTGGAATAATTTGCTATGTAATCATAGATATTAATACAAGAATTAAATAAAATCACAAGACAAAGGGCTGGGAATAATACTCAGTGGGTACTCGATCAATCCTGGCTAGTATTATCATTATTATTGCTTGTTTAGACATAATACTAGATGGGATAGTCTTCATGGGAGGAGAGATGGAGTCTATTTATCTACTGCATGCCAAGCTCCTGGCATAGTGCTTAGCCCAGAGTCTTTCAGCTAACAACAAATATTTTGTTGGATATAAGAATAAACAAGATGGACTGTGGATGTAGCTCAGTTGGTAGAGTGCTCACCTAGCATGTGTAAGGCCCTGGGTTCAAACACCACATAAACAGGGCATGGGAGTACACATGCCTGCAATCCCGGCATTCAAAAGGTAGAGTCAGAGGATCAGAAGTTCAAGGTGATCTTCCATTTTATAGCTGGTTCAAGGCTAGCCTGGGCTACATGAGACCCTGCCTCAAGGCAGGGGTTAGGAGGAGATAAATAGGAAAGAATGAATTGAGTCCTCTAGACTCTTACCTCATCTGAGGGGTTGGGAGTTGGGGACACAGTCTGAGTAGCCAGGTTCCTTCTCTAGCCAGATGATGAACTGCAAGAATGTGGTAAATATCCAAGAAACAGAAGCACAAGGTGCCTTTGTGTGTTCACGGCTTTAGTAAACCCCAGGGTGCGTTTCCCAGGAGCACAGTTTGTTTTTTGGTTTCCCAAAGCTAGCCCATGCTTGCACCACGTTCTTGGAAGGCACAGAGAAAACCTTGAAATAATCAGCAACTACCTCCCCCCTCCCCACACCAGACGCATCCTGACCTATAGATGGGATGAGAGGGGCGTGGTTGAAGAAATAATATGCCAGAGGGGCTACTCACAGGTCTCACACCAAAGAAGCCAAGTCTTTTGTTTTGTTTTGTTTTGTTTCTTCGAGACAGGGTTTCTCTGTGTAGCTTTGGAGCCTGTCCTGGATCTCCCTCTGTAGACCAGGCTGGCCTCGAACTCTCAGAGATCTGCCTGGCTCTGCCTCCCGAGTGCTGGGATTAAAGGCATGTGCCACCACCGCCTGGCCGAAGTCGAGTCTTATTAGTAACAAAAAGAAGCTGTACACCTTATCCAAGTGCCAGTGGCCCCCGTCGCCCACGCTCCCACCCTCAACTTCGCTACTTCTTCCATCTACAATTCACTCACTCCCCCCACTTTAAGTCTCTGCTCAAATGTCCTCCTGCATGACATCTTTTCCAATGTTCAAGACAATTGTAGGGACAGCTGCCCAGGACCCCTGTCCTCCCCTTACCTGGGACCTCATCAGAGGATGCTCAGTCCAGGTGAGTGCATCCCTGCCATTGCTGAGCCAGAGGCTGTGACCTAGTTCCTGAAGGGTAAGGACAGGATCCCATTGCTCTGGTATTCCCCATCTCATGGGGCAAACGAAGTAGATGTTGATACAGAATAAGTAGGGGTTCTGTTTCCTCCTGTGCTCCCCAGGGAAGGAAGTCATTCAGGACATACCAGAGGTCTGCAGAATTCGCTCTACTTTAATAGGGAAGCCACTTCCCCGCTCTCCACGGTGACAAGCACACCCCCTCAGTATAAGCCACTCATCCTCTCAAGGTGTTGGCCCCAACCCTGTGGAATCAATGTCACTTAGGACCTTATCAGAAACCCCAGTTCTTACACCCCTACTCAGACCCACTGGATCAGAATCTCTGAGGCTCCCATTTGCAGCAATCTATGTTTTAACCAGCTTACCATATGATTCCTGCCACGCTTCAATTTCAAAAAAAAAAAAAAAGAAAATCATTTTAAGTCTACAAAAACACATGTGGAAAAGACCTTCCAATCCAGATTGAATTAAGATTAAAATTAAGGGAGCTTTCTAGACAATGCCCCTTGCTGTAAAATGCCCATGTCTAAGATCAATGAAACTCCCCCCACTATTTTCCAAAAAACCCCAGTTCAACCAGCAGTTAAATGAACTCAACACATTTATTTTAAATGTGCAAAATGAATTTTCATATCCTTAGAATAACACCAGATGTTTTACCTCTTTTTCCTAATTGATTTTCCAGCCTACAGCAATTCATCTTTATATTTTCCAGTTCGGTCCTGATGTAACAAAAAGAGTACGTTCTGGCAGGAATATTACAGTAAGTGCCCCGCATCTTAAAACAAGTGTAACTCGGGCTGCCATGCATCATCTTCGTGTTGGTCTTCCCCCAAACATGAAAAACAGCTTTAGGTATCAGGCAGATCTGTGCTGGCAGGAAATCCAGAATGGCCCTTTTCAGGAGGTTTGGTCTCCAGCCTCTCAGATGGCTGGCTGCAGAGCTGAGTTCTGGGCATTTGGCCCAAGTCTGAGCTCTTCTCCCAACACAGTCCTGCACTCCCTGGTACTGAAGGGCTCCGGGGATGGGCAAGTAAACACGCTGTTTTTCCAATGGAAAGATTTGCCTCTACAATGAAAAGAAGTAAACTGTGGGATAAAGGTGAGAGGAGTTAAGATATGCTCAAAGAAGGACGGACCAGCCTTTATCCTCCTGGAAGAGCCCGAACAATCCCCCACTGTTGGCCTATGGGCCCTCGGCTCCGCAGAGCCAGAGGCCTCGTTCCTGAATGCTTAACTGGGTGAAAGGTCACCACAGACAGGTTTTTCTGAGCTCACAAAAGTGCTTCAGAGTCTGAGGGAAGACTGAGAAACAGAAGCCCCAGCTTTGAAAGCAAACAACTTCAAACGAGGCCTTCCCCGCCCCCCGGGACCCTGGGCGAGGGAGGAGGGGGTGGAGCGTGTGACAACCCAGAGCTAGAAACCCAGAAAGCAATGATTCTAAAAACCAAAACATACCTCTGAAGTAGATGGGAGAGGTTGGCACCCTTCCCTGGAAGCTTGTTAGAGCTGGCAGGTTTGAGCCCTCCTGTCTAGAGCAGGGTTTTAATGTGGTCTCCTAAGAACAAACCTGCCTGTCTAGCTAGGGTACCCCGCAGAAGGAAACCTGTCTGAAATTAGGGGGTCTCAATGTTGAATCTCAAAACCGGACTTCTCCAGCTTTAAGTACTTACCACTCAGACACACAACGTTCTGTCTGCAGGGCCGTTCCTAGGTCCCTTCTGGAAACATTCAGGCCTAAGTTGCCTAATAAAAGAGCCAGTTCCTCTTTTCAACTCCCTCTCTGGAATCCCACTCAAAAGTTCCAGGCGCACATTCTCTTCCCCAGAGATACCAGCTTAGTCTGTCTGGGGTGGGGGTGGAGGATGGGGGATGAGGGACACTATTTAGTCCCCACCTCTTAAGTTCCCAGCCTGGGCCACATATGTGACTAACCACACCTCCCAAAAACATCAAAATAAATAAATAAAAGTCACCTACGTTTAACATTCACAAATGACCTTTCTCATTGTTAAAAAGTAAAAAGCAACGTCCCAGAATACATTTAAGGCACTTTTTAAAGACCTATAGAGGAAGTCAAACCAAGACTTTAGGCCTCACCTAATGGGACTAAATCCACAATAACTAATACACTCTGGGCATCTGAGAAACGAGCTTATCTTCCTCTGGGAATGTGACAGGAACAACTTGGCCCCTCTGGGTCACCCAACCCCCTAAAATGTGCCAGGCTCATTGACTGCCGTTATTCCAGAGGAGCCAGAAAGGGTCTGAGAATCTCCCCCCACCCCAAATTCAGATATTTTCAATGATACTATGAAGCCACAAGAGCCATTTATAAATGTCATCATAGTCTTTTAATATTTTACATAAAAAACTGTATACACAGCTTATAGAACTTTTATGTAAACATCGTAAGCTCACCATTTTGTCATTTGTCAGTTTATTTAAAAAATAAAATAAAACAAACAAACAAACAAAAAACCCAAGACAATTTAGTAGAAGTACCACTGGGCTGGGCAGGGGTGAGGGAAAGGGAGTGGGGGGGGAGGCTTTTCTCTGCTCTGCACATAGAATGTAGAGAAAATTTCACATAGCTGAAGAGACGGTCTTATGGGTGGAGGGGGGGAGTTTAAATAGACCTCAATATGTTGCCTTCCTTTATCAAAACAGTGTGCGTAAGCTACACAAATAAAAAAAAATCACAAAACAGTGTTGACACTTTTTTCAAGAAAACAAAGCAAAAATTAGTGTTGTTTCTTTTTAATCTCCTTATTTTAAAAGTCATCATAGTTTAAAAAAAAACCGTCAGAAGTAGATGAGGTTACAGCATACAAGTGTGGTCAGAATGCTGTCTTATGCAAACGACAAGCGAATTGTCAAACAATGAAACAATTGTGCAAAGAATTCTTTCATCAACAACAATAACCAAAAAAAAAAAAAAAGAGCTGCAGCCTTTAAATAAATTCAGGAACAATAGTTTCTTGGACTGAACAACGTTCACTTGTGGGACAGGCACAAAGTTCGCTTATGGCAAAAGTGACCCCCCACACACACACCGCAGCACACCCTGGATCCTCTGCCAATGGCTGGAAAGCAGGTTCGCTGGGGGTTGGCCCAGGAGACTCTTGTGTCTGGAAGCTGCTTCCTCTCAACCCCAAGTCAGTTGCAAATATCTTCCCCAGGATGTGGAAAGATGGCCAAGTCCAGTTCATGCTCAGATGGGTGGGCGCCTGATGCAGCCTGGGGAAGGAGTTGCTCTTGCGCCCTGGTCACACCACTCACCACCACTAAACAACACCATTCTGCCTCCGAAAATAAAATCTGTATTTATGTAACACCCCCATCATCCTCCCCAGCCCTCCCCTCCCGTGGTTCCAAGGGTCTATGTTACAGACACAGAGGGACAGTAGTGGCTCGCTGGTTACAAGCAAAACATCGGCTGGGGCTCGACCACTCTGCGTGCCCCTGGGGCAACCAGAGGTGGGGGTGGGGCAAGAGCGGGGTGGGGGCGTAGGGAATCGTACACAACCACACTTTTGAGGCCTGGCTCTTTAGAAAACGATGCTCAGGAACCCCTTGGCACTCAGCAGGGCGCCCAGGCCTGTGCCACACAGCTGGACACACAGACACTGGGAAGGGGGAGCTCGGTGCCCACGCTAATTCTCGGCGTGACCAGCCAGAGCCACCAGCAGATGCCAGGCAGTCTGGTGGTGTCCTTGGGGGCGTGGGTCTCCCTTTCTCCCGGCTCGTGGGCGACCGGGCCAGGGAGGGGGAGCCACGCTGGCAGGGGCGGGAGGCAGGGCGCGGCCCTCATAGCACCTTGCAGCAGTTGATGCAACCATTCTGGGAGCCGTAGCGCTTCTGCAGCGCGGCGCGCGTGGCCGTCTCGAAGACCTCGCGCACGCCCTCCTTGGTCTTGGCCGAGCACTCGAGGTAGTCATAGGCTTGGATGCGCACCGCCATGGCGCGGCCGTCATCCGTGCGCACTGGCTCCTGCTTCATTCGGGCCAGCTCGGTGCGGACATGCTCATCGCTGCGCAGGTCTTTCTTGTTGGCCACCAGGATGATGGGCACATTGGGGCAGAAGTGCTTTACCTCAGGCACCCACTTCTCGGGGATGTTCTCCAGCGAGTCCGGGCTGTCCACCGAGAAGCACATAAGGATGACGTCGGTGTCCGGGTAAGAGAGCGGCCGTAAACGATCGTAGTCCTCCTGGCCGGCCGTGTCCCACAGCGCCAGCTCCACCTGCTTGCCGTCCACCTCGATGTCCGCCACATAGTTCTCGAACACGGTGGGCACGTACACCTCGGGGAACTCGTCCTTGCTGAACACGATCAGCAGGCACGTCTTGCCGCACGCGCCGTCGCCCACCACCACCAGCTTCTTGCGGATGGCCGCCATGAGCTCACCGGGCGCGGGCAGCAGGAGGGGCCCGCGAGCGCCTCGCCGCCGTCCCGCTCCCCGCTCGCCGCTCGCCGCTCCTCCGCGGCCGCTCGCTGCGGGTTAGTGAGGCTCGCTAGCTGCACCGGGACTCCGCGGCGGCGCGTTCTCTCGGGGCGCCCTGGCTGCCGCAGCAGGGGCGCGGGGGCATAAGGCGCACGGACGGACGGACGGACGGACGGACGGAGCTTGTCGCCGCGCTGCTGCCGGGCGGTGCTGCGGGTCCTCGGCTGTCCCGGAGCTTGCGCTGCTTTGTGCGAGGCGATGGCCGGTTGCTGCGGACTCCGGGCCTAGCTAGCTAGCTTCCTTCCCGGAGAGAGTGATCCCCAAGACCTAAGAGAGTACCAGGGGCAGAGACGACGACGACAGCCGGACTGCGGTGGCAGATGCGGGCTGCGGCCCTAGCGCCCGCTATTTAAAGAGTCCGGCCACTTTCTTAATATAGCCACCCAATGGGAAGCCATCGGGCTGAGCTCATCGCTGCGGAGCTCGGCTCCGATTGGACGCCCGCTGCAGGCCGAAGGCGGGTCCCGGCGAGCGTGATTGACGGCCCTGTCCGCCGGGCTGGGAGAGGCGGTGACGGTGGAGTCTGCGCGGCGGCCCGCCCCGTGGGGTGCTGTGGCCGCCAGGTCCCCGCCTTCGCCGCTGCCTCTCCGAGAGCGCTCGGCGGCCGGGCAGGCAGCCCCTGGAGCCCTCCGGGCCTGGGCGGGCAGTTCCGAGACGAGCCTCCACTCCTGCGGGGGCGTTGGCTGCTCCCACGGTTTCAGATTTACCTTGCTTCCGAGCAAACTCCGCGCGGGTGATCAAACCCGTGGGGGAGGGGGGGCGCCTCTTAACGTGGTTTTGTTTTTAATATAAACAGATTCCCGTACACACTTTTGTCCCCAGCCAAGGGTTTCTTCCTTCCTTTCTTACTTTCTTTAGGTGACGAAGAACCCCTCTTCGGCTCTGGGCCGCACCCTACTACCCGCCCCGAGGCAGCCTTTTCACAATGAGAGGCGGATAGTAAATTGGGTGGGCCTGGGTGAGTCTCTTCAAGGCCTGCACTGAGGTCTCCCGGTGAAGAAGATCAGGGGGAGAATCTAATCAAGGAGTCGGGCAGCCTTAGGACAATGGAAAGAGAGGTGCGAGGCACTCCGCTGAGAAGAAATCATCCAGCTTGGGGAGGCAACCTCCACCCAGCTCTACAGCGTTACATCTGAATCTAGTCCTGCAGCCAGAGAACTAACTGCCCGCATTACACGGCGAGAAAACCGGTCCACCCCAACAACTCTGATCTCAAGCAGATGAAAAGCATGAAGCTGGGAGAGCAGCCTGACAGGGGCCTTGCAGGTGGGCCCACGGTGACTGTGAGGTGGAGAGCGTCCGGATGTATAATTCCAGGCCTTAATTCGTTTATCACCCCCATCTATCCTGCAGGAAGTGGCACCTCCCCCTATCTTAAAGGATCTAAGTCACTCCATTGTAAGAACTAGAAGGGGCGCCGGGCGGTGGTGGCGCACGCCTTTAATCCCAGCACTCGGGAGGCAGAGCCGGGCGGATCTCTGTGAGTTCGAGGCCAGCCTGGACTACCAAGTGAGTCCCAGGAAAGGCGCAAAGCTACACAGAGAAACCCTGTCTCAAAAAAACAAAAAAAAAAAACAAACAAACAAAAAAAAGAACTAGAAGGGGCAAAAAGCGGCAAGGAGGGCCTCCCCCCAAAAAAGAGAAACTTTGAATGTAGCAAAAAAGGGAAAGGGGATGGTTTAATATAATACAGCTACACTTGAAAGATAGTCGACAATCAATCTGAGCTCCCATTTGGAGGGCTAGGCTGAGAAAGCTATATCCAGGATAGAGGGAAAGACCCGCCATGTCATTCATGATGAGGTTATTGCCCCATCTCCTTATCTCCCTCGCTGTGAGGTGTCTGAAGGCCAGCATTTCATCTCCTCAGCATCTTGAAGACCTGCTAGCACTGTGCCTGGCCCTTCGTAAGAATCAATAAATGGTGGGTCGATGCAGTGGTAGGCCTGCCCACCTGGAGTAGTCCTAGCCACGCAGGAGGCTCGGGGACTGATCTTCTGAGCCTAGGGGCTGGAGGTCCAGCCTCAGCAACCAAGTGAGACAGAGAGAAAGCGGAGAGGGGTAAATGAGTATGGGGAGCTAACCCAGTTTCTCAGAGTGGAACTTTTTAGTCCTTACCTCAACGCCACATTCTGCTATCATCTGACCAAACCCATGTCGTGAGCCAATGTTTTCACATATAACTCCAACGTTACGGTTTCTATGTAGCTGTACAGATATAATCAAGAAAAATGGCCCATTCGGGCACTAACCCCTGGAGTCCATCTCAGAAAGAACAGCTTATTCAAAGACCAGGAGGGCTGAGTTTTCTTTACCCCAGATTAGCCTTTGCTTTGTTCTTTTTGTTGTTGTTGTTTTGTTTTGTTTTGTTTTTCGAGACAGGGTTTCTCCGTGTAGTTTTTGGGCCTGTCCTGGATCTTGCTCTGTAGCCCAGACTGGCCTCGAACTCAGAGAGATCTACCTGGCTCTGCCTCCCGAGTGCTGGTATTAAAAGGCATGTGCCACCACCACCCAGCTTAACCTTTTGTTTTTATCTGCTTTAGTTTTTCAGACCTAAGGAACTGTCAAATGGTTTGGTTGGTGATTGGTTTAGGAAGTCAGTCAGCATACATACACACACACACACACACACACACACACACACACATACACACACACACACACACACACACACACACAGGGAAAAATTATATTTACACATATTTTTCTCCTTTTAGTCAAAACTTTTTATGGCTGTATTGTGAGCATTGCTTTCCTTGGTCTTAATATAGCTTGGGAATCTTGGCTATGTCCTTCAACTTCAAACATTAAGAAACATAAAACAGAGCTTGTGCCACATGGTTCTTGAAGAGACTTAAATACAAAGAATCAGGAAGCAAGATTAAGTCCACTGTTTCCTGATTTCCAGACTTGTTATACTGGGTGTTCTGAGCTCAAAACTCTGCATTGAAATAGTTGCTAAAAATATGAAGCGGGCAAATGATGCCAAAGCAAAGAAGGGGGGAAAAAATCTCATTCTGCAGCGACTTCATGGGATCCGCTCTCTCACCCATAAACCTTTGCCCCCTGCCAGGACTGGCTGCTTTAGAGACCACACTACTTATTGGATAAACTTTCCAAACTAGGGGATAGGTTTTTATAATCTCCCCCTTTCCCACCTCCACCCCTCAAAATGCACTTTCGCTGCAAGGCAATAACTAGATTTAAATTCTTCTACAAGTGAGATAATTTTCAAATTTTTATTGACGTATAGACTTACTGTATGATGGGTAATATACCCATACCAGTGTAAGAGCAGAAATTATCTTTCAAACAGAAGGAGGGAATTAATCCATTTCTAGTCTGCAATTTAATTTATTTGCCCTTTGTTTGTTTTGTGGGTTTTGCTGTTGTTACTGTTTTCCTCCCAGGGTCTTCTGTCTATCACACCCCACTAGATGAGACCAGACATTGGAATTTTCACTAGATTTTAGCGCCACCTGGTGGCACCCTCCATAACCTTTCCCCCACCCCTCCTTTTTTTGGTTTTGGTTTTTGGAGACAAGCTTTCTCTGTGTAGCCCTGGCTTTCCTGGAACTCGCTTTGTAGACCAGGCTGGACTCGAACTCACAGAGATCCACCTGCCTCTGCCTCCCGAGTTCTGGGGTTAAAGGCGTGTGCCACCATCAACTGCCCTATAACCTTTAAAAAAACCAAATTATGAAAAAAACCCTTAATATTGGCATTTGTGAATATTTTTATTTTAAAATCTTTCACAACATATAAAACTCTAAAAAAATTGTCTTACAAGAAGATTCTTTGGGAATTTTTTTTTCATTTTTTGTTTGTTTTTGTTTTTTGAGGCAGGGTTTCACTGTGTAGCCCTGGCTGTTCTGGAACTCACCCTGTAGGCCAGACTGGCCTCTGCCTCCTGAGTGCTGGGGTTAAAGGTGTGCACCACCACCACTGCCCGGTTCAATTTTTTTTTGTACATTTAGTGTGTGTGTGTGTGTGTGTGTGTGTGTGAGAGAGAGAGAGAGAGAGAGAGAATGGAAAAGCAAAAAGCACGAGATAGCTAAAACTATCCAGAACAATAAAAGACTTTCTGGAGGTATAACCATCCCTGATTTCAAGCTGTACTACAGTGCTATAGTAACAGAAACCCCATGATATTGGCATAAAAACAGACATGTTCATCAATAGAATCAAATCCAAGACTCGGATATAAATCTACTCCCTGGTGAGCACCTGAATTTGGATAAATAATACAGTAATACACACTGGAAAAAAGCATCTTCAACGAACGGTGCTGATCTAACTGGATGTTTACATGTAGGCAAAGAAGATCCGTGTTTATCACCCTGCACAAAACTCAAGTCCAAGTGGATCAAAAACCTAACCATAAAAGCAGACACACTAAATGAGATAAAGGAGAAATTAGGGAATAGCCTTGAACGCGTGAGCAAAGAGACAATTGCCTAAACAGAGCACTCATAGCACAGGAAATGAGGTCAACAACTAATAAATGGGACCTAATGAAACTGGAGAGAGAGAGAGAGGGAGAGAGAGAGAGGGAGAGGGAGGAGGGAGAGAGGGAGAGGGAGAGGGAGAGGGAGAGGGAGAGGGAGAGGGAGAGGGAGAGAGAGAGAGAGAGAGAGAGAGAGAGAGAGAGAGAGAGAGAGAGAGAGAGAGAGAAAATGAGCATGTTCTCCAGCTAGGAGCAATATTCAGTTACAGTATACGTCTTTGTCCCTTGAGACCTAGTTTGACTGAGTTTCGAGAGAGAATACACGGAACTCCTCAGACAACCAATATGATTTGACTATTAAACCTGGGAACTTGGACGATGCCCTTTGGTCTGACTTCCCTCTGGGTCTAATCCAGAATCAGGGAAATAGATAAAGGGCAATGTGTGTGTGTGTGGGGGGGGCCTGCTGCTCCAAAACCACGTGGCTAAAAGTATTTGAAATGTCCCTCTTGCCGTGAAAGGAACTAAGGTTTCTAGTGTTTAATTTTAACTACAAAATTTAGAACTGATACTGGAGAGGCTGAGGTATACAGTTGGTGGAGTGCTTGCCTTTGAGCCCCAGAACCAAAAAACTGGGCATGGTACTGTATGCCTGGAATTCCAGGACTGGTAAGGGGAGGGGAAGCAGGGCCATCAGGAGCTCAAGGTCATCCTTGGTTACTTAGCAACTTGATGGCCATTCTGGGACACAGGAGATTCTGTAAAGGCCTAGCGGAGGCAGTGAACTGACTCGGCTGTTAAAGCACCTGCTGCCAAGACTGAGAACCTGAGTTCAACTCCTGGGCCCCACATGGTGGAAGGGGACAGCCAGCCCCCTAAAGTTGTCTTCTGACTTCCACAGGTGCTCATGTGCACACACACACACACACACACACACACACACACACAAATATGTAAGTAAATAATGTGCTGGAGAGATGGTTCAGCGGTTAAGAGCACCAGCTGCTCTTCCAAAGGACCAGGGGACCAATTCCCAGCACCCACATGGCCCCTGCTCACAACTGTCTGTAACTCCAGTTCCAGGGGATCTGACACCTTCACACAGACATACAGATAGGCAAAACACCAATGCACAGACAAAATAAAATGGAAAAAAAAGTTTTTTAAAAGTGTTGGGGTTTTTTTGAAAGTCAATGTTAGTTGAAGAGAAGGAAGAAGAAGGAAAATGAAGGGACTTGGAGAGATGGCTCAACAGTTAAGAGCACTGGCTGCTCTTCTAGAGGACCAAGGTTCAATTCCCAGCACCTACATGGTGGCTCACAACCATGTATAACCCCAGCTCCATGGGATCTGACACTTCTTCTGGCCTCCTCAGGGACCAGGCACACGTGTGGAATAGGTCCTAAACATAAGCAAAACACCCATGCACATAAAATGAAAACAAATACACATTTTTTTAGTAAAAAAGGAAAATGAAAAAAAAAACCCCTGATATTTGGCTAAGGGGTGTTTGATATTTTAAATATATTCAGGCACTTTACCTAAGTTGTTTTCACCTTTTTACGTGTTTAATGTGACAGGTTGGGAGGTAAAAGCCTGCCTGTGGTTTGCATGGCACTTTCCCACTGGACAGCATGGTTGCGGAAGTCGGTGGTGTCTTGGCTTCTACAGACATAGGCTTAGGAGTCACAGCTTGTTTGGAATCTTCCCATTTCCACCGGTAGGACTTTCTTTAATTTGTCCCAAACTCACTGTTGGATCCAGACATGTATAGGGACACTGATGTCCAGGAGACTGGTGATTCATTCCCACATTCAGTTTCCCTGGTGGTAGCAGTGGTGGCAGGGCACAGGACCTAAATGTCTATGTTGTGTTATTTAGATTTATTTATTTCATTTTATGTATATGAGTGTTTGCCTGCATGTATGTTTATGCCCCAGGTGCCCATGGAGGTCAGAAGAGGCCATCAAATCCCCTGGAACTGGAGTTACGGAAGGTTGTGAACCGCCATGTTGGTGCTGGGAATTGAACCCGGATCCTCTGAACAGCAAGTGCTCTTAACTACTGAGCCATCTCTCCAGCCCCCAAATGTGTATTTCTAAAAGTGAAACCATTTACTTTTTCTTTTTCTTCCGACAGGGTCCTGAGTAGCCTAGGCTGATCCTAAACTTACAACACCTAGCTTTATGTCTTGCTGGAAATCAAACCCAGGGTGTGTGCATGCTTGGCAAGCACTCTACCTACTGGGATGTATCCCCAACTGGAGACAGGGTCTTGTTGTGTTACCCAGGCTGGCCTCGAACTCAAAAGCTTCCCCTCTCAGCATTCCAAGAGGCTGGGATTCAAAGCATGCTCCACCATGCTCTCTTCCCCCATCCTTTTTTAAAAATTTTTATTTATTTCATGTATATGTGTGTTTAGCCTACATACGTGTCAGTGCACAGGTAACCGAAGTTTGTGAGCTACCACGTGGGTGCTGGAAATCGAACCCGGGTCCTCTGGAAGATCAGTCAGTGTCTTAACCTCCAAGCCATGTCTCCTGCTCCTCCCCCAATCCTTTACATTTTTTCCCTTCCCCTACTTTATTTTTTTTTAATATAACTTATTTATTTTTATTTCATCTGCATTTGTGTTTTGCTTACATATATGTCTGTATGTGGGTGCTGGGAATTGAACCCGGGTCCTCCGGAAGAGCAGCCAGTGCTCTTAACTGCTGAGCCATCTCTCCAGCCCCGCTTCCCCTACTTTAGTCCGGACAGTTCAGGTTGTTTGGCTATTGTTTTTTGTTGTTGTTGTTGTTTTTAGTTTTTTCATTTTGACCTATTTTCCTTTCCTAAGTCAGCGGCTCAGCCTTTCTTGCCCTTCCCATCGTCCCCCCAAACTATCTCCATCCTTCCCTGCTCATGAAGGTTTACAGACCTCCAAACCCTGCTGATGTGCTGGACAGTCACATTGCAGTGTACCCCATGCAGGGGAGATGAATCCATGTGCTTTTCCTTCTAGTGAGCTGTGTGGTGCTGCTGTGCATTTCAGCACACCTTAAGAGGATAGAGGGACACTTTCCCTTTGCTCTTAAACACAGTGACATATTGTCTTTCTGTGTGTGTGTGTGTGTGTGTGTGTGTGTGTGAGAGAGAGAGAGAGAGAGAGAGAGAGAGAGAGAGAGAGAGAGAGAGAGAGAGAGAGAATACCGTAGCCTAATCCTTGTCCAAGCTGAATTTTAGGGGGGGGAAAAACCCCAAACTTTGGATGTAGATTGTTCCTGGGATATTCTCCATGAACCTCTCTTTCTTACTCATTTGATTCAGTAAACATAGATTGACAGGGTTGGGAGGTCAGAGGAGAGGAAGGCAAAACCATTAACTAAGGCATTAGAAAATATAGATATCACAAACTGCCGTGGGTGATATTACAGATACATCAATAAAAAACAGACAGCAGATAAAACATTTGAACCAGACCTTGAATGAACGATTTTTTCCTGGGAGTTGGGGTTGGGGTGGCAAATGGAGCATCTGAAACATTTTCTGGGTAGATTTTATGTAGAGAAAGTTTCCAACCAAAGCGGTGTGATAGGTCAGGAGAAACAGCCACAGGCAGAAGAAGATGTTAAGTTCCTCTTTCCAAGGGCGAAGTTTGCCTGATGAACGCTGTGTGAGCTTAGTCCCTGAGGACTGAGAGGGCAGAAAGGCAGGAAGGTCACGGGACTTGTCATTACACAAGGACCATCATTGCAAAATCTACCCGGGCAGATACTTGTAGGTTTGGTGACATTAGCTGCAATCGCGCAAACATTTAGTAATCCAGCCGATGCTACAGGAGACGCGATTGGTCAATACAGCATCATAAAAGAAGGAGCCTCGTGCAAAAAGCCAGGAGCCACTTCTTAGCCCTTCCACTTCCTAGGTCTGTGGCCTTGAACAAGTCATTCTTCGGAGATCTTTGTAGGTTTCCCCACTTTTTTTTTTTAAGCCATAAAACTCAGATACAGGTATCTCACATCTCCACAGGAGTCCTACCAGAGCCTAGCTGTGAATGACGTATTATGCTAGGTAGTAGTAGTGACTAGGGGGACTAGTAATCATGCTCCAACTAAGCTGCCCAGCTTTTCTTTTTTATATTATAATAATATAATTACATCATTCTCTTATGATTACATACATTTCTCTTTTCCCATTCCTCCCTCCAAATCCTGCCCTATACCCCTTCTTGCTCTCTGTAAAATTCACGGCCTCTTTGTTTTCATTAACTGTTGTTCCGTGTGTCTCTGTATATACATATATATATTTCTAAATATAGCCCGCTCAGGTTACTTGTTATTTGTATTTATGTTTTCAGGGTTGACCATCTGGTACAGGCTAACCACCAGGTCAGACCTTGAGACGTTAGTTGAGTTTTTTCACATGGCAGACAAAGAACAGAAGCTGGAAGTGGTCTTAGGTAAGGAGAAGTTGTTCCCCCAGCTAACAGGGGGGTACAAGCAGGGTGAAGAGCCTTGCCCCCAGAGAGGAACCCAGAAGAGAACACCAAGTTTTGTTTTTTGTTTGTTTTGTTTTGTTCCCTCTTCCCTTTTTTTAGTTCTTAAAAAGTAAATGATGTCATTGGAGCCTCTACACAGGAACGACTGACTCACTTCTGCTGTTCCCTGAAGTCAGAATTTTGTAATCGGGAGGAGCTGAGTTCACAATGGGTTGCCACACTCGTGCATGCGTTATCCCTAAAGATATATCTGTGACTATTTATAGAGCCAGACCGAGCCTGTATTAGGAGCCACTGCTCAGAACCTGCAATCTGGGAAGCAGAGAACATATTGGTGGGGTGAGCCTTGTCCTTTCCTGCCCCAGACACGCAAAGCACATGCCATGGTTTGTCAAGGAAAACTGTTCCTAGAGACCAACCAGTCGGACAAGAGAGGCCAGAGAAGCCTCTTAAGGACGACTTGGATGGACTTGCTTCAACTAGGGAACATATGTTTTCTGCTCAACTTGATCACAGTGTATGTCTAAGAAAGAAACTAAACGGGCTGGTGAGATGGCTCTGTGGTTAAGAGTACTGGTTGTTCTTCCAGAGGACCCAGGTTCAATTCCCAGCACCCACATAGTGGCCCACAACTGTCTATAACTCCAGTCCCAGGACAACCTCTTCTGACCTCCAAGGGCACTGTATGCATGTGGTACACAGACACACAGGCAGGCAAACACTCATACACATACAATAAAAATAAAGGTTAAAAGTTTAAAAAAGAGCCGGGTGGCAGCGGTGGTGGCGCACACCTTTGATCCCAGCACTCGGGAAGCAGAGGCAGGCGGATCTCTGTGAGTTCAAGGCCAGCCTGGGCTACAGAGTGAGTTCCAGGACAAGCTCCGAAGCTACATAGAGAAACCCTGTCTCAAAAAAACAAAAATTAAAAAAAAAAATTTTAAAGACAGAGATAGAGGGAGGGAGGGGGGAGGGAGGGAGGAAGGAAGGAGGGCTGGAGAGATAACTCAGTGGTTAAGAGCATTGGCAGCTCTTCCAGAGGTCCATAGTTCAATTCCCAGCAACCACATGGTGGTTCACAACCATCTATTATGGGATCTGATGCCCTTTTCTGGCCTGCAGGTGTACATGCAGATAGAACACCATATACATAAAATAATTAAATCTTAAATAATTATTGTAGTGGGTAGCAGTTCCAGCTTTGACCTGGAAGTACTACCCCCAGTGAGGCTTCCAGTAACTGTCACACCTATCTGTGGCCTACCCCTGAGGCAGGGCCAAGACAGGAGCCCTAAAGACCTGAGATCCAGATGTGCCTGCTGGCTTGGTTCCTGGTGATCCTGGATGCTGGATGGTAGACTGAGCAGAGTTCTCCACAAACACCACTGGACTGCATTTCACCTCTCCTGGATCCTGTAACCAATCCCTTTACTTGCCGTGAGTTACCCCAAAATAAACCACCCTTTTAACTACGTGGAGTTGCCTTAATAAATCCCCCAATAAATTATATTTAAGAAAGAAACTGAAAAACAGGTTATAGTGGAACCCATCTAGCACCCTAGCACCCCAAGGCACAGAGGCAGTTGGATCACTGTGAGTTCTAGGACAGCTTGACCTACATAGTACCTTTCATGCCAGCCAAGGCTACAGAGTAAGACCCTGTCACAAGCAAAGAGAAAGAATCTGATGCATTTGCAGCTTAAAAGGCTCCGTGATTACCTAGGACGTTCATTCAATCATTCATTAATTCACTCCACCATTGGTGATTAGAAGCTTCCTATCTGCCAGGAACCTATTGACAAGACCCGGCTGCCACACTGCCAAAGTCTCAGTGAGGTAGGGACAGGGCTGGAGTCTGGCAAACAGGAAAGAGGTGGTGACAGGGGCTACTCCAGTTCCGTCATGACTCCTTCTAGCATGGTGTAGTCAGGACCGGGATAGAGAGAAGATGGAGAGAGTGTCTGCCCTCCTGCTCCAGGCCAGACAACCCTTGGAACTATACTTACTACTTCAAGCTGATGGGGTAAGTACAGGGAAGGGTGTAAAAGTCTGGGAAGGCTTAAACCTTAAACATGTTGCCATTTGGTGGTCTCCAGTGAATTCCACCCTTCAGTGCTAATCTGTATGTAGTCTTCTCCCATGACGATTCTGAGCTTGGCCCAGGCACTAGCTTACCTGAATGGGTTGTCAACATGGTTGATGCAAGCTGCAGCTGGGTATGTTGGGTTTGTTCTTTAGAAATAATTTGTCCTGGAAGCCACCCATGATGTTCTAAAGAAAACCAACCCATCTCACGTAGAAGCCTCATAGGGAAGAGAACTGTGACCTTGGCCATTAGCCTCAACTGAGCTAATAGCTGGTGTGGGCACCTGTGTGGGTGGGGCCACTAGAAATTTCCACCCTCAGTTCCTGGCCCACCCTGTGGAAAGCAGAACTGTCTGACTCAATAATCCATGGAGATATGAGAAGTGATGAGTTGCCGTTGTCCCCTTAAGTCACAAGGTTTTGGGGTGGCTTGTTCCACAGCACTGAATAGCAAAACACGCTGAGACTTGATTTCATGGAAGTTAGTCTGGCCCAGGGAGGAGGAGAAAGGCATGTGGGACACGGAGACAAGAGACGGCAAAGCAGATTTGGATATGGATAGATGGCTGAATAAGAGGTAGGGAGCTGTGACGTACAGGAGTCGGGGGAGGCAGTTACTAGAACTGGAGGCTGGCCACGGCCAGATCAGAGCTGCTGACGGTAAAGTAGACCTCTCCAAGATTATTATCAATAATCCAGTGATAAGACTCATAAGACTCTGTAGGTGTGATTTGCACAAAAGCAAAATCAGCAGAGAAGGCATGTGAGGCAAAGTCTGGAGTGAACGCCAGGTACAAGGGGAGTCTTGTCCTTGGCACGATTCATGAGAATCCTCTCCTCACAGATGCAACTCCCACAGCAGTGGGTTGCAACAAGTCCTGTGAAATACAGCCAATCAAGCCTCACTGCATTCAGCATCCCAGGACTTCAGTAGAGACTGTGAGATGTTTTCATAAGTGCACTTGGCTAGAATATGATGCCCAGATATTCTGTCGAGCATGCATATAAATGTTGCTGGGTTGTTTTGTTTGTTTGTTTGTTTGTTTGTTTTTGAGACAGGGCTTCTCTGTGTAACAGCTCTGGCTGTCTTGAAACTTGCTTTGTAGACCAGGCTGGCCTCGAATTCATAGAGATCTGCCTGCCCCTGCCTCTCTCTAAGTGCTGGGACTAAGGCCCTGCGCCATCACCCCTGGCGAGAGCATTTTCTTAAAAGATAGGATTAACATTAAAAGCTACAGTCTTGGAGTATAACAGATTACACTCAAGGCCTTCAGAGGAATGACTGAGGTTCCCCTAAGAAGAAGAGGAATCTAACCCAAGACAGTAACATAGAAAGCCTGCTTCGGTGTTTAGCCTGTTACTCTGCAGGTCTGAAGTCAAAACTGCAAAATACACTGAATGGCCAGCCTTCTAACCTGCAGGTTTTGACCTTACTGGCTACTTAAATATTCCCAATATTCCTCAATCTCCGCGCCCCCCCCCCGCCCCCGCATCCGTGCGCGCGCGTGCGCGCGTGCGCGCGTGCGTGTGTGTGTGTGTGTGTGTGTGTGTGTGTGTGTGTGTGTGTGTGTGTGTGTGTGTTTGAAGTCAGGGCCCCTGTTCCTGGGTTACATGTGAGGGGGTCAAAAGCAGGGGAGAGCTAGATCTGTATCTCTCTAGGAGGTGGAGTCACTGTCCAGAGCCCTGATATTCCTACAGGCCTAGGCTTTCTGCTCCCTTCCCTCCTAACACCATCTATACAAAGCTTGAAGACTTCCGGATATCAGTGGGACTCAAGGCACATCTAGAACCATACAGCTGGAGGGGACTCAGTGGCCCTTAGGCAAAGTGTGGTCCAAGGGCAAGTTACTTCTACATGTCCTAGAAGCTTTGGGAAGGCAGAATCCCAGGCCCTAACATATCCTTGGATCTACTAAATTGGGAGTACAACTTTTTTTTTTTAAGATTTATTTATTTTAAGGATGTGAGTCCTCGTGTGCTGCAGAGATGGCTCAGCGGTTAAGAGCACCTACTGCTCTTCCAGAGGACCTGGGTTCAATTCCCAGCACCCACATGGCAACTAACAACTGTCTGTAACTCCAAGACTGTCTGACACCCTCACACAGACTTACATGCAGGCAAAACACCAATGCACATAAAATAAAAATAAATTTAAAAATTAAAAAAAAAAAAAAGAATGTGAGTGCTCTGTCTGCATGGACAACTTTATGCCAGAAGAGGGCATCAGATCCCACTATAGATGGTTGTGAGCCATCATGTGGTTGCTGGGAATTGAACTCAGGACCTCTAGAAGAGCAGCCACTGCTCTTAACTGCTAAGCCATCTCTCCAGCCCCTGGAATACAGATTTTAATAAGCTCTCCAGACAACCCAAATGTTAAAGTTTGAGAAGCACTGTCACGCTCCCCAAGTTTAAAACTTTATTGTCACCGGGTGGTGGTGGCACATGCCTTTAATCCCAGCACTCCGGAGGCAGAGGCAGGCAGATCTCTGTGAGTTCGAGGCCAGCCTGGTCTACAGAATGAGTTCCAGGACAGGCACCAAAAAACTACACTGAGAAACCCTGTCTCAAAAAAATAAAACAAAAAACAAAAACAAAACAAAAAGGATAGGCAGACAGACAGATAATTAATTGACATGATATAAAACTAAACCTACCATTACAAGGGAGAAATTGAACTAAAGAAAAGATATTTGGTCAGAAAAAGAGAAAGAGGAACTTAATGTATTTTTTATTTTATGTTTCTGAAACATAAGAAAAAAAAACAGAAAGTAAGAGCTGCCATCTAGTTTTGCAATTGTTGGATTTTTCTGTACTTTTCTCAGATCACTGAAGTGCATTCCAGATTCCAGGGTGCTCATCCTCCGTCCTGTTCCCCAGATGCCTTCTCCCTCAAATGTGTTATTTAGTACCCCTGTGCACACACAGCCACTAATACAAGCGCATCCTAAATGCTGGACAGTGTTTTGAACTTCCTTATGAATAGTATACTCTATGTGGCTTCGACCTCCTGATTCTACTCAATGATAATTGTAAAGTTTACTCAGGATAATACAGGAGGCTCTTGTTCATTCATTTTACCTGGATTAAGTGTTCCTTTTGGAAAATACTTATCTGTCCTCCTGTAGTAGCATTTGCATTTTTTCCTTAGTAAGGTTTGGGCTTTTTTTTTGGGGGGGGGTGGGGAGTGGGGGTGGACCACACACACGGTGCTACTGTGGCTGATGCTACAGTTGGATGGGTCAGTGTATGGACATGTAGAGGGACTTCTAACTTTTTTTTTTTTCTCAAGACAGGATTTCTGTGTAGTTTTTTGGTGCCTGTCCTGGAACTCACTCTGTAGACCAGGCTGGCCTCGAACTCACAGAGCTCTGCCTGCCCCTGCCTCCCAAATGCTGGTATGATTAAAGATGTGCCTGCCACCGCCACCACCTGGCAACTTCTAACATTCTTACCTGCATCACTGGAAGGAACTTTTTCTCTAACAGAAACCCTGGGTTGCATTTCAGGCATAGAAGCTGTAGTCAACTCAGGGAGGATAAGATGCTCTGGCTTGGGAAATTCGTGTCCTAGGGGAGCAAATGTGGCCAGCTTCATCAAGAAAGCAGCCCCTGAAGATGTCTTTACATCCAGACTCGATCCGAGTCACACAGAGAACTTGCTGGAAATCATTTGTTTGTCTATCTTGTTCTTTGGGTCTGTGACTAGAAACAGTGCTCATTTCTAAGTTTGGTGGTTGACCTTCAGTGTGGTAGTGAGACAGGGAGGAAGAAGAGCCAGCGTTTAACCAGCGAAAGCAGATTGGGCACACGGAAATCAGGACCAACCATCTATGGAGTCTTCTGGGTAACAATTCATCTAGCAGAGATCTAGTCTCCCAAATTCTGTCAGCTTCCCTGATAGTGTCTCTTGGCTCTCTTGAACGGCTGATTTTAGCTGGAATGATGCCAGGGCCAGAGGGCCTAGAGGAATCTCATTCCCATGTCTGTAAGGTATTCTAACTCATCTCCTTTCACTCTCCAAAAAATGCTAACCCCACTGCTTTGCTCGGTGGTCTCACGGCAAGATCCCCAGGGCATGAAGCGATGCCATCAGAATGCTGGAGGGTGGGACATGGGTTTCCAGTAACATCACTTGAATTCTGTTGGCTAACACAGGGTGCA
This sequence comes from Peromyscus eremicus, assembly GCF_949786415.1. NCBI lineage: Eukaryota > Metazoa > Chordata > Mammalia > Rodentia > Cricetidae > Peromyscus > Peromyscus eremicus. Next base: position 28,614,676 of record NC_081437.1, read on the forward strand.
AGAGCCACCTGGGATTAAGGAGAAGATAACTGGACAACTCCTTCATGTTTAGGAGGAGCAGCAAAGGAGCATGGACTGAAATCTCCCAGCCCCCCTTTTAAAAATTAAATTGAGGTTAACATGCAAAATAATGGGTTTCATCAAGGCATCCTTCTGTATCTGCGCCATTGTCCTTGGCTCTCACATGTCCCCCTCCCCTGTGCCACTCCACTCTAGCTGGTTCACTTTCTTCTCCCAATGTATCCCGCCTCTTGCTTCCTAATCACTTACATTCAATTGCCCTCTCTATTTTCCCTCTCCTTTAATGAACCCTGTCATGCTTTGAATGAGAATGGGCCCCATAGGCTCACATACTTGAACGCTTGGCTCCCAGTTGGTGGAACTGTTTGGGAAGGATTAGGAGGTGTGGCCTTGTCAGAGGAGGTGTGTCACTGAGGATACACCTTTTGAAACCACAAACCCCACAAAAATCACCCCTGTCCCCCCAAACTCTCAGATAAGATATGAGTTCTCATCTACTGCTCCAATGCCATCCCTGCCTGCCTGCTGCCATGCTCCCTGCCATGATGATCGTGGCCTAACCCTCTGAAATTGTAAACAAGTGCCCAACTAAATATTTATTTTTATAAGTTACCTTGGTCATAGTGTCTCTTCATAGCAATAGAACAGTAACTAATACAAATCCCTTTTAGTCTTTAAGTTCTACATACACTATCTATCTATCTATCTATCTATCTATCTATCTATCTATCTATCTACCTATCTATCTAACACACAAATATATATAATTATGAATCTAGTTTCCATGTATGGGAGAAAACGTTTCTGACTCACTTTCCTTAACATAAGCAAACAGATTTTCAGTTGTATTCATTTACCTGCAGATGTCATGATTTCATTTTTTTTTTTTTTTGATGTTTTGAGACAGGATTTCTCTGTGTAACAGCCCTGGGTATCCTGGAACTTGTTTTGTAGATCAATCTGGCCTCAGACTCACAGAGATATGCCTGCCTCTGCCTCCCGAGTGCTGGAATCAAAGGAGTGTGCACCAGACCTGGCTGATTTCATTTTTCTTTATGGCTGCATACATTCCATTGTATATATGTGCCATACTTTCTTTATCCATGTGTCTGTCAATGGACATCTAGGCAGGCTCCATTTCCTGGCTGTCATGAGTAGTGTAGCAGTAAGCATGGAGGTATAAAAGTATCCCTGTGGTGTGTGTGTGTGTGTGTGTGTGTGTGTGTGTGTGTGTGTGTGGACTTACACTCTTGTGAGGGTATATACCCAAGAACGGTGTAGTTGGGTCATATGATGGCTGTGTTTTCAGTTTTTGAGAAACCTCCATACTGGTTTTCAATGCAGTCAGCCATCTTTGAAAACAAGTTTTTACTTTTGAAAGGTTTATGCAGAGATGGAATTTTTCCAGTCGCCATAGAGATTTTAGCTACAATTTTCTGTGCCATTACCGAAATTTTATCAGGATGATATAATTACTGTCAGACTCACTTTCACCAAGGGATGCACTTTTAAATTATTGACCATGGCTACTTCTTCCCTTAATATGAAAGTGTTATTTAAAAAAGTCTACTGTCACCTGCTGGTAGTGGTACATGCCTTTAATCCCAGCACTCGGGAAGCAGATCTCTGTGAGTTTGAGGCCAGCCTGGTCTCCAGAAAGAGTTTCAGGACAGCCAGGGCTACAGAGAGAAACTCTGTCTCAAAAAACCCAAAAACTAAAAATCAAAAAAACCTACCTTATATAAACTTATATAAATTCTTTCAATAATTATAAGCATTGTGCATATATGATATATTGTGCTGTGTCAGGGATACAGCTGTGTGTGTGTGTGTGTGTGTGTGTGTGTGTGTGTGTGTGTGATGCATTGTGCTAAGTGTCAGGGATACAGCAGTGAACAAACAGAGATATGATGCCTACTCAGTTGGTGCCTTTATTCCATGGTAGGAAAAGAAGCATTAAAACATCAAAAGATTCTATTACAAGGTCTAAAATACTGTAGGAGAAGGGAGGCATGAGTAGAGAAAACCTAAGACAGGGCTTTGACTTGAAGCTGAGGCAAGAAAAACTAATGTGAGTTAAATTTTGAGGAACAAGTAGAGATTATGCAAGCTGAAGGAAGGGGAGGTGGGGGAGACGAGTATTTAAGGCAGAAGAAACATTGTGTACCGAGAGAATTAAGGAGCCTGAATGTTTTCAGGCTGAGACATAAGGGACAGAAAGGGAAAAAAATGACTCCTAGATGAGAGTAGAGAACTGGCAAATTTAAAATGTCCTACAGAGCCATGTAAAGGAATCTGTCCTTCTCTGAGAGCAACACAAATGTGCAGGCATGTGAGATAGCTAAACTATATCCCTTCAAAATCCTTACATTGAAACCCTAATCCCCAAAGTAACTATATCTCAGGGGGTAGCCTATCTTAGTGGGGGTCACTATTGCTGTAATGAAACACCATGACCAAAATCAGCTTGGGGAGGAGAGGGTTTATTTCACCCACAGTTCCATATAACAGTTCATCATCAAAAGCAGTGAGGGTAGGCACTCAAGCAGGGCAGGAACCTGGAGGCCATAAAGGAGTGCTGCTGACTGGCTTGCTCCCTGTGGCTTGCTCAGTCTGTTTTCTTATCCAACCCAGGACCACCAGCTCAGGCATGGCCCCACCCACAGCAAGTTTGGCCCTCCCCTACCAATCACTAATTAAGAAAATGGTCTACAGGCTTGATCTTATGGAGACACTTTCTCAATTCAAGTCCCCTCCTTTCAGATGACCCTAGCTTGTGTCAAGTTGACATTAGACTCACCAGGACAGGGCCCTTGGGAAGGAACTCAAATGAGGTCATAGGGTGGGGCCCTAGATCAAAAGGACTGGTATTATTAACAGAAAAGAATATAGAGAGAGGTACACACATAGAAGGGTGCATGAGGGTGTGGAGAGAAAGTCCATGTGTGTCTGCAGAGAAAAAGCAGCTGACTGCAAGACAGAAGCCAACCCCAACAGCACCTTGGTTTTGAACTCGCAGCCTCCAGGGCATTGAGAGAAATGAATTTCTGTTGGTTGAGCTATTTGGTTTGTGTGTTTAGGCCCAGTTGCCTTGGGAGGCTATTATGTGAAATGCTGAGATTTATGCTCCTAATAAGCTGTTCTTTGTCTCATGAGGAGTGGGGCCCAGGGAACATTGTAATACAAGGAAGAAGGCCGTAAGAGAGATTTTCGCAGCTGGTGAGTATGATTTGCAGCTAGCTGGCAGTCATGAGGGATTCTGAGAGATGGGGCAGGCACCATCTCTAGGAGGCAGAGCCATGGAGAAAAAGCCAGGCATAGAGGCCTGATGGATGAGAAGGGCGGGGGAAGGAAAAAAAATGGAGACAAGCCCGTGCTGGTGTACTCGAGGTTTGGCTGGAAAGAAAAGGTGGTAACGGACAAAGGGGGACTGGAGAGTTTAGTTTTCTTATAAGATCGACGAGATGTAAGTGTTTTACAGGCTGATAGAAAGGGTCATTAAACAGACTTGACTCCAAGCATCAGGTTCTGTTCAAGAGGGTGGCAGGGAGGTGGAGAGTCAGACACAAACCATAGGTGCTTTCTGAGGGAGGGAACAAATGAATGAGAACATCGCAGACGTGAGAACCAAACGGATGAAAAGCCGTTTCCTTCACGCTCCCGTTTGGAGGCCGTGGCTCAGCCGGCCTCCATCTTGCTTGCACCCTCCTGCCAAGTGAACACACTCAGAAAGTAGCCGGGGCTGGGTCTCCTTCAGCTGTGCTCCGGAACCTCCCTCCTTCCAGCCGTGGACATAAGCTGAGAGAAAGGGACAGTGAACGGGCTTTCTGGTCTACCTTGGGCCCTCTGTCCTGCTCTGACTCAGTCCCTGAAATGCCTCTTCTGTCCTGTCAGGTCTGGTGGCAGGATCTGCTTGGCTTCAGTACTCTGATGTTTCTGAGGGAGCTCAGTCCATGACTGGGTGGCTTCAGCTGCACGGTCACTTTATCTCCCAGACTTGACTCAAATATTCTGCTTACTTTCGGGCCCAGATACATGCCAGAAATCAATTTCCAAAGGATTTTTCATTCTCTACTACAGAGGGCATGGCCTGGGGTTCACATCAGAATTACCCCCAGTGGGCTGGCCAAACTCTCCTTCGGTATCCTTTCCCATCACCGTAAGGATCTCCTGGGTCATATGACTCACAGCAGCAGAAGTGCCTCAGGCCCCGGCCACATCCTGCTGTGGAGCCTTTAGATGCCTAGTATATGGTCCCAGCACAGCCCAGTCAGCCGTTCTAACCCTCCTGCTAACACATGACTCCTGATGTCAGCAGCCACCAGAAGGAGAAGAGCATATACTTTTTAATACCCGCCCCACGTGCTGAGGCATCAGATGCTTAATAAACATTTTCTCATCCCATCCTTCTGCTTTCTCTGTCGAGGCAGACTTATGCTTTGTAGTCGTTTCCTTTTTTATCGCTGGATGGAATGCCTGAAAGATGCAATTTAGGGGAAGAAGGATTTCCTTTAGGTCACAGTTTCATGGTGGGGTGAGCATGATCCGGGGAAGTGGGGAGCATGGCGGAGCGAGCATGGCGATATTCACTGTGGCAGGAACAGCTGCTGTTCAAGGCGTGTGAAGCAGCTTACTAGGTGGAAGCAGAAAAGATGAGGCTGAGCTGGGCCTGGGATAGAACCCTCTAGTTCCCCCCCCCTGCACCCCCCCCCCCCCGCAGCCCTGTGTCTGCCAGCTAGGACCCATGTCCTAAAGGCTCCATAACTCCCCCAAACAATGCCACCAGCTAAAAACCAAGTGTTCAAACGTGTGAGTTTGTGGGCCACAACAGCAAGGGTCTACTTGCCCCAGACAGCAGTTCAAGTAGATGGTTACACTCAAATCCAGCTTGATTCACCAGTCTGTGTGTGCGTCTATGTGTGTCTCTGTTTCTGTGTGTGTGTGTGTGTCTGTCTGTCTCTGTCTCTGTCTCTGTCTCTGTCTCTGTCTCTGTCTCTCTCTCTCTCTCACACACAAACACACAGGTGGACACACACCTTCACACACTCTGTCTACAGGTTCCAAACACCCTCATGGATACACCTTGACCAAATACCTAGGCTTCCCACCACCTAATCAATCCCATGACACAAACTAAGTAACCACAGCTGCTGCTGCTGCGGCCAGTGACGAGGCTTGTCAATCACTGCTTTGGAGAGTCCACCTCCTTCTGTGATGAGCTGAATCCTTATCCCCTCTGCCACCCCACCCTCATAACCTAGACAGGAGCACAGTGGCCATGCTCGAGGCTGGCAAGCTGAGTCCTTGTCTGAGTAGCTGCAACCTTGCGCTGACTATCACAGGGTCACGTGACACGAGTCTCTTCGCTTCCTCTGGGCTTCTGTCCCTTTAGGATTCACAAGATAAAACTGAGGCTATCCTAACACTAAAAACACTAAAAAAGATGCTATTGTGGGGCCGTTGAAGACTCCTGGGGAAGGGAGTCATTTTTCTTTGCACATATGGCCACTGGCCCCACACCCATGGGCATTCCTAAAGCACCAACTGGACTCAGAGAGGTTTTTGGTTTGTGTGCCTGTTTTTTGGGGTTTTTTTTTTTTGTTTGTTTGTTTGTTTTAAGGGAGAACGTGAGCTAAACACACCATTCATCTCTCTCTGCTTCCTGACGGTGGATGCAAATGTGACCAGCTGCCTCGAGCTTCCAATGCCTCGACTTCCCATCGTGATGGACTGTACCCTCACACGGCAAGCCGAAATAAGCCGTTTCTCCCTTGAAAAGCTTGTCTGTCGTTATCTAGACTGTGACTTCAACGGAGCATCCTCATTTTTTTTATCTGCTTACTTTAGTTCTTGCTAACGTTAGCACTCCTGGCTTCCCTCCCTGTGAGTTAGAGTAACAACCAGAGTCACAGGATCAGGCGGCCTTTGCCAGCAGGGCAGGCGACGGCTTTCTGAGTGATTTCAGAAATGCTACCTGCAGCCCAGGCCAGTAAGGAGAGCAGCTGAGATAAGCACCTTGCTGGACCCCAGGGAGCCCTTCCTTCTAACCCTGGACAAGGCAGACATGTGAGTCAGCCTAAGGGGAGGGTGGGAGATGGCACAGCTCACATTAGCCACAGAAGAGCAGCCCTCTCAGA